>NW_026652283.1:71748471-71838844 GCF_009828535.3 Hylobates moloch
AGACAGATCAATGAGACAGAAAGTTAACAAGGATATCCAGGAATTGAACTCAGCTCTACATAAAGTGGACCTAATAGACATCTACAGAACTCTCCACCCCAAGTCAACAGAATATACATTTTTTTCAGCACCACACCACACCTATTCCAAAATTGACCACATAGTTGGAAGTAAAGCTCTCCTCAGCAAATGTAAAAGAACAGAAATTATAACAAACTGTCTCTCAGACCACAGTGCAATCAAACTAGAACTCAGGATTAAGAAACTCACTCAAAACCGCTCAACTACATGGAAACTGAACAACCTGCTCCTGAATGACTATTGGGTACATAATGAAATGAAGGCAGAAATAAAGATGTTCTTTGAAACCAACGAGAACAAAGACACAACATACCAGAATCTCTGGGACACATTCAAAGCAGTGTGTAGAGGGAAATTTATAGCACTAAATGCCCACAAGAGAAAGCAGGAAAGATCCAAAATTGACACCCTAACATCACAATTAAAAGAACTAGAAAAGCAAGAGCAAACACATTCAAAAGCTAGCAGAAGGCTAGAAATAACTAAAATCAGAGCAGAACTGAAGGAAATAGAGACACAAAAAACCCTTCAAAAAATTAATGAATCCAGGAGCTGGTTTTTTGAAAAGATCAACAAAATTGATGGACCGCTAGCAAGACTAATAAAGAAGAAAAGAGAGAAGAATCAAATAGATGCAATAAAAAACGAAAAAGGGGATATCACCACCGATCCCACAGAAATACAATCTACCATCAGAGAATACTACAAACACCTCTATGCAAATAAACTAGAAAATCTAGAAGAAATGGATAAATTCCTCGACAAATACACCCTCCCAAGACTAAACCAGGAAGAAGTTGAATCTCTGAATAGACCAATAACAGGTTCTGAAATTGTGGCAATAATCAATAGCTTACCAACCAAAAAGAGTCCAGGACCTGATGGATTCACAGCTGAATTCTACCAGAGGTACAAGGAGGAACTGGTACCATTCCTTCTGAAACTATCCAATCGATAGAAAAAGAGGGAATCCTCCCTAACACATTTTATGAAGCCAGCATCGTCCTGATACCAAAACCTGGCAGAGACATAACCAAAAAAGAGAATTTCAGACCAATATCCTTGATGAACATTGATGCAAAAATCCTCAATAAAATACTGGCAAACCGAATCCAGCAGCACATCAAAAAGCTTATCCACCATGATCAAGTGGGCTTCATCCCTGGGATGCAAGGCTGGTTCAACACACGCAAATCAATAAATGTAATCCAGCATATAAACAGAACCAAAGACAAAAACCACATGATTATCTCAATAGATGCGGAAAAGGCCTTTGACAAAATTCAACAACCCTTCATGCTAAAAACTCTCAATAAATTAGGTATTGATGGGACGTATCTCAAGATAATAAGAGCTATCTATGACAAACCCACAGCCAATATCATACTGAATGGGCAAAAACTGGAAGCATTCCCTCTGAAAACTGGCACAAGACAGGGATGCCCTCTCTCACCGCTCCTATTCAACATAGTGCTGGAAGTTCTGGCCAGAGCAATCAGGCAGGAGAAGGAAATAAAGGGTATTCAACTAGGAAAAGAGGAAGTCAAATTGTCCCTGTTTGCAGATGACATGATTGTATATCTAGAAAACCCCATTGTCTCAGCCCAAAATCTCCTTAAGCTGATTAGCAACTTCAGCAAAGTCTCAGGATACAAAATTAATGTACAAAAATCACAAGCATTCTTGTACACCAATAACAGACAAACAGAGAGCCAAATCATGAGTGAACTCCCATTCACAATTGCTTCAAAGAGAATAAAATACCTAGGAATCCAACTTACAAGGGATGTGAAGGACCTCTTCAAGGAGAACTACAAACCACTGCTCAATGAAATAAAAGAGGATACAAACAAATGGAAGAACATTCCATGCTCATGGGTTGGAAGAATCAATATCGTGAAAATGGCCATACTGCCCAAGGTAATTTATAGATTCAATGCCATCCCCATCAAGCTACCAATGACTTTCTTCACAGAATTGGAAAAAACTACTTTAAAGTTCATATGGAACCAAAAAAGAGCCCGCATCGCCAAGTCAATCCTAAGCCAAAAGAACAAAGCTGGAGGCATCATGCTACCTGACTTCAAACTATACTACAAGGCTACAGTAACCAAAACAGCATGGTACTGGTACCACAACAGAGACATAGATCAATGGAACAGAACAGAGCCCTCAGAAATGATGCCACATAGCTACAACTATCTGATCTTTGACAAACCTGACAAAAACAAGAAATGGGGAAAGGATTCCCTATTTAATAAATGGTGCTGGGAAAACTGGCTAGCCATATGTAGAAAGCTGAAACTGGATCCCTTCCTTACACCTTATACAAAAATTAATTCAAGATGGATTAAAGACTTATATGTTAGACCTAAAACCATTAAAATCCTACAAGAAAACCTAGGCAATACCATTCAGGACATAGGCGTGGGCAAGGACTTCATGTCTAAAACACCAAAAGCAATGGCAACAAAAGCCAAAATCGACAAATGGGATCTCATTAAACTAAAGAGCTTCTGCACAGCAAAAGAAACTATCATCAGAGTGAACAGGCAACCTACAGAATGGGAGAAAATTTTTGCAACCTACTCATCTGACAAAGGGCTAATATCCAGAATCTACAATGAACTCAAACAAATTTACAAGAAAAAAACAAACAACCCCATCAAAAAGTGGGCAGAGGACATGAACAGACACTTCTCAAAAGAAGACATTTATGCAGCCAAAAAACACATGAAGAAATGCTCATCATCACTGGCCATCACAGAAATGCAAATCAAAACCACAGTGAGATACCATCTCACACCAGTTAGAATGGCCATCATTAAAAAATCAGGAAACAACAGGTGCTGGAGAGGATGTGGAGAAATAGGAACACTTTTACACTGTTGGTGGGACTGTAAACTAGTTCAACCATTGTGGAAGTCAGTGTGGCGATTCCTCAGGGATCTCGAACTAGAAATACCATTTGACCCAGCCATCCCATTACTGGGTATATACCCAAAGGACTATAAATCATGCTGGTATAAAGACACATGCACACGTATGTTTATTGCAGCACTATTCACAATAGCAAAGAGTTGGAACCAACCCAAATGTCCAACAACGATAGACTGGATTAAGAAAATGTGGCACATATACACCATGGAATACTATGCAGCCATAAAAAATGATGAGTTCATGTCCTTTGTAGGGACATGGATGAAACTGGAAAACATCATTCTCAGTAAACTATCGCAAGGACAAAAAACCAAACACCGCATGTTCTCACTCATAGGTGGG
Organism: Hylobates moloch; assembly: GCF_009828535.3. NCBI lineage: Eukaryota > Metazoa > Chordata > Mammalia > Primates > Hylobatidae > Hylobates > Hylobates moloch. The sequence continues at coordinate 71,751,835 of NW_026652283.1, forward strand.
AATTGAACAATGAGGACTCATGGACACAGGAAGGGGAACATCACACTCCGGGGACTATTGTGGGGTTGGGGGAGGGGGGAGGGACAGCATTAGGAGATACACCTAATGCTAAATGACGAGTTAATGGGTGCAGGAAATCAACATGGCACATGGATACATATGTAACAAACCTGCACATTGTGCACATGTACCCTAAAACCCTAAAGTATAATAAAAAAAAAATTATGGAAAAAAAAAATACATCAAAAAAAAAAAAAAAAAACACAGACTTTGGAGAGTTAGTGGGAGGCTCAAACCAACTCTGTTGGCTTAAATAGATGCTGATCTCTAGTTTTTATTTGTTGAAAGCTAAATCATCTGTTTGAGTATAAACAGATTTTTGCCACAAGGAAGAAAGAGTGAATGTGATCTCACTGAAAGCTAACAAGACTCTGAGGGTCACTTAGGTACAGGGGGCTCAGCAACTGGCTCATTTGGGTCAAAGAAGTAACTAATATCCTAGAAGGTTCAATGCAAGCTGATTGAATCTAAACCTCTGGGGTCTTGTGAAGGTTCCTATAAACTAAATAATTAATTAGTAAATCAAATACAATAAAGACAAACTATTCGTGGAAAAATTACCCATGCAACTGCCAATAAATCATCAACACAATAATCATTCTTGGCAAAGTAACAACATTCCAAGTACATAAAGGCAGCTCTACCATTAACCCTATTTTTTCCACTAAAGAAATCTATTTATTTCCAGGTTTACCTTATAGTAGAGAGTTCAGGAGAGGCTCTGCTAAGTGGGAGAAAATCTAATGGTTTGGGAAGAGTTAAAAATGGATACACTAATGACTTCAAGAAATAAGAGAGAAGTAAGGCCAACCAGAGGAAATGAGGGAGGCAAGATACAGCTATAGAACAGCTATTTTTTGTGAATCATAAAAAGGCAAAAATTTCCCAACACTAAGTATATATTAAAAATTAAGTATCAGAGCATTTCTTTAGGCATGGGATGAAGAGGAGGAAGAGACACAGATAAAAAAAAACCAAACACCTTCAAGGTAATTATCTTTGAGTAGTGTTAGATAGAGCCATAAATGAGAGGTGGTTACATTAAGGATGTTCAGTGGAGGAAAGACTATTTATTCTAGGACCTACAGAAGTATTCTAGTGGTCCACGGAAGTAAAGCAAAAGTTTTGCAGAGGTGGTAGGATTTCAGCTGGATTTTGAAGGATGGGTAGGAGATAGCCTGGAGGGAAGAGGGCAGGTAATCTAAGACATGGACACCACATGTGCAAAAATAGAGTGATCTCTTTACATGTACATCAGATCAAGTCACTTCCCACCTCAAACTCCTCAGCACCTTCCCACTATATTGATAAATCACAACTCTTCACCACTGCCTACAATTCCCTGTCTGATGTGGCCCCTGTTTACCTTCCTGATCTGATCTCGTATCATTCCTACCTCTCCCTGCTGGGTCCTACTCTAGCCTTACTGGTCTTCTGACAAATCCTAAAACTAACACATTCTTTCCAGGCTCAGGGCCTCTGCTCTCTTGTTGCTCCCTCTGCTTGGAATCTTCTGCCCCTTGGCTCTTCACAGTTGATTCTTCCCATTCTTCAGATCTTGGTTTAACTGTCATCCCCTCAGTACCCAATCAAAAAGGTCTTCTCTACCCCTGACTCCCACCATATTTCATGAAGGGACCATATTTCTTTCTTTCTCCCAAACTGTCATAAGCTGCAATTGTTTTGTTTGGGTTGTTAATTTTTTTTTGTTTGTTTTCTTCTGTCTCTTCCACTTAGAGGCTACAGTAAAGTACAAATCATGGGTACCTTATTCTATGTTGGTATCTCCAGCATTAGGCATAAAGGAGAATCAGCGAATGAGTATTTTTAAATGAACTAATGAAAACAGATTCAAGGAACTGTTAGTAGATCAGTTTGGTTAGAACTGAATTGAAAAGATAATGTGGGGACAGACTGTCCTGGGCCTTTGATGCCAGGCTAAAGCATTTGGATTTCATCTGATAGACACTGAAAATCCACTGCTGGTTCTCAAGAAGGATAATGATGTAACAAAAGCAGTATGTAAGGATGACTCATCTTGGCAGCAGTATGCAGGGTGAATTGTAGGAATTAAGATGGAAAAATAACAAATTAGGGAGACCAGTTAAAATACTACCGCAACAATATAGACAAGAGGAATAATCTCAGTAATCCCAATCATGCCCAAGGCAAAGCAAAGAAAAAAACAAAACAAACAAACAGAGAAAACAAGCAAAGAAAGAGGGCTCATCTTTCTTTTCTCTGCAGATCCCCACTCTGTATTTCTTGCTGCCCCATGCCTATCTCCATAAGTTTTGTATCTTGTAAAAGCATCAAGGTGGTGAATGAGAAGTCTAAGACAATACAACAGACGGAAAGGGACACTAACTTGTGAGGGGCTGGTAGTATCTAACAAAAAGGAAAGAAAATGAAATTCATCTATTCCACTTTTCACAATATGATATTAAACCTGGCAAATGTTTTAGTAGACATAGGATAATTCCCAAATGTAATTTTATGATTGCTCATAAAATACACATTATAGATGTAGTAATAAAAAAGCTTATGGAAATCATTAAAAAAAAAAAAAAAGAATTACTTGGTATTCCGTTACAAGAGATACACAGAAATACCCACCAATCTGTTACAAGAGATACACAAAAATACCCACCAATGACATCTCTAATTCAAGATGCATAAATCTCACACTGTCCCTCCCATTTTATCCATTTCTTTGAATGGCAGTCCTAGTCTCTCAGTGTTCTGGTCTCAAAACCATGGAATCAGCTTTTCCTTCTCTCTCCTTTATAAATCATCAGCTGCCAAATGATATAGATTTTTCCTTTGGAATTTCTTTGGAAATTTTTCCTTTCTTCCCATTCCAAGCTTTGAATCACTTCATCTCGAGATTGTTCCAAAGTATCTATCCTAGTATCTAGCCTAGCTCATCTTCTCTCTTCATTTTTTTTCTATATACAATTCTTAGCCAGATTAATAATCTCTTAATAGAGTCTTCATTGTGTTATTCTTATGTTTGATAGTTTAAAGTTACTTCCTCAACTCATTAATGACCTAAGTCACCTGGCTGCATCCCATGCAATAAATAAATATTTCTCTTTTCAACATGAATCCTCTCTTTACTGTCTCTTCTCAGACACTTTGCTCAATTCCAATTTAGCATATGATGGAGTGCTGCAGCAAGCAGCTGCTGCTTGGCCTTAGCCGCTCTTAAGTTGTTGACTCAACACAGCAACTGGTTCATCACTGTGATTCTTTGCTGTGGACTTCTCAATGTAATAAAACAAACAAAAAACAACTGATGGCCAGGCACGGTGGCTCATACCTGTAATCCCAGCAACTTGGGAGGCTGAGGGGAGATCCTTACTAAAAGGACTCCAATTTTTTTTTCAAATCATAGTGTGCCTAGTTAAAATATTATATTTCTGAGCCTACTTTGAAGCCAGGCCTAAATAGTTGACACAGTTTATGTTCAATAAGACATAAGCAGAGCTTTCTAGAAATTTCTGGAAAATGTCTGCTTTCTTGATAGACACCTCCTTTTTTCTGCCTGTAATACAAATATGATGGCTTGAGCTGCAACAGTCACTTTGTGATCATCTGGGAAAGGCCAAAAGAATTTCAGCAATCTTGGCCTTAGCCGCTCTTAAGTTGTTGACTCAACACAGCAACTGGCTCATTCACTGTGATTCTTTGCTGTGGACTTCTCAATATAATAAAACAAACAAAAAACAACTGATGGCCAGGCACGGTGGCTCACACCTGTAATCCCAGCACTTTGGGAGGCCAAGGGTAGATCTCTTAAGGCCAGAAGTTCAAGAGCAGCCTGGCCAACATGGCAAAACCCAGTCTCTACTAAAAATACAAAAATTAGCTGGGCATGCTGATGCGTGCCTGTAGTCCCAGCTACTCAGGAGACTCACTTGAACCCAGGAGGCAGAAGTTGCAGTGAGCGACGATCATGCCACTGCACTCCAACCTGGGTGACAGATTGAGACTCTGAAAAAGGAAAGGAAAGGAAAAGGAAAGGCAAGGCAAGGCAAGGAAAAGGAAGGAAAAGAAAAGAAAAGAAAAGAAAAGAAAAGAAAAGAAAAGAAAAGAAAAGAAAAGAAACGAAACCAACTTATTTAAGCCAAATCTTAGGTTTTTGCAACTTGTAGCTAGATGCCTTACACAAATACCTTATATTTTCTTTATCCTTATATTCTAAATATCCTTGATAGCCCAGTTCAATTTTTATCTCCCAAGGTACCAACTGATGCTAGTCATCAATATTCTATTATGTATCATATTCTTCTAATTTTTGATTCTATACCATAGACATTGGGAATTTATCTTACCTGGTACCTAACTGATGTCTTAAAAATAAATCAGCCTATTGTTTCTGGTTTAGAATTGATCTAAATCATCATTGTTGGTCTAGGCCTAACTGGTATCTTAGCATCAATGTGGGGCAGTGAGCTAAAAACGGATCTAAGGAATTCAGCCGAATTCCACTAAATTCTAAAGATAATTTGATTCATACTCTGTCTCTGTAGGTGATTGCCTTCTCTGTAGACAACTGCCAAATCAGTTCAGGCCTCAGGTCTCTACAAAGGTAGTACCTATTGAAGTTAGTAGAGTAAATGTGAACTCTCATCTTTTACTTGCCAGTTGTACATAATTAGTGGATCTGTATATATGTTTTGAGAAAAAAAATTATTTTTTCAGGTGAATAGTGTGATTTTTCTCCTTTCCTCAGTGGAAATTCTTAGTATGGGAATTTTACTACTAGTTTTAATAATGAGTCAAAAGTTAGAGAACTAAAGCTGGGTGCAGTGGCACATGCCTATAGTCCCAGCTACTTATTAGAGGGCTGAGGTGGGAGGATCATTTGAGCCCAGGAGCTCAGGTTCAGCCTGGGAAACATAACAAGATCCTGTCTCCTATAAGATGATAAGTTTGCTATGGGCTGGGCGTGGTGGCTCGTGCCTGTAATCCCAGCACTTTGGGAGGCCGAGGCGGGCAGATCATGAGGTCAGGAGATCGAGACTATCCTGGCTAACATGGTGAAACTCCGTCTCTACTAAAAATATAAAAAATTAGCCGGGCGTAGTGGCGGGCGCCTATAGTCCCAGCTACTTGGGAGGCTGAGGCAGGAGAATGGCGTGAACACAGGAGGTGGAGGTTGCAGTGAGCCGAGATCGCGCCACTGCACTCCAGCCTGGGTGACAGAGCCGAGACTCTGTCTCAAAAAAAAAAAAAAAAAAAGAGAGAGAGAGAGAGAAAGAGAACTATAATTATGTATTTTTTAAAAACTAAAACATAGTTTTAAGTGAAGACTCCATTCAACTGTCTGGATGCAATTATATGAAATTGAAATGAAATGAATTACAATGAAAATGCAAGGTAGATAATACATTTTTTTTTTTTTTTAAATAGACAACCTGCAGACCTTTAAGGAGAAATAAATTGAGAAGGGTAAAAGGAAAAACTCTTGACCTGCTTAGGAAACCAGGCTGCTTGAGCAGAATAAATAGGACAGTTTCCAAATATATTTGCCTTGGGATAGCCCAAAAAACTGTGATCATCAAAAGCAGTTATATGAACATTCTTTTATTTTTAAAACCAACACATTTATTTGGTTGGTTTGCTTCCTACCCTTCTGTTATGACCTCTCCAACTAAAAATGTGTTGCATGTGCTGGCACTAGTATTTGCAACCATTGCTATTAAGCTCTTCTAGATTTTCTTTATATGGATGGAAATTACTTTGAGATTAAATATAATTACAGTTTAGCCCGGTTGTCATTTGTTCATCTATGTGGGCCCTTAATTCAAGTAACAGTTATAAACAGTTGTTTATTTTTATTACACATGTACCACACAAACAGGTACATGGCATAGAGAAGGGAAGGGAAACGGTAAAAACAAATCAATGAACATGTTGGCCAAATTATGAAACATATCTGCTGATGGCTTGTTCATAGAATTCCTTCCCTTATGAAAGATATCTACAAAGTTTAGCTATCTACCATTAAAAAAAAAAACATATCTATCACTAAAAAATCAGATAAAAAAACCCCTCTTCTATGCTCTATCTTGTTCAATTATTTATCAAGAGTGAAAGAAAGGAAATGAGCAGTTTTACCACAATGTAAGTAGAAATAACTTAAAAGCAGGAAATGTTAGCTTACAGTAACTACTAGTAGAAATTCCGAAATCCTTTAAAAAAAAGAAATCAGTAGCTTTTAGTCCATCATCCACTGTTCCACCAACCATGCAATCCTTTTTTAAAAAAGCCTTTTCAAAGCATACCTAGCATTCTATTTTTATTTCAATAATCTTCTGTGTGACAACTTCCTCGGACAAAGAAAGACTTACTTTCTTGTAGCTTTACTAACCTGTTTTCAACTCTCTTATGAGACAAAGGAATTTAAATAATAAACAGAATGCAAAGTAAAAAACAATAAATTACAAAAATAAAACTGGCATGGAGAACACAGACGATATGAGTGGTGATTTCTAAATGGCATTAATTTCACACCCATATCCTACTCTCTTTAGAGATTTCTGAAACTTTCTTCCATGGCTCAAAACCACAAAGTATAATCATAATACATTACAGTTTAAGACCAGACATTGACCTGGAAATGTAATTTACTGTGCTTAAATTGGAAAATCAAATTCATCTTACAAATATCCCCATCCAGCATATTACACAAACCAGTTGCTCAATAAAATCTGAATTTCTGTCTTCACTTTCTGTCCTTTGCCACCCTCTCCAAAATTTTACAAGCTCCACTTGAGTCAGAGAGAGGGATCACCTCCACAACTCATTTTTGTTTCCAAGTTGTATGTAACTTTTAAACTCAGAAATGACAGAAAATGTATTTTATTCAACTTTCTCAAACCCTTATACGCTCAGAATGAACAACTGTGATATTAGGGATATCCTCACAATGTCTCTGCTCTTTCAATAAATAGGCATTCAAACTTTTTGTGCCTACATAACTTAAACTCTTCAGATTGTACATTATGTAATTATAATATAATTTGTCAAATCCATAAGTCTAATAAGCCAAAGAAATTTATCTCTGGGTCTTGAAGAATCCTATAGAATTATAGTTTCCTACAGGACAACTTTTTGCATGGTTTTATTTATAGAACAATTGCTGAAAAGGAGGCTAATAATTTCAATTCACTCTGAAGTCCAAATCTCAATGTGGTAGAAAGGTAGCCTAGTATATGTTTTAATTACTTTACACTTGAAAAGATTAGACTAATTTGTGCTTTCCAACTATTATTAATTATATAAAATATTATTAAACTAGTAAAATATTTTCAATAACATTTACCTTTCTTATTCTTTTATTCAACAAACGTATACCTATCAAATTGAAATGACTGTATTATGTTATACTGCTCCCAATGAATCTTTCAACCTTATAGTGTAGGAATAAAATGGTATAAAAATCTTAAATTTTGGAGTCCCAAATATTTTCAATCCTTGCACATCTGTCTTTAATACTGAATTAACAATGTAATTAATTAGAAGATATTTTATACAATGTATGTAAATCTTGGCTCTGCTATATAGTGGTTGTGTAAATGATATGAATTACTTTCTTGAGGCATTATCTATAAAAAATAAAGAGAATAAAAGTTGAGTATCCCTAATCCAAAAATCTGAAATCCAAATTGCTCCAAAATCTAAAACCTTTTGAGTGTTGACGTGATGCCGCAAGTGGAAAATCCACACCTGACACCTTTATTTTCTGATGGTTCAATGTATATTAACTTTGTTTCATGAGCAAAATTGTTAAAAATTGTGTATAAAGGCCGGGTGCGGTGGCTCACGCCTGTAATCCCAGCACTTTGGGAGGCCAAGGTGGGCGGATCACGAGGTCAGGACATCGAAACCATCCTGGCTAACACGGTGAAACCCCGTCTCTACTAAAAATACAAAAAATTAGCCAGGCGTGGTGGCGGGCGCCTGTAGTCCCAGCTACTCAGGAGGCTGAGGCAGGAGAATGGTGTGAACCCAGGAGGCGGAGCTTGCAGTGAGCAGAGATCGCACCACTGCATTCCAACCTGGGCGGGAGAGCGAGACTCTGTCTCAAAAAAAAAAAAAAAAAAAAATTGTGTATAAAATTACCTTCAGACTGTGTATATAGGGTGTATCTGAAACATAAATGATAAATTTCATGTCTAGACTTGGGTCCCATCCCCAGGATATCTCCTTATGTATATGCAAATATTCCACAATCTGAAACAATCCAAAATCTGAAATAATTCTGGTCCCATGCATTTTGTCCTTCTTATCTTTCCTTTTTGACCAATGGATTCACACCACATGATCCCAAGCATTTGAATAAAGAACAGTTAGCCTGCACTTAGCTGGCAGCTCAGCATGACATGAGTTAATGTAAATGAAAGTGCCTCATCTTTCAAGGTTTCCTACACCAGGTACTGTTCCAGGGGCTGGGGATATGGTGGTAAGCAGCAAACATAACAAACAAGATTCCATCCTCACAGAAGAGGAAAAGCTGGATAAGCTGACTAAGGAGATACAGGAGGAAACCTAGACAAGTCATGGTATCATGAAAGCCTAGAAAATAACATTTCAAGAAAGAAGGGATGTCAAAAATGTACAGGAGGGGACTGACTGGAAAGGAGCATGAGGGAATTTTTTGAAGCAGTGACAACATTTATATCTTGGTTGAAATGGTGGCTTCACAATGGTTTACTTTTGTCAAAATTCATTACATTGTATACAAAAAATTGGTGAATTTTATTGTATGTACATTATACCTAAATAAGTCTAATTTTTAAAAATGTAAATCTCATGAAAGACAGTAAAAAGGGTAGGAGCTTTTCTAGATTAAAGGAAACCAAAGAGGTATGATGAGTGGGTGTAATGTATAATCTTTGGAACATATATTTAAAAAGTTATAAAGAATATTTTGGGGGCAAATGGAGAGATTTGAATATATGCTATACATTGAACTCTACTGTATCAACGTTAAACTTTTTTGGTATTGTCATTTTATTGTGGTTATGTAAGAGAAAGTCCTTTCTATAGCAGATGTATTTTCAAATATTTAGGGGTAAAGCATCATGTTATCTGCAATTCACTCTCAAATAGGTTTTAAAATCTGGTGAGTGTACATAGATAGATATAAAACAAATATAGAAAAATGTTAACAATTGGTGATATCTAGTTAAAGGTCTCTAGATATTTACTGCACTCATCTGTCGACTTTTCTATAGATTTGAAATTTTTAAAAATAAGAATTGGGTGGACTACAAAAACGAGGGAATACTTAGCTGTGTCAAATACTGTCGAGAGGTCAAGTAAGATGACCATGGAGACATGACCTTCGACTTGGAGAGATATTTGTCATTGACTTCCCTTTTGCAACAGCATTTCAGTGGAGTGGAAGGGCAAGAGCATTTCATGAAGTGAAATGGCAAAAGCTTGGTAAGGGTGAAAAGAAGACAGAATCAGAGGTAAGGAAGTAGAAGCAGTGAGTGTAAGTCTTTTGAGAGTTGTGCTCTAAAGGGTAACAGAGAAATAGTATGTGAAGTCAAAGAAGTCTCCCTACACCAGAGGTAACAGTAATATTAAGACATTTTGGGCTGGGTGCAGTGGCTCATGTCTGTAATCCTAGCACTTCGGGAGGCTGAGGCAGGAGGATCACTTGAGCCTAGGAGTTCAAGACCAGCCTGGGCAACATAGGGAGACTCTGTCTCTACAAATAATTTAAAAATTAGCTGGGAGTCGAATGTGCCTGTGTTCAGGAGCTGCTCGGGAGGCTGAGGTGGGAGAATTGCTTGAGCCCAGGAGATGGAGGCTGGAGTGAGCCATGGGTCACGCCATTGTACCCCAGCCTGGGCAACAGAATGAGTCCCTCCCTTGAGAAAAAAAAAAAAAGACATTTGTATGCTGATGGGAATGACCCAGTAGAGAAGAAGAAACTGTATAAAAGAGGAATGGTATAAATGCAGAGTAAAGTCTTTGAGCACTGTGAGAAGTGCTAGGAGTCAGGGTCCAAAAGGAAGAAATTACCTTAGAAGTTGGCGATGATGTCTTAAGGACAATGGCAATGATGATTATTGCAGTAAAACAGCAGCTAACCCCAAAATAGTCAGGCACTATTTAAAGCTTTTTTACTCGTTTCATTCTCACATCAACTCTTAGAGGAAGGTATTACTAATACCTTCTTTTACAGATGAGGAAGCTGAGGTACAGAAAAGTTAATTAACTTGCCCAATGATACATATCTAGCAAGCAGCAAAGCTGGGATTTAGAACCCAATGGAAGAGACTTTTCTTTCAGTGCAACAAGAGGGAAGGCAGAGTTTGTGGGTGTAGACGCAGCTGGGCCGGTAGTAGTGGAAACATGATGTAGCTCTTGCATGATGACATCTATTTTCTCAGTGTAGTATTTGGTGAGTTCATCAGCTGAGGGGGTGGGAAGAGAGGATGTTGGAGTTTTGACAAGAGAAGGTGAGAAATTCTTTTTTCAGAGAGACAGGGAAAGTGAATTTACTAGTAATGACTGGCAATATTAAATATCCCTTTGAAATTAATGGTCATAAATTTGAAGTGAATCTACTTGTTCTCACTGAACGATACTTTCTAGCAATTTTCAGCTGCTTCAGAGCAGGCATAGAGAGAAGTGCTGGGTTTACCTAGAGAGCAGTTTTTCCAAGAAAGTGAGACCTAAGAAAGGAGCCAGGAAGTAAGGGGTGTTCACAAGGGAGTGGTGACAGTACAGGACCACGGAATTTAAGCTGGGTAAGGAGGAATGTATGGCCATTAAGGATGTGATGGACACAGAAAAGAAGTGGCAGGGTCAAAGGACTGTAGACTTGTGAGGTAAGAGAGTAGTTGGAGTGTGAGTTTTAAAGTAAGAGAGTAACAGTCAGAGAGTGGGATGCCTGAAAAGGAGATTTCAAAGGGAGTGCTGCTATTGATGATGATAAGGTCTAGATTATGACCATATGGATGGGAGGCTGAGGTGGCGCAGAATAAAAGATGACTGGATCAAAAAAGGCTAGAGTACTAATGACTTCTCTACGGGGATGCTGAAGTTAGACAGCAGGATGACAGAGGCAGTGGAGGAGTCGTCAGTGAAGGTGGAGTAGACGACAGCAACAAATAAGGGTTAGAGGAGTAAAGTGTGATGTGATAGATTTGCAAGATGTTAAGGGGACTGAAGGAGAAAGAAGGAGAAATAATTAGAAAGTTGTAGTGGGAAGCAAGGATACCACCTGCCCTGCTGCAGACTTTGAGGTATATGAGGAAGGGGAAAAAATCAGGCTCTAATTTAAGAAGTATCCTCAGAGCAAGACTGTTCAGAGAGAAGGCTGAGGATGTAGCATGGTACTTGAAACATGGTATATATTCAATCAATATTTCTTGAATTTGAATTTTAATTTTTTAATAGGACTTATCCTAAAAAGGGAAGTTTTTAAAAAGACTATTTACAAAGAGTCTGAAACAGATTAAAAAGACAATGATCCTCTAATGACTGGATTTTCCAAATCCATGAAAGGCTCCTCTTCAAAAATCAGTCACCTGGCCAAGATAAACATAGTCAAACAGCATCTTGTTGGTTTTGGCTTAATATAAATAGATAGCTCACTGTTACAAAATAAGACCAGGCATTCTCTTGCATAAGAACCCAATATCAGAAGAACAAAATTAAGTGAATTCTGCCTTAATAAAGCTTAGAAAATAGCCTTTCTGAGCATAAGCTGACCCTTTGGTCTATTCTAGTTTAGGCAGAGAAACTTAAGTACCTATAGATTGAGAATAAGTGAGACTTCCTAAATACATTCTTTGGAATGTAATAAAATGCACTTTGGAATATATTCTTCTTCAGATAGTAAATGATTATTCCATGAGTAACTTCAGAGGTATGTCTTTACTGAAGAAAGAGATGTTCTTCTCAATGTTACTGTTTTTCTTAAACTTATTCTGAATGTCTTTGTAAGGCTAAGTAAATATTGTAATTTTTATGCTTTAACAAAAAGCCCATTTATGTTTATGTCTATGAAGTTACTTCCTAAGCATTTCTAATAAGCTGTCTATATACAGCTCACGAAATTCTAAGGTCCTCTATGGTCTTAAAATGTATGATGAATACTACTTTTCCCCTAAAGACTAAATTTTATTGAAACTTATCTGGAATCCCCCCAAAATTCTAGTGTTTTGTTTTATAATTGTATTTGAAGGTTTAATTATATTTATCAATCAAAATGTGAACTGGTTCAACTGCAGGTTAGTTCAAAGGGCTTTTCATTTTCATCTTCTTCATATACTATGAGGTTTTTGCTACCAGACAGAAAATTTACTAGTACCTCCATTGTGTGAGATACACAAGCTTGAAAAAGATGGCCAACTCTCCAATTTTCAATATAATGTGTCAGAGAAAGCAACTAGTCAATAACATACACTGTGCTCATTTATAATCCACAACTGGTAATGGGAGTGAGTTATTTCTCTTCTCCATGAAGAATCAAGCTGGAAGTAATCTCTCCTTCGCTAGATTTCTTAGTACCTCACATATTACTTATGTGACTTTCTCTTTGGAGTACAGTGATTTTTGTGCTTGTCTTTTTTTTTCTTCTAAACTATAAGCAGGTATATTATGCCTTAACATCTGTGCATTATATTATTATTTGTATTTTGCTTAATGTCCAGGGCTAGTAATACAACAAAATGCAACAGTAATACTATCAGTGTCAAACTCATCAGTATTATCAATTAAACATAAATAGGCTTCTGTGGCATGGTCTAGGATGATATCAACATTTAGGTAACACAGGAAACTGCTTTGAGTTCCAAAAATCTAATTTACAAATTCACTGTCAGAACACAGCAGGGGCTTCTCACACTACATTTATGACTAGAAGGGTCCCAGATGCAAGTCTGTAGAGCAGTCAAGATGCTAGCTTTTCCAATTTTGTAAGTAAAAGAAAGCTACTTTTTCTTTTAGGGATGTAGTAATTTTTTAAAAAAGAATAATGGATTTTAAAAATAATAAAACAGTGGAAAAATGTTTCAGAAATAATGTACGGATATATACTCATTTAACTGAACATTTTAAATGTCTTTGAACTAATAAAGAGAATCTTGGTTAAACAAAGAAATCTCATATTGTTCATAAACCAGAATTTCAACTTACCATTTATGTTTATTGCTGGTAACACAATTGACATTTTTGGTCTTGTGGTCTTGTTATGGGTGGTAGCTGGTAACAGCAGGTGATCCTAAAATTAACAAAGAACAATCTGTTATATATAACAATTGGCTTACTCCTAGAACAGGCCAAATTCAGGGCTTCTAAGAGGCCAATATTTCGTTGGGATGATGAAAAATTAGTTTTTATTTCGAGTTGGCTTAATTAACTACAAACCATCTTAGAATCATTCATTCATTAATGTAATACACATTTACCACGAGTGTCTACCGTTGCCAGGCACTATACAGTGATCTTGGAAAACTCTTAGGTTTTTACAACACATATGCTGTAGCACACTATAAAGAATACTGGTCAAGCAGTCAAGACAAGGGATTTTAATTCTAATTCTGCCACTAAATAGCTGTATAATCTGGACAAGACTACATATCCTTTCTGTGTTTCAGTTTCCAGTCCTGTAAAATGATGGGGGCTAGACTAGATAATGTTACAAGATACTGAAAGTATCTATCCCCCAAACAGTCATTTTCAAACTTTTTTTTTAAAGGCAATAAACTCTTTTTCCCATCAAAATTCCTGTTATCCCAGGAATTTTCTACCTGTAGAAGAAAGAAACTATCAACACGTAGAAGAAAAATTCTGACTGAAGCAGGGCCAAGGCCTAGGCCTTGCCTGCTTAGCCTCCTCTTCTCCCTTTGAAGGGACCACAGCATTAGACATTTATTTGCAAGTGACAGGTGCATGCTAAAGAAGATGTACAGTTTTTGCCCTTAAAAAGCATACAGTTTGGTAGAAGAGTTAAAGAATTATAAATACATGCCTAGCACAATTGTATAGTCTACATTGTGTAGGACATCTGAGGTTTCTAATTTCCAGCACACAAGTACTAAAAGTAAGAATGAGCCAAGAGAAGCTTGGCTTCAGAAAAGGCAGAGTATAAGTGTTTTGAAAAATGTATATACATCTGTAGGCATTCTAAGGCTGATTATAAATGACTTATGACTTTGATATTAACTACTGTTTTCAATAACTCCTCTTCTTCCTAGCAAAAACATATGAACTGTCACAGAAAAAAGAAAAAAAAAGTATATTAGCATTTCCATTTAAGGGAGCATGGTTAAACTGGAGATAAAACTAAACCTAAGTTTGACGCATTTTGCTTTCTTTTCTTGTTCCTGTGTTCATTGTTTCACCATTCATTCAACAAACTTACTATATGAAATAACTCATCAAAAAGTAGGATCTGATACAGCTGAGAGCAATAAAAATTCAACACAACTTCAAAGTTCAAAGTTGATATGATTATGAAGTGATTATCAGCAAAACTAAGAAAAAAACTAAAAAGTGAAAAACAAATTGAAATTGATATACATGAACAGAACTGTATAGAAAACATTTCCAGTAACTGCTTGTATTTTGTGTAATTCAAGGCAAAATTTCCATGAGAACATGTTTTTAAAAATTGGGGAGGAGAGAGAAGATGAGTAAATTCTGTTAGAATTCCAGCATTGCAGCAAGGGAATTTTTTGTTTTGTTTTTTTAAGTGCATTGTTAGACACAAAGATCACACATTTCTGAGTAAGATAACATTATAACCAAGAAAAAACAGAATTTGCTGATCTTCAAGCCATGAAAGTTATATATAGCTTAATTCCTATCATTAAAATACTGCTTCAGGGTCTCTAAATTGAATGTGAAAACAAACCAAAAAACTTGCAAGCCCCAAATTAAGGCTATTGTAAAAATAAACAAACTTAGATTCCACTGGTCATGGGTTAAGGTCAAGCTCAGACTTAATTCTGAGTTTCCTGCTAAGATATAGATGCCATACTAATTGTTGTTTTTAAACATGATCTTCTGAACACAGTGTCTCCTACTTTTTCTTTTCACTAAATTTCTAACAAACTAGTTATTTTTGCAGCAGAAAGCTAAAAACTAGGTATGATTTATGAAAAAGAAGAATCACACCTTGCATGCATACAAATTATTACAGTTAACCTGCCTTGTCGCTAATTATTAAAGGTTTGCAAACTGGGGTAACAGTTTTTAAGTACTTGTTTACCAAGAGGCCCAAAAATCAGTCTGCAGGGAACAAAAGCTGGTATACTACCAACTCTAACAGTACATATCTTATAATAAAAATAAGTGTCTATATAATATATAATATATATATTTCATCTGTCTTATCTATATATCTGGGACATGTAGTTACTTCATTGAATATTTACCTCTACTTCCTCAAAATAAATGTTCCTTGAACCTCACAACAATGAACCCTGAATCATTATTTTCTCTCTGTGTTCATCTTACTCTTTTTTAGATCATTAATACTGTGAGTCACATTTTCAGAAACAAAGGAGCTATATTCACTCAATAAATATTTACTAGCCTCTTACTGTTCTTTTTTTTTTTTTTGAGATGGAGTCTTGCTCTGTCACCCAGGCTGGAGTGCAGTGGCACTATCTCCATTCACTGCAAGCTCCGCCTCCTGGGTTCACGCCATTCTCCTGCCTCAGCCTGCAGAGTAGCTGGGACTACAGGCGCCTGCCACCATGCCCGGCTAATTTTTTGTATTTTTAGTAGAGACGGGGTTTCACCATGTTAGCCAGGATGGTCTCAATCTCCTGACCTCATGATCCGCCCGCCTCGGCCTCCCAAAGTGCTGGGATTACAGGTGTGAGCCACCGCGCCCAGCCCTTACTGTTCATTTAAAAAAAATTTACTGAGCACAGTGTCCTGTCATGTATTGAGCACTGTGCTACAGAGGATATTTTCTTTTAAAGAATATAAATCCAAGTTTTTATTTTGTTGGGGAAACTGAATTGTGGCAGAAACAGCCCTTTTTTTTTTTTTTTTTTTAAACCCAATATACGCTCTCCTTCCTCTATAACATTAAAATAGCAACAGGACTTGTGATATTTAGTTGGGCACAAGGCCACCCAGAATAAAGACTATATTTCCTAGCCTCCTTTGCAACCAAATAAGGCTACACGGTCTGGTCAACGGACTGTAAGAAGAAATGGCAACTTCTTCAAGGTGGTAATGGTAGAAGGCTTCCCTCCTCCTTCCCTTTCTCTTTCTTGCCAGCTAGAAGGCAGATATGACTGCTAGAGCTGGAGTAGCCATCTTTGTTCCATGAGACAGAAGCTACAAGTTGAGGATTATGGAGCAAGAAGACCGAAGGAGACAGGGATCCTGACGATTAAGTAGCTATCATTAGATCTCTGAAACTTATACATGAGACAGAAATAAACTTATAATTTATCTAAGCCACTATTATTTTGGATTTTCTGTCACTCAAACCTAAACCTAAACCAAATTACTAGTTAAATTATAAATTTGTGAAACAGTTCTAAAGATATTTGGTCAAGAGGAATCTCCATAATGGTTAATCAAGGACAGGATTGTTATTTTTTAACAGCATAGAAACCATATTTATAACTTAGTCTTCTTGATATCGTACCCCCTTTTACTTAAATACTTATTAAGGAACTAGTGAAGGAAATTCAATTCCGGAGGTACAATTTGATGAATTTGTACTTCTTTCCCTCCAATTAAATCATTTAAAATAACCCAACTGTGACAAAAATGAAACTACTTAAAAATAAAAAAGGATAGTAGAATAAGAATGTTGCCATAGAAAGAAATATATTTCGGCACTGTCACTCAAAACTATGTCACTAATTTTAAGACATCTTCGAATGGACTCCTGAAATGTCTTTATCAGGCTTTCTGTAGGGCTTAGATATCATAGGATTTCCTCTGGAATGAAATCATGTGGACAAATATTATAATCAATGTACTGTTACTCTTATTCCCAGAAAAAGTTAGAGAAACATGGGGGGGGGGGGGCGGAGAAACACCAAAACATTTCACCATGAAAATAAAGCATCAGTTTTCTAATGTTATGCAATATTGTACATGAGAAAATATGCTACTTTCATACAGTTCTCCCAATTCCCTCTTCCAAGCAATTTGTTAGAAACCAACAAAATATTAGTGCATAACACAGCCTTCAAAGTTACATTTCTTCTCTTTTTAAGAAAACAAAAGCATTGGAGACTGGCTTATCAAAAGAAAAGGACCACATTTTGCTCTACTGAAATTAATTATGGTAACTCACAATAAAATTTAGGCCCTACTGAGAGTTATCAAATGTTGATTCTACACATCCATGTAGAGTACAAACTGATTAAATGACCCTTCCCATTCCCCCTATAAAACTCACTAACTGGTGCCCATAGCACAGGGAACATTCACGACTAGTTGAGTTGTGTCTTTTTTCAAGACTACTTTCATTAATTGTATTAGTATAATTGTGTAATAAAATATTACATAAACTAATAGTGTGAAAAGAGAGCAAAAAGATAAAAATAAGTTTCAAAATGTTCTCTCCTTGCAAAGCAACCATAAAAATCTTAATAGTCTGCCCTCAGATTGCTTAACAAGTACCTTTAAGTTCTTATTCCAATTTACAGTAACTGTAACCAATACTGGAAATTATGGTTGCTGAATTGTGAGTATAGTTTATGCGAGAACGGCAACATGGAACTCTGAAGAGTGGATTCGGACTCAAAGAAAAGAAATTGGCCCTACATACAAAACTAGCCAATGAGTGCACATTTACATAATCAAATGAAATAAAGATATGTATCTTTTTAAAAAATAATTTTAACCAGTATTGTTTATTAACAGACTATCTACTAGTACCCATTATATAGATAAGATAGCTTCTACTGTATTAGAAAACTCTGGCTCAAGGTTGGAGCCCTTTATCTTTAACAGAAAGGAATTTATTTCTATCATAATTTCCCCTAGAAATGAAGGAAACTCAGGCTGCACTTGTGACACTGAGCAGCTTTCACACGGATCAACACAGACCTCTATTAGGGAAAAAGTTTTGCATAGCAGACCAATAGTAACAACAGCCTCTTAACATTTTATATTTGGCCCATATCCACTGGATTCCAGAGATGGGGTTGGTTTTCCAATATAGGAAACTGTTAAAAGAAGATCAAAAATAAAAATAGCACCTGGCCTCATTTCAAAAACAGCTTTGTATTAAATTTTCTCTAACCTATGTCCCTGTCCTAGAGAGCTTTTGTTTTCTTCTATCACTCTATTTCATATCTTTCAAGCCGTCAAAGAAGTTGAAGAACATGTTAACCCTCAAAAATTAGAGCTAAAGCATCAACTAGAAGTAGGCCTTTCAGAGTTATTGATCTAAATTCACATTTTGCACTAGCATTGTTTTCTAGTAGTTATAGTAATTCCTGATCAAAAACCAAATGTGCTAGAATATTAACTATTTCTAGTCACCCCAAAACTAGAAATAGTTAATATAAATAGCTAATATGAATGCTGTATTTGTGCCACTAATGTATGCAATAAAACTACAGACCAATAAAAGGAAATATAAAGCTTGCATCTGTACCATTAGTATGCATGTCAGCCAGAAGAATAAATCAAAACTATTAGTGTACAACAGATGGCCCAAGAATGAGCCAAGGTTTACGCTTTGACAAGAGGAAACTTTTGACACTTAATACAAATCTGATAATGCTCGCAAGGTCACCAGAGGAAAAATGAGTTTGAAATCCTAATAAGTACAAATTCAAGTTTTGATTTAAGATATACTTTTCATGTCGTACTCTGTAGGATGTCCCCCACAAACTGCCCAACTAACCCTGCCTCCCCTTTTATTAACACCAAAAAGTATTAGGTTGGACCATAAAAAACTGTCATTTTTGTGAGTCAAATATCAGTAATTTCATAAGGTTCAATCTAAGAGTGATATATGCCTCTCTTTTTAAAAACCAGAATTAATTTTGAGTTTCTTGGTCAAAATGGTTTCTTGTAAATACTTTCCTAAGGATAAGACAGTAGCATCCAAAATCATTCTTCTCTTTTGATGAGAGTTTCAGGAAAAAATGTTTCTAAACCAGGTCAGGATTGATCTCCCTAGGGAAAGCTCTTAGACAAAATGTTGGTTACATGCTTTGGACAGGTATAGGACCAGGAAGTCTCTGCCCATGTGCTTCATATTACTTCATTCAATAACTTGAGTTGGCCGGGCACAGTGGCTCACGCCTATAATCCCAGCACTTTGGGAGGCTGAGGCGGGTGGATCATCAGGTCAGGAGATCAAGACCATCCTGGCCAACATGGTGAAACCCCATCTCTAATAAAAATACAAAAAAATTAGCCAGGCGTGGTGGCAGGCGCCTGTAGTCCCAGCTACTCGGGAGGCTGAGGCAGGAGAATGGAGTGAACCTGGGAGGCTGAGCTTGCAGTGAGCCGAGATCGCTGCCACTGCACTCCAGCCTGGGCAACAGGGCGAAACTCCATCTCAAAAAAAAAACAAAAACAAAAAACAAAACAACAACAACAAAAAACACTTGAGTTAATCAAAGTTCAAAACGTTGTTAGCTATAATAGAGAGCCTTTTCAAAAACTGGGAAGTATATGATTTAGGAAAATAAGTTAGGGCCTCTGAAACTTATTAGCAATTGTAATTTGTTGAGTGCCAACAGGACAGCAATCCAAAAAAAAGTCTTCTTAAGGAAAAAGATCAAACACTAAATGCATAAAGAGTTTAACCATTTGGGAGTTTGTCATATATAATGTTTACAAGATGTTTCATTTTAGAAAATTCACTTTACTCAGGACTACTGGTAGGAAGTGAATTTCCTGAAGATTACATTGCCTCCTACAGGTGTGCTACCAAAGCAGACCACAGCGGGTCAGATAGGAGGGTCTATGGCTACAGCAAATTGAGTCAACAAGTTTCCTGAGAAAAGTTATTAGGAAACACTTCAAGCAAAAAGCTAAACATAGATATATAAGAGAATCATTATACTTTTTGTTGAAAAAAAGAGGGAACATGTTGAGTTGAGACAAAAAATATATATTTTTTAACCCAGCAGAATCTCAAAGTTACCTCAAATGCCACTTGTGTTTATGTAGACAGCACAGCAGGGTGGGAAGGGAACACAGGGAGATATACTAACCAACTCTTTCATATCAATGATTCTACAAATTTCTGGAAGGGGAGAAAAAAGGGGTTTCATGTAATTTACATTTCTAAAGTTCTCTCTCCTTGCATGAGACTCAGTGTCTAGCTATTCCTCTAGCCTTCACTCCAGATCTTGATCCTTTTCAAAGCAATTTTGATATTGGCTTCACATAAAGAAATATGGAGGACTATAAAATGCCCCTAAAGCACATTTTAGGAAAGAGTAGTCTTAACAAGACCGACTACAAAGTGGAATAAGAAATTTTAACCATAATATGCTTTATGTACTTCAGTGAACAAATTTTCTCTCAGAATCTTGGGTTAACAAAATAGCCAAACTCAACACTTGCTTGCATTAGAAGCTGAGCTTTATTGCCAGCTGCAATCCTAGTTAAAGATGGAGGTATGATACTATATAAAGCTGTTCCACAATCTAGAAGAGTTCACTTTTCATATCACATAGGGTGTACTTTCTAAAGCCTACCAGTTTTCTTTCATCATAAATAGAACAGCAAGTTATCAGTTTCCATTCAGTTTGTGTGTGTGTGTGTGTGTATGTTTTGTTTTTGTTTTTGTTTTTATAGAGTCTCATTCTGTCACCCAGGCTGGAGTACAGTAGCGCAATCTCGGCTCACTGCAACCTCTGCCTCCCGGGTTCAAGTGATTCTCCTGCCTCAGCCTCCTGAGTAGCTAGGATTACATGTACCCACCACCATGCCCAGCTAATTTTTTTATTTTTAGTAGAGATAGCATTTCACTATGTTGGCCAGGCTGGTCTCGAACTCCCGACCTCAGGTGATCCACCCGCCTCAGCCTCCCAAAGTGCTGGGATTACAGGCATGAGTCACCGTGCCTGGCTTCCACTCAGTTTTAAAGTGCATTTTTAAGGTATAATGCATTTGTAGGAAATACAATTTTTAAATTGTTTGGTCAAGTATTGTTCTAAAAAGGATTTCATTTAAATTTCAGGTGATAACAGCTTAAAAGTCAAACTGGGGTATAATAGCATAGAACAGTATAATAGTATTAAGTTCTGTACTAACTATGTATCTTTCAGAAAGCATTTAATCATAGGAAGCTGGGATCAGAAGCAAAAACAGTGCCAATAGTAGGTCCTTCTAAAACAGAAGTTCTTAACAAAGGATGCATATCAGAATCACCTGCAGAATTTTATAATATAAATACCCACATTCCTCAACTCTTGAAAAACAATTTCTTACATGGTAAGTCTGAAGTGGGCCAGAATTTTTCACTTTTAACAAGTATCCCTGGTGATTCTGATGCAGATAGTTCCAGGACTCTGCATTCACAAACACTGGCCAGAGTGGCACAGACAGAGATTAAAAGGATGGACTCTGGAGCTAGACTGCCTGGGTTTGAATTCTGCTTCCATCACCTAATTTCTAGCTGTAGGATATACAGCAAGTTCCTTAATCTCTCTGTGTCCTCATTTTCTCGTTAGTAAAATAGGGACAGTAACAACACCTATTGCACCGATTGTTTATAAAGATTAGACAAGTTAGTATTTCAACACTTGTAAGTGTTCAATAATTTTTTTTTTAAAAAAAGGGACCAAAAAGTTTGAGAGTGAAGTCCTTGAGGAAATGCAACAGTTAAATGCAACTGATAGAGGAAATTTAGATTTGTTGTTTAAGTTTATTCCCTCAACCATATAGTTGAGAGCCATTGTTCCACTACTGAATGAAATAAAGGATGACAGGCACACATGACCAATCCAAACTCTTTAGCCTAGAAATGAAATCTCTTTATAATTCGGTCCCTACTGATTTGGTCTCTCTCCATCATGATCTCACTTGTGTTTATTCCTTTTTATAAACATTAGCACTAACTGCCATAGATATTCTCTACCAATTCAACCAGGAAAAGAAGACACCCCTATATTTTATTTCCTTTAATATAAAAGATGACAGGGGAAAAATAATTGAAGCACAAGTATTCAAAGCCTCTACTCTATCCCTGTACCTTTTGTAAAGAGGTTAAGTTTTTGTTTTTGTAAGTGCTGATTAATCGTGTGTGTGCTAGGGGCAAGGATGTGGTGGAGAGCAGAGTTCGAAGAAACTAAATTAAATTAAAGTTTAATTAAAAGGTATGAGTTATCAGCAGAAAAAAACGTCTGGAAGTTGGAAGGATAAAAAGAGTTGGATAAAGAAGGGCAGCCTCAACTGTGGCCTTTGTAGAGGCACACACCTTTACCTGCCCCCACTTCAGATCTTCATTCAAATGTCAATTTCTCAGTGAGGTCTTTCCTAGCCACCTTAGTTAAATTGTACACACACATTCCCACCAAACACACCTCCTTTCCTTTCTCTGCTTTACTTTTCTCTCTAACACCTATTATATATCTTTACCCTTTATAAATGAGCTCCATAACAGCAGACATTTTCATCTGCTTTGTTCATTGGTGAATACCCAGGATCTACTACAACCTTTCATACAGTAGGTATCCACAAATGATTTATAATGTAAACTAGCTAAAGGAGGACTATTATAATAGCTTTTAAACTAGTTTTTTCCCTAAGGAGGCAAGAATTTCTAAGACCCTTTCAGGTCAAACTATTTTCAAGCCTTTTTGCACTTTGTTGAAATTTACTCTGTTGGTGAAAAAGCAAAGCCAAACTGCTAGGCCTTAGTATAAATCTATGTAGTGGCACCAAACTAGTCTAGTAGTCACTGTATTCTTCACTGCCACATACAGTAACAATGAATCAACCAACAAATGAATAAATGAATAAAATATTTTAAAGCCAATTTCAATTTAGAATATCCTTGTTGAAGCAGTAAAAATTATTAACATTCTCCGTGATGAAAGGGCAAGAACATAAAAAACTGTTTTGCTGCCTACTGAAGCATAATGGCTATCTCAAGAAAAAGCATTTGGGTGAATGATTTGCAAGCTGAACAACCCACTTTTTTCAATACCACTTTTACTTGAAATAATGGCGAATTATTGTTATTCGGGCATGGGTAACCCATTAAGCACTTTTTAAAAATGAAGTAAGCCTGATATTTCAAAGAAAACACTTGACAGTATTTGCAAATTATAAAATTTGGGATTTTGAGTGAAAATCCAAATTTCGGAAACCATGTCATCTACCACCATGAGTATGACTTTCTTGATGTGATTCGTGGTGATATTAATGAATGTGATTTTTTGACATTGTATAATGTGTTCATATTTGGAAGATCTGCCTAACTCTTAGTGAACCAATATCTTCCAAATGAGCAGTGAATGACGTTACAAAATCATGCATGGGTACAAGTTCCATTCAAACTGCAAGATAGATCAATGGATTTTTAATGTTACAGAGGATAAAAGTGTCACTGATATGGCTTTAGATTCTATAGTGCAACTAACCTTTTAAGAAATTACCACTTGCTGAGTTTTTATGTAGTATCAAAACAGAATAATTCACAATTATTTGAAAAGGCTATTAAAATACTCCTTCCCTTTGCAACTACTTACCTGCATGAGGGTAGATTTTCTTCATATATTTCAACTAAAACAATATATTGCAACAGACTGAATACAGAAATATATAAGAATCTTGTTATCTTCCATTAAATCACATATTAAAAATCTGCAAAACTGTAAAACAGTGCTACTCTTCCAACTAATTTTTTTTTTTGGCTTTGGGAGATATAATTATTTTCCATTAAAAATGTCATTTAAAATTTTAATTGATTTTTTTCAAATAAAACATTAAATATTTTAAACATTTCTTAATTTTTATTTCTACCAATGGCTAATGATATTGAGCACATTTTTATGTGCTATTGGCCATTTGTATATCTTCCTTAGGAGCAATGTCTACTCAAGGGTTGAAAAACTAACTGGTTGGGTACTATGCTCATTATTGGGTGATGGGATCATTCATACCCTAAACCTCAGCATCACACAATATGCCAGTGTAACAAACCTGCACATCTACCCCAAATCTAAAATAAAAGTTGAAATTATAAAAAAAACTAGCCTTAAAAATTAATTCCAATAAATACATACAAATATTTCATATGTATGACAGACAGAAATATGTTTTATTATAGATAAGAATAATGTGTGTTGCTTAATACGACAGAAGAATGTATAAGTGGGCAACATACTGATCTATCTACTATAATTTTATGTCATATGTCATATGTTTATATAACATCATAATGATGTTACTAAGATTATACTCAAAAAAGTATTCTCATATACATCTACTATCCTATATTTGAAAATACTTTTTTAATCAAAGTTTTCATTTTTCAGTTTCACACAGCATTGCTTAATTATCTACTTCAAACATAAAATTTTTAAATGTTCTTGTGTAACTGAAGATCATTAGTTTTGTACAAAACTTACAGAATGAACATGTCTCAGCTAATGCATAAATGTATGTCATGATGTGTACATATGCAAAGCAAATAATTAGCATATACTATAACATTAAGGAGATACTTTTAATAAACTAATCAAGCTATTCTGACTTCATTTGTTGTCAGTACTTTTAATCCTCTTTCTAAAAGTATAAGCAGAAATTATATTCATAAGTAACATTTTATTCTTCCTACCATACTGTTTGGTTTTTAGACTTCTAGTAATATAATATAATGATGTAGAGTTTAAACGCAAAAGATTATATTTGACTTAATGGCTTCTTATTGAAAATGTTAACTCCCAGCTCAGGAGGCTCGTAAAAATTGCTTCCTAAGAAGTCTCTTTTCATGTCATCTGTTAATTATTTATAAGCAAAAGTTGAGTACTAGTCCTCACGTCGTCCATAAATTCTTTAAGTGAAATGACATAAAGGAAACCAGTTTTACGATAGCCTAATTGATATAAACAAGAGTTACATTCCTACAGCATATTTCTGGCTACAAAAACATCACCAAACTTCTAAATAAACACCCCAAGCACTTCTAATATTAAATATTGAAATAAATGTGAGCTATACATTTAATAAAGACTAATAAAAACAAGTAAGATAATTTATGCGATTTTTGGTGAATCAGTAAGTGATGGCGGTCGTAGTGATGGTACGTTAAGTCAATAAATGTTTGTGAAGCAAAAGTTATAAGGATGTGGGAGGAAACTGGAGAAAACCTGTGCAGACACATGGCGAAAACGTGAAAATTCCACACAGACAGTGGCCCCAGCTGGGAACTGATTTTTTTTTCTCATCAATGTTACATAGAAATGAAGCTAAACAAAATGACATTTTTTGAGAAGATGCTGTGATCTGAGATGTTTCTTCAACTCTGGACGGGTGCCTAATAGAAGCATTGAAGTAAGCTGTGGAATATATAGGTCATAGGTTCAATAATTCTGTGCTTATCCCACAACGTAAAATGTAAAAAAATAGCAGAGAAAAATTTCCACCAATAAATATGCAAGACCCAGAGGAATAAGGCAGTGGAGTTTTGAGTTGACTACATGTACTCTATTTTTTTTCACTTCTTTCTTTTTTATTTGAATGCTTTATATTACTTTTTGTTTTTATTTTATAATTTTATTATTATTATACTTTAAGTTTTAGGGTACATGTGCACAATATGCAGGTTTGTTACATATGTACACATGTGCCATGTTGGTGTGCTGTACCCATTAACTCGTCATTTAGCATTAGGTATATCTCCTAATGCTGTCCCTCCCCGCTCCCCCCACCCCACAACAGTCCCCGGAGTGTGATGTTCCCCTTCCTGTGTCCATGTGTTCTCATTGTTCAATTCCCACCTATGAGTGAGAACATGTGGTGTTTGGTTTTTTGTCCTTGCGATAGTTTGTTGAGAATGATGGTTTCCAGATTCATCCATGTCCCTACAAAGGACATGAACTCATCATTTTTTATGGCTGCATAGTATTCCATGGTGTATATGTGCCACATTTTCTTAATCCAGTCTGTCGTTGTTGGACATTTGGGTTGGTTCCAAGTCTTTGCTATTGTGAACAGTGCCACAATAAACATACGTGTGCATGTGTCCTTATAGCAGCATGATTTATAATCCTTTGGGTATATACCCAGTAATGGGATGGCTGGGTCAAATGGTATTTCTAGTTCTAGATCCCTGAGGAATCGCCACACTGACTTCCACAATGGTTGAACTAGTTTACAGTCCCACCAACAGTGTAAAAGTGTTCCTATTTCTCCACATCCTCTCCAGCACCTGTTGTTTCCTGACTTTTTAATGACTGCCATTTTAACTGGTGTGAGATGGTATCTCATTGTGGTTTTGATTTGCATTTCTCTGATAGCCAGTGATGATGAGCATTTTTTCATGTGTCTTTTGGCTGCATGAATGTCTTCTTTTGAGAAGTGTCTGTTCATATCTTTCGCCCACTTTTTGATGGGGTTGTTTTTTTCTTGTAAATTTGTTTGAGTTCATTGTAGATTCTGGATATTAGCCCTTTGTCAGATGAGTAGGTTGCAAAAATTTTCTCCCATTTTGTAGGTTGCCTGTTCACTCTGATGGTAGTTGCTTTTGCTGTGCAGAAGCCCTTTAGTTTAATTAGATCCCATTTGTCAATTTTGGCTTTTGTTGCCATTGCTTTTGGTTTGCAGATGACATGATTGTATGTCTAGAAAACCCCATTGTCTCAGCCCAAAATCTCCTTAAGCTGATAAGCAACTTCAGCAAAGTCTCAGGATACAAAATCAATGTGCAAAAATCACAAGCATTCTTATACACCAATAACAGACAAACAGAGAGCCAAATCATGAGTGAACTCCCATTCACAATTGCTTCAAAGAGAATAAAATACCTAGGAATCCAACTTACAAGGGATGTGAAGGACCTCTTCAAGGAGAACTACAAACCACTACTCAATGAAATAAAAGAGGATACAAACAAATGGAAGAACATTCCATGCTCATGGGTTGGAAGAATCAATATCGTGAAAATGGCCATACTGCCCAAGGTAATTTATAGATTCAGTGCCATCCCCATCAAGCTACCAATGACTTTCTTCACAGAATTGGAAAAAACTAATTTAAAGTTCATATGGAACCAAAAAAGAGCCCACATCGCCAAGTCAATCCTAAGCCAAAAGAACAAAGCCGGAGGCATCACGCTACCTGACTTCAAACTATACTACAAGGCTACAGTAACCAAAACAGCATGGTACTGGTACCAAAACAGAGACATAGATCAATGGAACAGAACAGAGCCCTCAGAAATAATGCCGCATATCTACAACCATCTGATCTTTGACAAATCTGACAAAAACAAGCAATGGGGAAAGGATTCCCTATTTAATAAATGGTGCTGGGAAAACTGGCTAGCCATATGTAGAAAGCTGAAACTGGATCACTTCCTTACACCTTATACAAAAATTAATTCAAGATGGATTAAAGACTTACATGTTAGACCTAAAACCATAAAAACCCTAGAAGAAAACCTAGGCAATACCATTCAGGACATAGGCATGGGCAAGGACTACACTTACTCTATTTAAACTGTTTAAAATGTATGAAATAATTTTTAACTGGAATGTTTTGTCTTTTATATTTACTACCAACTAAGACTTAATAAACTTAAGGGAAATTCTTTTTAATCATTTATCAAATGATCTAACTTTTACATATTTAAGAAACTAACTTTTTAAGTACCAAAATCTGGAAGGGTAAATAAAAACATTATGTTTGTGACCACAGGGAATCGGTTTTGAAAAGCAATTTTCAGGATTCTTCATTCTGATATACTAGACTTATTTCTCCCTAACTCTTGGTTAGAAAAGTAATAGAGAATTACTGAAGCTGTTAATAGGGTGACACAGTTGATTTCAAATGGGCTTGTAGAGTGTAAAGATTCAGTACAGATGTTTGGAATAACTTGCAGCTGTTGCAGGGTGACTAGGCTTAATGACATCCTGGGAATACTGAAGGAGAGCTGCCTGGAGTACTTTAAAATATTTATATTATTGTGATATGAAAAAATGTTTAATTAGAAGCCAGAAAACAGCGTAGAAACTTCATTGGCCTTTGTTTAATTCTGAATCAGATTTGTAGATGTCTCAACATTCTTACATATTCCTGGGTATACTTATCCACATATATCCTCTGTTGTAACAAAGTGCCTCCTCTAATCAGAAAGGGGAGAAATGATTTTCTTTAGTTTCATCCAGGTTTGGTTTAGCTCAATTTAATTCGGAATACTTTAGAATTTTACCATATGCAAAACACCATAATGGAAAAAGGGTGAATAAAAAACCCTACACTATTCTCAATAAACTTATTTAGTGAGGATATACATAAAAATACAGAATACAGGCCTGGCACGGTGGCTCACACCTGTAATCCCAGCATCTTGGGAGGCTGAGGCGGGAGCTGAGGTCAGGAGTTCAAGATCAGCCTGGCCAATGTGGTGAAACCCTGTCTCTACTAAAAATACAAAAATTAGCCAGGCATGGTGGTGTGTGCCTATAGTCCCAGCTACTTGGGAGGCTAAGGCAGGAGAATTGCTTGAACCCAGGAGGTGGAGGTTGCAGTGAGCTGAGATCACGCCACTGCACTCCAGCCTGGGCGACAGACAGAGACTCTGTCTCAAAAAAAAAAAAAAAAAAACACACACACACACACACATAGAATACAATGAGTACTATATAACTGTATTATGGGAATTCAATGAAATCATGGGGATTTAATTCAGTGTTCAAATATTGCTCCTTGAGAAAAGGCCTAACTGCCTATAGGTACTCTCAAGGTACATTATTCTTTCATCCAGATAAAAACACTGGGTAAATGTCTCAATATTCATGCTAAATCTACCCTCTATTCGGTTTATAAAGCATATGGAGCAGCGCTGAATTAGCAATACAGAATATTAGTACTCTAGTCTCTCACCAAAAGCCTGGATATGATATTTAAAAGGCTTGCATAAAGCACATGCTAGCCATCCATTCCTGTAAGCATTCTAAGTTCCAAGACCAAGTTGCGCTGTAAGAAGGTTTGGCTCACAATGTTTAGCCTCTCTCTGAATGGCTTTTACTGAATTGTACATTATGAACCAGATGACAAATCAATAAAAATTTACTAAGAGTCAAAAAAAATCTATACTTAATGGAAACCCACATCTCCAAAATATACCACAATAGCAGATTTTGGCTCAACTCCAAGGATCATCTCAGTTACCTTAGAAATCTTAGTTCCAGAGCAGTGTTGTTTAATAGAAATATACTGTGAGGCATATAAGCAAGCCACATATATAACCTTAAAATTTCGGGCACACAAAATAAAAAACTAAAAGGAAACATGTAAATT
The DNA here is from genome assembly GCF_009828535.3 of Hylobates moloch. Classification (NCBI taxonomy): domain Eukaryota; kingdom Metazoa; phylum Chordata; class Mammalia; order Primates; family Hylobatidae; genus Hylobates; species Hylobates moloch. The sequence continues at coordinate 71,781,358 of NW_026652283.1, forward strand.
TAATTTTAATAATCTACTTTATTTAATGTGTTCAAAATATTATCACTTAACATGTAAGCAACATAAACATTATTAAAATATTTTAATTTTTCTTCACCCTAAGTCTTCAAAATCTAGTGTGTATTTTACACCTACAGCACATCTCAGTTAGGACTAGCTACATTTCAAGACTAGTGGCTACTGTACTGACCAGTCCAGCTCTAAAAGATAAACTTTTTTGGGGAAATGATCCTTTCAGGCTTCCTCCCTAACAAAACTACAGCTCTTCTCCTTTCCCCCTTTTATTCTGTAGGTTTTTTAGGAGCAGCAGCCATGACAAATCTATGTAGCAGTTCTTTGGTGCTGAAGGTTAGAAGGTGGGGGAGGAGTTGGCCAGTAGAATATTTTTATTTATTTTATTTTTTGAGACAGGGTCTCGCTCTGTTTCCCAGGCTGGAGTGCAATGGCACCTTGACTCACTGAAATCTCTGTTTCCCCAGGCTCAAGTGATCCACCTGCCCCCGCCTCAGCCTGTGAGTAGCTAGGACTACAGGTGCACGCCACCACGCCCGGCTAATTTTTTGTATTTTAGTAGAGATGGAGTTTCACCGTGTTGCCCAGGCTGGTCTCAAACTCCTGAGCTCAGGCAAGCCATCCGCTTCAGCCTCCCAAAGTGCTAGGATTACAGGCATGTGCCACCAAGCCCGGCTCTTTACATAATATTTAATTCACTAAAAATATTATAGTCCATTCTGAGTTGGAAACATTTCAACTTCTCTTACATTTTGCAGAAAAAAATAACACACAACTTGAAAGGGATGTTAATTTGTTGAAATTTTACTGGTTTGCATATTTCTGAAAGAACTCTCTTCTAATGTAATTTTATTTACTGATTAGAACATAGTAAAGTGCAGTGAAAAGTGCACTAGCCTGAAATGGAAGATGATTTGACTTCTAGACCTTGTTTTGTCACAGATGAGTTGTGTGCTGCCATATATATCTCTGGGTCTAAATTTCTCCATCTATAAAATAAGGGGCTAAAAGTACACCTCTAAATCTCAGACATCTAAAGTGGAAACTATAAATTTATTTAAGAAATTCTAAATACTTTGCACTTTCAAAGCAATATTATTTTTCCAATATACTATTGCATAACTTTGTAAAAATGAGATTAAATAATAAAGCTAAAATAAATGGCCAAATTATAAAAGGAATCTAATTTTACTGATAATAGGTTCAATTCCTGTTCATCTGCACCAGCTAGGTTTTCACCAATAAGTAAAAATAACACAACATTCTCTATGAAAGAGAATTCGTTAAATTCAGTTTACTAGTGAAACATTTTAAATTTGAGTAACTGGGATTACTAAACTTCACTAATAAAATTCTGCTACTGACTTGAAGACTCATCAAAATAAAGCAAGCAAAGAAAAATATATACAAATGTATAATCATCCAATATGGAGGCCGGGCATGGTGGCTCATGCCTGTAATTTCAGCACTTTGGGAGGCCGAGGCAGGCAGATCACTTGAGGTCAGGAGTTCAAGACCAGCCTGGCCAACATGATGAAACCCTGTTCCTATCAAAATTATAAAAGTTAGCTGGGAGTGGTGGCACACACCTGTAGTCCCAGCTACTCGGCAGGCTGAGGTGGGAGAATCACTTGAAACCTGGAGGTAGAGGTTGCAGTGAGCCGAGATCGTGCCATTGCACTCCAGCCTGGGAGACAGAATGAGACAAATACATCTATCTATTGATTGATCGATAGATAGATGGATGTATTTGGCTTCCCATGGATAATTTCAGTTCAAGGTGAGCAGATATTTCTATGTGTTAGCAGTATAGTTTTCTAATGCAGAGAACAGGGATGGTCCAGCACCTATTTCTGTAACTCACTGGGTCCTTTATGTTTTCTCAAAGATCAGTAATTTTTTAAAAATGCCTGATGTCAATGCACTACAGCATTTTCCAGAAATGTTTAAGTGCTGACAGAGGAAGTAGAATTCCCTCCTACTCATACCGAATCACGAAAGCTGAAACAGTTCATCTAATCAGTATAAGACATGAATGCTTTCTTGTACATACTTTTAGAGGTAATTAAATGCTCTAGGAGGAGGGAAAAAGCACTGAGTAATAAAATGATCAGATATGTTGCTAAAGCTATTATGAAGCCCCAACCTAAAAGCAGAGTAAAATCCTATTCTAAATATCTAGACATTCTCACAGTCATATAGGCACATTTCCTCCCAGCTACTTGATCTTTATGTTCCATTCTAATCACAATTCCTGCCTCAGACAAATATCATTTTCAGAATTAGGAAACAGAGCCTTAAGAATATTTGGGGGAATGGATGTATCTGTTATCTGAATCAGGGGATATCTATCAAATGAAATTATAATATTAGATTGGATTTAAATGCAGATGTTTATCCTCTATAAAAGTAGGCATATACTATATTGCAATGATGTAAAAACATATATGCATCCTTTAAAATAAGTAAAACACACAGATAGTAATAATTTTGTTAGGGTAGTAAACCATACGTGATTTCTCCTTTTATACTTTTCAAATTTCTGAACATTGAGATGGTACTTTTGAAATTAAAAAGCTTTTTATTTATTTATTTTTTCTGAGACAGGTTCTCACTCTGTCAGCCAAGCTGGAGTGCAGTGGCATGATCTCAGCTTACTACAACTTCTGCCTCCTGGGTTCAAGCAATTCTCCCACCTCAGCCTCCAGAGTAGCTGGGACTACAGGTACACACCACCATGCCCAGCTAACTTTGGTAATTTTTGCTTGAGACAGGGTTTCACTTTGTTGGCCAGGCTGTTCTTGAACTGACTTCAAGTGATCTGCCTACCTTGTCCTCCCAAAGTGCTGGGATTACAGGCATGAGCCACTGCATCTGGCCTGAAATTAAAAATCACTTAAATTGATCACACAGTTATCTATTAATAGTTGAGACCACTTGGTAAGAATTCTATATAAATATGTAAACCTCATAAAGACTACAAAATAGGCCAGGCACAGCAGCTCACACCTGTAATCCCAGCACTTTGGGAGGCCAAGGCAAGTGGCTCACAAGGTCAGGAGTTCCAGGTCAGCCTGGCCGAGATGGTGAAACCCTGTTTCTGCTAAAAATACAAAAAAAAAAAAAATTAGCCGGGCGTAGTGGTGGGCGCCTGTAATCCCAGCTACTTGGGAGGCTGAGGCAGAGAATTGCTTAAACCTGGGAGGGGGAGGATGCAGTGAGCCAAGATCACGCCACCGCACTCCAGCCTGGGTGACAGGGTGAAACTCTGTCTCAAAAAAAAAAAAAAAAAAAAAAAAAAAGACTACAAAACAAATGTTGCCTCTAATAACCAAAGAAAAATTTATAAGTGATTCAGTAATTTTTTAAAACTAAGCCCAAACGTTTAAGAAGTTTGAAGTTTAAGAACTTTAAAATTAAGACTCTTCTCCATCATTTATGTGGTTTAAGAAAGACATTTCACTCAATTCTAAAAATTAGATCTACTAATTTCAACTTCCAATCAAATTTTAGTGGCCTTCATGTTTTAGTTTTAGAATTTAAAACTAAAATTACTTAATTCCAAAATAAGTTTTTAAAATCATTTCTTAAAAAAAAAAAAAAAAAACACCTGCTCAATTCAGCTGCCATCTTAAAAGGAACAAAAAGGTGGCTTCAGGTATCTAGTACTAATAACAGGCAAATGATTCACATTGGATACCATATTTTAACACCAGTTCCTAAGTTTATTACTATAAAAGTTTTTCCAACCATTTGCAAGAAAGGGGAAAATCACAAAGGGATTAACTTTTGCAGAAGTAGAGACTTTATAAAGTATTCCAGAGCCAACTTAATTTGACATAGAGTTGGAAAAAGGTGAAAAATGCATATACCAGAAATCTTTAACTACAAAGGACATATTTTCTCAGTAAAAGGCATGCCAGGGATTGGAGAAATTTTATTTCAATCTGTCATAAAGCTTGACAGTTTGAGTAAAAGAAACAAGCAAAAGATGATTATATTATGTGAGGAACAGATATGTTAAGTCTTAGATGATTCACATTAGTTGAAAAATTAAGCAACATTTGTTCTTCCCTTACATTGCCCATTATACACTTGTGTGCAATTAAAGCCTGTCAAATGGTATGAACTGATTTAGGGTTCCTGGCACTTTTCTGAACCAGATAGAACACCTTACAGGGAAAATAAAAAGAACTCTTTTTACTTGAAGGGGGAGGAAGTAAGAAGTCTTTCTATTAGGCAATAGCTTTGCTGTTGTTGCTTTTTAAGCACAGATTTGAAAGACTCAGGCTTTTCAGAAGGTCAACAATAGTTTCACTTGTTATCATTTTTCAGGAGTTTACTTCGAAAATAAAGTTTCTGTGGTGGGGCGCAGTGGCTCATGCCTTGTAATCCCAGCATTTTGGGAGGCTGAGGCTGGCGGATCACCTGAGGTCAGGAGATTGAGACCAGCCTGACCAACATGGAGAAACCCCATCTCCACTAAAAATACAAAATTAGCTGGGCATAGTGTCACATGCCTGTAATCCTAGCTACTCAGGAGGCTGAGGAAGGAGAATCCCTTGAATCTGGGAGGTGGAGGATGCAGTGAGTCGAGATCGTGCCACTGCACTCCAGCCTGGGCAACGAGCAAAACTCCATCTCGAAAAAAAAAAAAAAAAAGAAAAAAGAAAAAAAGAGAAAGAAAGTTTCCGCTAAACCAATGTATGATTTTTCTAATCTACATAGGTTAGAATAGACTCACAGTGCAGTAATTTATCTTACCTGCAAATGAAATCTGGAAATGCTGAACTTTAAAAATACCAACCATATAGCTCACTGTTGAGAAGACAATGGCTTTCCCTCAACGAGGTAGGAAAAGAACGCAAAGCCACATTTTAGAGTCTTTAAAGAATGACCGGCTGGGCGCGGTGGCTCACGCCTGTAATCCCAGCACTTTGGGAGGCCAAGGCGGGTGGATCACCTGAGGTCAGGAGTTCAAGACCAGCCTGGCCAACATAGCGAAACCCCGTCTCTGCTAAAAATACAAAAATTAGCTGGGTGTGGTGGCATGCGCCTGTAGTCCCAGGTACTAAGCGAGGCTGAGGCAGGAGAATCTCTTGAACCTGGGAGGCAGAGGCTGCAGTGAGCTGAGATCGCTTCACTGCACTCCACACTCCAGCCTGGATGACAGAGTGAGACTCCATCTCAAGAAAAAAAAAAAAAAAAAAAAAAAAATGACCTGTATAACCTGAGAGGGAAATGCTAATGAGGGACTTTAAGAAATATCTAAGAGACAAAAAGAAAGGGCAATGAAAATCAACTGGGGGAAAAAGTATTATGGGATACAAAGCTTGATGGATTTAGCAGAGACTTAAAGAGACAAATGGATACACAGAAGAAATTCTAAATTGTGTAAAAAGAAATGAAGATGCTGAGATGACAGAAGGTTATGGAAGGACGTCATTTTCCACAGATTCCTCTTTTCATTCTAAGGGAAGTAGATGTCCATTTGTTTAGAATAATTATATTACTCTTTGTTCACTTTTCTTACCCATCAGAGTAGAAAAATATCAAGTGTATGAGCCCATCTGAAGTAGGAAATTATCATCTGAATTGTCCACATCCGAAAATTAAAGCTCAGATAAGCACACTCAGGCCATCATAAAATTTTATAACCAAGTTTTATTTCAATCTGTTAAACTGGAGGCATACAATGACCTAAACATATCCCTTTAAACTCCGTTCCTTGCAAAAAAAAGAAAAATGATGGTGTAAAAGGAACATTTCTGTAAGTTTGAACAAAGTTTAACGGATAGCAGAACTTTAGGAAAAACTTCATTTAACTTTAAGATTTAGTTTTTAAGTAGCCCGTAAAACCATTCAATGTCGCTAGGGCCATAATAAAGAAACCTTGGCCAACATTCATCTACAAAGCTGCTTTTAAAAATGGCAGTCTTTTCTCCTTGATGGTTTGTCCCCATTCTCCTCACAAAAGGAAAATCAAATAAAAATTACACCAAAAGATGATTCGGTATGAGGATAAGCTGTATGAAATCCTAAATGGTAACACACATTTCCAGTAATTTCATCACCTGTAGAGTCATTAATAACCAGCCTTCTAGGTGCCTAAACAGCTCCGCCAACTCCTGAAGGCAAGTGGGGTGGAGAAAGGCTATCGGTATAGGTTATCACTGTTGGTGCTCTGAAGGATCTTGATCTTCTCAATGTTTTTAAGGATTACATCACTCAAGGTGGCATACTCGTTCCGTAGGTGCAGCAGGATCTGGCGCACACTCAGGTACTCGTTTTCGTCGACCTCTCTACAGTGCGGCGATAATCTTCCACTTGGGGGTATTTCACTATCTTGGATACCAACTTGGCCAGAGTGTTGTAGTAGGTGGAGAAGCTGCATAGAGAGGAGGCCACTGTGCTCTCCACAGTCCACAGCTGGTCCACAGTGTCTTCCTGGATAGACACCCTGAAGTTGTTGCCCTCCTCCATCTTTGGGATAAGCAGGTGCACCTACATCCGCACTGTGTTGCATTCTTCTCTCAGCAGCTTGATCTCAGGTTTCACCCACTCAATCAGCTCCACCAGATGCTGGTTGCTCCTCAGAAACTGTCCCTGGCTGCCAAGCAGTGCTGGGCCCTTGATGGAGAATTGAGTCAGCAGAAGTGGCAGATTTTGGTTGGGCCCATCTCCCACGTTGCCTGGGGTGGCCAGGGACTCCGGGGTTGGCAACAAATGGATTCTGGACAGGTCTTGCAGCCGGAGCTCCTGAACTCGCTATTCAGCTCCAAGACCTTCTGAGGAAAGAAGATGGACACGAGATCCTTGGCCTCCTGGGCGACACGGGCCTGAAACAAATCTACTTTCCCCTGCATGTCCGGCTCTAGCTTCAGTGGAAAAGCCATGGCTTCTAGAGGCGTCGAGCTTTGGGGTGGACACAACAGGGTTTTACACCCGCCTTGGCCGGCTGTGCTTGGGCCTCGCCGCCACAACAACTCCCAACATACCACTCCAGAAATCATGTCATAGGGTCCCAGAAGCCCACGTGGCTGGAAAGGAAGTGGTGCAGCAGGAAGTTGCGCCCCCGCCCAAGTCCTCTAGACGCCTTCTGCAGGCTGACCTGCATCCACAGCCCTACCAAAGCGCTGTGTGCTGAGGTTCGGGGCCAATCCGCTAGAGCATCGAGGACCACGTGTTAGTGGAGAACCAGCCAGATCTAGTTCCCGAAGCCGCCCTTCTACCTACCTGGCGGCCTGGCTGGCGGGTCGCCTGACTGTGGAAGACAGTTCCAAAGAATGTCATTTAAGTAAGCATTGTGAAGACCTGTTAATGGCAAGGCGGCATACCGACATGGGAGCTCAACAAATCGACAATCCCTGGGTGAAAAAGATACAATCTCTTTTGAAAAGAACCTCACCAAATGGGCTCTCCAGAGCATGGTTCACTTCTGGGGAGCCCTAAGTCACACCTTTACAGGTAACCTGGACCTAATCCTTGCTTTCTCCCTAGAAAATCAGAAGTGGTTCATTTCACTACGGTATTTAAATCAGGTTAGCAAACTTCCGAGATCTTTAATTTACATTACAAATGTTAAGTTATATGACTCTTTCTTTTTTTTTTTTTTTTTTTTTTTTTTTTGAGACGGAGTCTCGCTGTGTCACCCAGGCTGGAGTGCAGTGGCGCAATCTCGGCTCACTGCAAGCTCCGCCTCCCGGGTTCACGCCATTCTCCTGCCTCAGCCTCTCCGAGTAGCTGGGACTACAGGCGCCCGCCACCACGCCCGGCTAATTTTTTGTATTTTTAGTAGAGACGGGGTTTCACCGTGGTCTCGATCTCCTGACCTCGTGATTCACCCGCCTCGGCCTCCCAAAGTGCTGGGATTACAAGCTTGAGCCACCGCGCCCGGCCTGACTCTTTCTAAACTCATCTTTTTGGGGACAATTAACAAAATCTGAATCTGGACTCTATATTAAAGATCAAGGTCAAATTACCTGAATTTGACAGCTGCATTGTGGTTATGGAGGTGAATACCCTTGTTTCTAGGAAATACTACATTTTTAAGGTATAAAGTGATATAACGTAGTATTTAACCTGTTCTCAGAGAGTTCACAAAAATAAATTGTATGTGTGTAAAGAAACAGAATGAGGGAAAATGTTAAAAACTGATATATCTGCATAAAGGGTGTATGGGAGTTCAGTATTCATGTGACTTTTCTATAAGTTTGTATTTCAAAATAAAAAGTGAAAAAATTACCTTTTCCCTAAAGGCTTTCAGAATTATAAAGACAAATTCTGTGCTCTTCTAAAATTTCATTCTACTTATTTATATTCATTTTCCTTCCCCTGAAATATTTTCCTTTTGTTCTTTGTAACACCACAAAATCCATGCTTTTGACTTTTATACTAAAATGATTGACATTTAAATCAAAAAGATTCTCAAGATGCTTTAGTACAGTTAGGTTCATATATAACTGTCACCTCAGACTGTAAACTCGAGGACAGGGGCCAAGCCTTGATTTGTTTCCATTGTATCTGGCACAATGCCTGGCATGGAGCAGGTACTCAATACACGTCTGATGAAATGATCTTCAATTAGTAAGATTTTGGATAACCATAACTTCCCGTGATTTAGAACTCAGAAGAAAGTGTCAATAAGATAAACATGTTGTTATAGCTTGGGTTCCCCAGCAAGCTGACTCTGAGAGTGTGCTTACAGGAAGTTTATTAGGGATTGTTCTTGTGATAAACACCTGTGGAAGGGAAGCGACAGCAGAGGGAGACGTTGACTTCAGTACAATCTCAAGGCCTCAGCGGACCCCATGGAAAACTGGGAAAGGTCCTTCAGGGTTGTCTTGAGTTGGGGACAAGGCAATTCCTGAAGAACGTTGTCTGGCAGCAGGACTTCCAGCTGTTGGGAAATAACCCTTTAGTCCTGAAAGGGAACTTGGGGAATGCATTATAGCTTCAACTATACACATGTGCCATATTAGGATACCTATACTAACAAGGCAGCAATCTGTGTTCAAGACAAGTATGTTCAGTCCCAATTAGGAGTTGAAAATCAAAGATGGTTTCTGTGTTCAGATTGCTTCAAGGCTTGTAGGAGTGTGATAAAGGATGTGGTAAAGAGAATTATATATGCATGGTACATGAGGGAGGGGATAAGGGTGTATATGTATGTGGTTGTATATGCGGTGGAGGTATTGGGGAACTACTGGCAAGCTGGATCTCAAGGTATAAGGGAAAGTGTCAGGAAATAAGGCAGGAGAAGTATGGACCAGCTCATGGAAGCTGGCCCCTGTTTGCCATGCTTAAGGAACTTGGATTTAATAGAAGCCAACCAAGGAATTTAGGCAGGGAAAAATACATGATGGATGATATGAAGGATGGAGGTGGATTTGAAGGAGAGACTAAAGGAAGAGAGACTGCTGCCATAGTCCAAATGAGGAAGTATGCCTCATTTAAAGCAGTGGTGATGAGGTTGAAGAGACATATCAAGAGAGCTTTATAAAGTAAAATTAACAGTACTTGGTGATAGTTTTGGATGTAGAGAAATGAGAAAAGGTAGAATTAAACATTATGTAATTTTTTTTTTTTTTACCTAAGGAAAGAATTTTTATTTATAGTTACATTAAACCTCCCCCAAGAGGTGAATTAGATACACATTTTTACACACTCATATTTACTACATTTAAGCTACGGGAATTTAGATAAGGCTATCAAACCGAAAAGGAAAATTATATATTGACCACAATTTTCCCAAATCCTGATCTTCTTCATAACTTTGGCTATAAAAGATTACTATGTAATTATTACAGAAATTCCCTTTTACACCCAAAACATCTTCAATGGTATATATGGTTTAACAAATGGTTACTCTATTTTCAAAAAGTAAATATTTCTAGTTGCTCTTTTAAAAAAGCAGGGACGTTTCTTTCAATAATTAATGCAGCCATTTATATGGAATTATTTTCTTTAGTTGTCTGATGATAGACTATGAAATCCTTTAGGGGATTCAGCTGTTCTTTTTTCTGGTATGATGTAAGAGTTTTATTTATTCATAATGTTTCCTGTTCTTGTTAATGAGAGTAATGGTTGATAGGAAAATAACAGCCCCTAATTTTGCTTCCCTCATAGACCCTCAGCAATCAGCAGTTGTTTTTTAAAAAGTTATTTAATGCACTTGCATGCCTTGATTTGATCCATGAAATTAATACTGAACGCTAACAGGTGGTGGAATGTCAGGGACAGCTGTGTAGAGTATAGTCTTGTTCAAGTCCGTTTCTCCTTTCTCCACAGCCCAGCAGGATTCATCATGTACTGGTGCCAATAACTGACACACCACTCTTCTTTTAGGAATACTTACAGATTTATGGATTGATTTATCCTTTGATATGTCCTCCAACTCTGAAACCCTGTGAAGAAGCGATTCTGGGGTCCTATGTGTGAACTCCATTTATAGAACCTATTCTAAGCAACACATTATATCACAACTATTAGACATAAAGGTAGCCTTGAGCTATGGATTGGGATTTAATCCTTAGAAATACATATTTTTCACTGATTTCTCTGTCTATAAAAGTTAGGAGAAATATAACTAGTGGGACTAAATCTAGATCATCTTAAAACTCTGATGGATGATAACAATTATCCCCTTTACAAAGTTCTCATCTCCAGGTTGCAGTGGATCTTACATTATCTAGCCCAAGGGCTTTATTTACCTCTTATGAACACACTTGGTAGTGAGCATCATAAAATGCTTCAGGCCGAGTGCAGTGGCTCAAGCCTGTAATCCCAGCACTTTGGGAGGCCAAGGCAGGCGGATCAGTTGAGGTCAGGAGTTCGAGACCAGACTGGCCAACATGGTGAAACCCTGTCTCTACTAAAAAAAACACAAAAATTAGCCAGGTGTGGTGACATATGCCTGTAATTCCAGCCACTCGGGAGGCTTAGGCAGGAGAATAGATTGAACCCGGGAGGTGGAGGTTGCAGTGAGCTGAGATCACACCACTGCACTCCAGTATGGGTGACAGAGCGAGACTCCCTCTCAAAAAAAAAAAAAAAAAAAAAAAAAGCTTCATTTTACAATGTAGTTAGGGTTGACAAATATATCACTTCCCTTCCTTCATTCTTTCTCCTAGACCACTGCAAGTTAAGAGTACAGAAACAAACAATGTAGAGGTACTTGCTACAATGTCTCTTTGTCGACTGTAGTTGCCAATTCAGTGTCTCTAGAACTGTCTCCAAATCTAACATGTGCATGCATGCCTTTAAATGAAGAGGAGCGGCAATACAGGACTCTGGTTAAGTCCATGAAGTTGGCTTAACATGTCGAATCCTGACTTTGCTACTTATTGGCTGTGTGACACTGGCTAAGTTATGCAACCTCTCTGTGCTTCATTTTGTAGTTGTAAAACTATAAGTACACTTACGCACCACATAATGATGTGTCTGTCAACAATGGACCGCATGTACTATGGTGGTCCCATAAGATTATAATGGAACATATATAGAAATATGATACATGGCACTTAATGTTGGCAATGCAGATCAAGTAGGGGAAATGACTGACATTCAGTAATACGGCTAAGAAATTTGGTTTTCCATATGAAAAAATAAATATAAATAAAGATATACATCTAGGTTTGTGTAAGTATACTCTATGACATTTGTACAATGAAGAAATTGCCTGACAATGCATTTCCTAGAACATATCCCATTGCTAAGTGATGCATAACTGTATAAGATGTTTCTAGAATTTAGTTTCTGTATGTATTTAATAAACATAAGTCAATGCTGGAGAAAATTTCTTCGTTTAACAGGAATTGCAAACAATTACAGAGTTACCTTCCTGAAATGCAAGTCCGATCATATTTCTGTCTTCTACGGGTTAAGAACCAAACTTCATGATCTGGACCCTGCCATCTTTTATTTCCTAGAACTGACCGACCACATTCCAACAATTCTCTCACTCATCCTGTGTGCTTACACATTCACCTCTCTGTCTGAAATGCCCAACACTGCCTCATCTTCCTCCCACTCTCTACCCTACTCATCCTTCTATAACCAACTCTATTGTTTTCTGAAAAATTTGATACTACCTCCTCCGTCCTTGATGAATCTAGTGCTCTTGGCACAAGTAAAATAGTGTAATGATATCTACCTCATAAAGCTGTTGAAAGGATTAAATGAAATGACTTCTGTAAAACAGCTAGGACACTAAATGCTTCAAACATAGTAGTTTTATTTATAATCTCAGTATTCTGCAGGATGTCTCTTTTATAGTTCCTATCCCAGTATGAAATTTTGGATTTACAAGTCACTTTTCTCTATAATAATAAATTCCTTGAGAACAAGGATTTTAGCTTATTTGTCTTTATACAGTCTATGGTAGCACAGTGCCTGGTAACAGTAAGTGGTCAATGAACATTTACTGAATGAATAAACAATGAAGCAAAAAAGAATAAAATTTTATCAGACAGAAGCCGACTAGCAAAAGAGATAGGACTTTCAAGCAACTTATCTTTTTCTTTTTTCCTCTGAAAAAAAATGTTGAATTATATTATATAAAAACCCATTTTGGAAATCTAACAGGAATCTTCTGGGCTTTACACAGGAAAGGTAGGAAATATATTTCTTTTTTCCTCCCATTAATAGCATACAGCTTCACATTCTGCTTTTGACTGTGGTAACATGCCAGAATTCTACTAGTTACAGTATTACTTAGTTCTAAAAAACAGACCTCACTTAAATAACTGGAGTTCATCTGTAGAACAGTAGTTACGCAGTACTACATGTTTGTGCAAAAGGAACATACTGGGGAGTACTAGAGAGGTACACACAAGGAATGGGGTGATGCTGGCTCTGACTCATGCTCCTACTGTTTATTTATAGCTTCTTATTAATATAGGATTTGTTTTATTTGGCAAAAATACAAGATTTCAACTGAGTGAGAGGAAGATGTAAGAAAATGCCTAAGCATAAAACTTCTACAGCTGAATAATAATCTGTAGCTCAGTGCTATATCAACAGGCTCCCCAGGGGATGGTGCAAACTGAAACCACTCCAGAATTACAAATTTCATGAGCTGCAGACTTTACTGCTAAAAGTAAAGTGGTGGTTAACCAAAGATTTTATTCCTCTATAGACACCTCCATTTATAAATGCTAAATTCACTAGTTGGAGTTAGATTTTTAGAGTAGTGTACAAAATATTTACGATGAGTTCCTAATTACTTTAAATAATTTTCGCCAGCAACAAACAGTCAAAAGCAAATTTAAAAAGAGAAGCCAAAGAATTTATATGCTTCAAATGGGAACATTTCTCAATGTTAATTTAAAATGACTACCTGCCTTCTTACTCTGATTTTGCTTTTCAACACTTAAACCAATATTTTATTAGATATTTATCTGTGTATTTGTTTAGCATCTGTCTCGAGAATGTGGGCTCTGGAAAAGCAAGGGCTTGTTTGCTTTGCTCATTGCTGGAGTCCTTGTAGTGTTAACAGCCAGGAACATGATGGCTATTCAGTAAATATCTCGTTGGACTAATGACAGAAAATTATTAAGTTTCTTAATCCAATTCTTTGAGGATAATTACAGTTAGAAGAACTTTTTTTAAAAAAAACTATAAAAGTGAGGTAATTATTCAGATAGTCACACTTAGTATGAATAAAGTTGTTTTGGATAATAAAATCAATTCCTAAAAGGTTTGAGGAAGAAAACTTTTAAGCTCTAAAGTTATTTCGCATTTATGTTTTCTTTAAAGATCAACAAACGCTATTCATTTAAAAAATTTTAACGTTTTTGTATTTATCACTGCCATTCATCTTCTTAAAGCAGAGGTGTTTGTTTCAAAATGAAAGTAAGATTCACATTTTGGTAGATGGAAAATATGCCTTCCTAGTTTTATATTTTAAAATCAGGTCAACTGCACAAAACTGCAGTAAAATAAAAATTAAAACAATTTAATCTGGACTTTTTGGTTCTAGTAAGTATTTTACCTAAGGAGATACTATATTCTCCCTAATCTAAGCTGAATACAAAATTGGTCAAATAATCCTAGGAGGAGAACGGCTTTCAAATAACCAGCAACCATATATGCACAGAAATTCTGCTGCCCATTTCTCTTTGCATGATAGAGTATTATACATACATATTTTAATGAAAAATAAGATAAACTTTTAAAAGCTGACCCAAAAGCCTCAGACCTAAGTGAAGTTGCTTCATCAGAATAGACCTGAACTATTTTATAATCTGAATTCAAATTATCTTAATTTCCTTATGTTTTTAACAACCTGTGGATTCCTATTATATATAAAAATGTCAGGTGACAGGCTCCATCTGAAAATGAGAAACAATGAATAGCGACCTTATGCAATTACATCTATTAACAATTACAGAACCTATGCTGATAGAATTTTTTAATCTATATGATTTTATATATGTGTGTGTGTGTTTTAATGCTTCTAAGATAACATTAAAGACTGCTTTTATGCTACAAGTGAAAATAATGTTTATTATATCTTGTGAATGAACCCATGACATAGTCATGTGGCTCCTATCTAATATCAATATGAAAACGTCAGATTAAAGGCTAATTTATTTACAATTATCAACTGATGTCACTAAATCCATCCAAATGAATGTGATGTAGTCAATCTGAATAAATCCTTAAAACAGCTGAAAACCTGGTGTCTGCTGTTACTCAGTTTTCTCACTGTAATCTAAGTCTCTAGTTCTATAGACATCACATGAAATGAGCATTGAATTAGAATCAATACAGGAAATATTTAAAAGAACTCAAAAGTCACTTTTGCCAAAGATTATTAGAAGAGATTATATAGACTATTGAGAGAGATTCTAGCTATCTTTCTGTTTGGAAGAGCTCTTCTTTTCACGTTTCTGATTCTCTTTCCCCACAAAATGGAAAAAGGGTAAGTCTAAATCATCTAAATCTAACCTTCATAAATAAACCCAGTTAGATAATGGATGGTAATGTAATGATACCGTGTAACACTTGCAGTTTTAACACTCTTTCAAAACATGCCAATTTTCTGTCCGTTTATGGGTGATAAGGAAAATAATAGCATTAAAATGAATCTTTCTGGGGAGTTGGGGGAAAGAATGAATTTGCTAAATCTAATGAAAACAAACTCCTCTCCCCTTGTCATATCCATTTATGGGTTCTTTCTATGTATCCATATGCTTCCAAGGTCAACCCCCTGATGATAAAGAAGTATACATATCTTGAATACCTATTATGCGTTAAGCACTGTGCCAGTACTTATTATTTCATTTAAACCTCTCAACAACCCAGGAAGAGATAACTATTAATATTACTATATTAGAGATAAGGACACTGAAAATTAAAACCGAGATTTGTCTGAATCCAAAGCCCATGCTACCTGATTTTCTACCAAAAAAAAAAAGCTGTATCGACCCCCACTAAAACTTAATTTCTCCACGAAACTAAAAAGTAATGACTCACAGCTAAATGGAAAAACTTTTTTTCTTATTTCTGAATAAGACTGCACAATACTACAGCATAAACTATTCCTGTGCTGTTTTTATATTATTTAAGCCAATGCATAGAGTATGTATATGTGTATACATGCATAATATATATAGTTTTAAAAGATTCACTTTAGAGTCTGATTCTGAAGCTCTTCTTTACCAAATTAAGGAAAACAAACTGCTAATAGATTAGCCCAGAAGTAGCAACTTTTCTTATAAGAGGCTTATTTTTAGTTCTTCGTTCACTTTTCAGTGTATTTCCTAGCACTGTGACCCATATAGGCACATATTATGTGTTTGTCTCATCTGGTCTCCAGAATTTTGGTTTGGCAATATCTTCTGCTACCCATTACACTTTTGCTATAATTATCTACAGTATATGTTATGTTTCCAAAGAGTATATAAATAACATTTCATTGGTTAAGTATAAAGACTGGAAATTTGAGGTTGAAGAAGTTCAATCATAGGATACTGTTTTAAGAAGTTCCAGCAAAATGTGCAACCTAACAAAGTCAAGGATAACACAAAGAAAACTGTCTGGTATAACCTATTTAACTTGGCTTTGCTTTAATTCTTCCTTTAAAAGCTATTAGGTGAAAACACAGCATTGAATATCATACAATACTGGATATCCACATACACAAAATGAACTTTGATATACACCTTGTACATATACAGAAATTAATTCAAAATGGATCATACACCTAAATGTAAAACCTAAAATTGTAAGACTTTTAGAAAAAAAAATATGAGAAAATATTTGTGATGTTTAGTTAGGCAAATATTTCTTAAAACCACAAAAACAGTGGAGCCAAGATGGTGGAATAGGAACAGCTCCGGTCTATAGCTCCCAGCGTGAGCGACGCAGAAGACGGGTGATTTCTGCATTTCCATCTGAGGTACCAGGTTCATCTCACTAGGGAGTGCCAGACAGTGAGCGCAGGACAGTGGATGCAGCGCACCGTGCGCGAGCCGAAGCAGGGTGAGGCATTGCCTCACTTGGGAAGTGCAAGGGGTCAGGGAGTTCCCTTTCCTAGTCAAAGAAAGGGGTGACAGACGGCACCTGGAAAATCGGGTCACTCCCACCCTAATACTGTGCTTTTCCAATGGGCTTAAAAAACAGCACACCAGGAGATTATATCCTGCATCTGGCTCGGAGGGTCCTATGCCCACAGAGTCTCGCTGATCACTAGCACAGAAGTCTAAGATTAAACTGCAAGGCAGCAGCGAGGCTGGCGGAGGGGCACCTGCCATTGCCCAGGCTTGATTAGGTAAACAAAGCAGCCAGGAAGCTCGAACTGGGTGGAGCCCACCACAGCTCAAGGAGGCCTGCCTGCCTCTGTAGGCTCCACCTCTGGGGGCAGGGCACAGACAAGCAAAAAGTCAGCAGTAACCTCTGCAGACTTAAATGTCCCTGTCTGACAGCTTTGAAGAGAGTAGTGGTTCTCCCAGCATGCAGCTGGAGATCTGAGAACAGGCAGACTGCCTCCTCAAGTGGGTCCCTGACCCCCGAGCAGCCTAACTGGGAGGCACCCCCCAGTAGGGGCAGACTGACACCTCACACGGCCGGGTACTCCTCTGAGACAAAACTTCCAGAAGAACGACCAGGCAGCAGTATTCGCGGTTCACAAAAATCTGCTGTTCTGCAGCCACCGCTGCTGACACCCAGCCAAACAGGGTCTGGAGTGGACCTCTAGCAAACTCCAACAGACCTGCAGCAGAGGGTCCTGTCTGTTAGAAGGAAAACTAACAAACAGAAAGGACACCCACACCAAAAACCCATCTGTACATCACCATCATCAAAGACCAAAAATAGATAAAACCACAAAGATGGGGAAAAAACAGAGCAGAAAAACTGGAAACTCTAAAAAGCAGAGCACCTCTCCTCCTCCAAAGGAACGCAGTTCCTGACCAGCAACGGAACAAAGCTGGACGGAGAATAACTTTGACAAGTTGAGAGAAGAAGGCTTCAGACGATCAAACTACTCCGAGCTACAGGAGGAAATTCAAGCCAAAGGCAAAGAGTTAAAAACTTTGAAAAACAATTAGACGAATGTATAACTAGAATCACCAATATAGAGAAGTGCTTAAAGGAGCTGATGGAGCTGAAAGCCAAGGCTGGAGAACTACGTGAAGAATGCAGAAGCCTCAGGAGCCGATGCGATCAACTGGAAGAAAGGGTATCAGCGATGGAAGATGAAATGAATGAAATGAAGTGAGAAGGGAAGTCTAGAGAAAAAAGAATGAAAAGAAACGAACAAAGCCTCCAAGAAATATGGGACTATGTGAAAAGACCAAATCTACGTCTGATTGGTGTACCTGAAAGTGACGGGGAGAATGGAACCAAGTTGGAAAACACTCTGCAGGATATTATCCAGGAGAACTTCCCCAATCTAGCAAGGCAGGCCAACATTCAGATTCAGGAAATACAGAGAACGCCACAAAGATACTCCTCGAGAAGAGAAACTCCAAGACACATAATTGTCAGATTCATCAAAGTTGAAATGAAGGAAACAATGTTAAGAGCAGCCAGAGAGAAAGGTCGGGTTACCCACAAAGGGAAGCTCATCAGACTAACAGCGGATCTCTCGGCAGAAACTCTACAAGCCAGAAGACAGTGGGGGCCAATATTCAACATTCTTTTTTTTTTTTTTTTTTTTGAGACGGAGTCTTGCTCTGTCGCCCAGGCGGGAGTGCAGTAGCACGATATCTGCTCACTGCAAGCTCCGCCTCCCAGGTTCACGCCATTCTCCTGCCTCAGCCTCCCGAGTAGCTGGGACTACAGGCAACCGCTACTACGCCCGGCTAATTTTTTGTATTTTTAGTAGAGACAGGGTTTCACCGCATTAGCCAGGATGGTCTCGATCTCCTGACCTTGTGATCCGCCCACCTCGGCCTCCCAAAGTGCTCAATATTCTTAAAGAAAAGAATTTTCAACCTAGAATTTCACATCCAGCCAAACTAAGCTTCATAAGTGAAGGAGAAATAAAATACTTTACAGACAAGCAAATGCTGAGAGATTTTGTCACCACCAGGCCTGCCCTAAAAGAGCTCCTGAAGGAAGCATCCAACACGGAAAGGAAAAACCGGTACCAGCCACTGCAAAAACATGTCAAATTGTAAAGACCATCAAGGCTAGGAAGAAACTGCATCAACTAATGAGCAAAATAACCAACTAACATCATAATGACAGGATCAAATTCACATATAATATTAACTTTAAATGTAAATGGACTAAATGCTCCAATTAAAAGACACAGACTGGCAAACTGGATAAAGAGTCAAGACCCATCAGTGTGCTGTATTCAGGAAACCCATCTCATGTGCAGAGACACACATAGACTCAAAATAAAGGGATGGAGGAAGATCTACCAAGCAAATAGAAAACAAAAAAAAAAGGCAGGAGTTGCAATCCTAGTCTCGGATAAAACAGACTTTAAACCAACAAAGATCAAAAGAGACAAAGAAGGCGTAAAGGGATCAATTCAACAAGAAGAACTAAATATCCTAAATATATATGCACCCAATACAGGAGCACCCAGATTCATAAAGCAAATCCTTAGTGACCTACAAAGAGACTTAGACTCCCACACAATAATAATGGGAGACTTTAACACCCCACTGTCAACATTAGACAGATCAACAAGACAGAAAGTTAACAAGGATACCCAGGAATTGAACTCAGCTCTGCACCAAGGGGACCTAATAGACATCCACAGAACTCTCCACCCCAAATCAACAGAATATACATCTTTTTCAGCACAACACCACACCTATTCCAAAATTGACCACATAGTTGGAAGTAAAGCTCTCCTCAGCAAATGTAAAAGAACAGAAATTATAACAAACTGTCTCTCAGACCACAGTGCAATCAAACTAGAACTCAGGATTAAGAAACTCACTTAAAACCGCTCAACTAACATGGAAACTGAACAACCTGCTCCTGAATGACTACTGGGTACATAACAAAATGAAGGCGGAAATAAAGATCTTTTTTGAAACCAGTGAGAACAAAGACACAACATACCAGAATCTCTGGGACACATTCAAAGCAGTGTGTAGAGGGAAATTTATAGCACTAAATGCCCACAAGAGAAAGCAGGAAAGATCCAAAATTGACACCCTAAAATCACAATTAAGAGAACTAGAAAAGCAAGAGCAAACACATTCAAAAGCTAGCAGAAGGCTAGAAATAACTAAAATCAGAGCAGAACTGAAGGAAATAGAGACACAAAAAACCCTTCAAAAAATTAATGAATCCAGGAGCTGGTTTTTTGAAAAGATCAACAAAATTGATAGACCGCTAGCAAGACTAATAAAGAAGAAAAGACAGAAGAATCAAATAGATGCAATAAAAAATGATAAAGAGGATATCACCACCGATCCCACAGAAATACAAACTACCATCAGAGAATACTATAAACACCTCTACGCAAATAAACTAGAAAATCTAGAAGAAATGGATAAATTCCTCGAGCAAATAACTGAGCAAATAACTGAGACCCTCAGTTCGGCATCCCACGAGGAGCTGAATTCTACCAACAATCATGTGAACTTATGAGTGGAACTTTCCCCGGTAAAACCTTGAGATGCAACTGCAGCCCTGGCCAAGACTGTGATTGTTACTTTCAGATGAAACCCTGGAGTAGAAGACCCAGCAAATCTAGGCCTGGACTCCTGACCCATAGTAACTGTGAGATAATAAATGTGTGTGTTCTAAGCTGCTAAACAAAACAACACACATACAAAATCCTCAAAATGAAATCTCAATCATTAGAAAATAACCCAATAAAAAATCGGGAAAGATTTGAACAGACCCTTCACCAAAGAAGATTTATGGATGGCAAATAAGCACATAAAAAGATGGTCAAAATTAATAGTCATTAGAGAAATGCAAATTAAAACCACAATGAGCTACCACTACTTACCTCTATTAGAATGGCTAAAAATAAAAAGATAGGCTATATCAAGTGTTGCCAAGGATGTGGAGGAACTGCAACTCTTATTCCCACTGGTGGGAATGTAAAGTGGTACAACCACTTGCACCAAAGTAGTTTGGTAGTTTCTTAAAAAGCTAAACATATGCTTACTATATAACCCAGCCATCCCACTCCTAGGTATTTACACCAGAGAAGTGAGTGCATATGTCCCCACAAAGACTTGTACATGAATAGTCACAGTTGCTTTGTTTGTAGTAGCTAACAGTACAAGGTGAATGTATTAGTAAATTGTGCTATATCCCTACACCAGATATTAGCAATAAAGAAATAAACTACTGATACAAGCAACACCATGGATTAATCTCAAAATAATTCTGCTGGAAGGAAAATATATACATAATTAAGATCCCTTTATATACAATTTTTAAAACTATAAACTAATTTGTAGTAACAGAAAGATAGTTGCCTGGTGAGAGGGCAGGGAAAAATTACAAAGGGGCATGAGAAACAAAACTTTTGGGACTGATAGGGATGCTGATTATTTTGACTATGGCGATGATTTCACCTATATAAGTATATACATATATACACACGCACACACACACATCACACATAAAATGTGGAGTTAAATATGTGTAGTTTATTATATGTCAATTATACCTCAGTAAAGCTATTAAAAATGAATCTTCACCTTAAAAGAACACACATGACATTGCATGGCACATAAAATTTCACTATCAATTTTAATTTTGAAACTATGTTAAATAATAAATCTTTGCTTCATATAACAGAAAACTAGATTCAAACCAGCCACTCAAGACAGAAATCTGAACCACAAGGATTTTATTTTTGTATAAAGACAATTAGTCTTCCAAGTGGTATAGTTCCCTGATTGCTATAAAGGGCAGCTTCTCAGAAAGTAATAACGACAGATACCCAAGATAAGCACTAAATGTTCAAATATTCCTGATTGTGGCAGCACAAAATTAAAGTTCATTTATTTTGAAAATGATGAATGACATGCCAAATGAAAACAAAATAGTATTATTAAGTTGCATCTAGCTGCCAACAGCTAGAACTGAAGAAAGGTGTTAGGGAAGAGAAGAGGGATGATACTTTTCTTCACAGCATTTCAAAGTGTTAAAAAAAAAAAAAGAAATTTCAAAGATGCCTGATGATGTCAGCAGAAATAAAAGCTGCTGCATAAAGATATAATAATACAGTGTGACTATCATACCTTCTAGAATATTTTCATCCCCAGGAGCTATTATGTAATAGCTTTAAGTAAGGTACTTGCAGAACAGGCAGGTCTTAGCTTAGCTGTTAGGTCTCCATGAAGACCTCCTTGCATAGGACAGCCCCTCCAAGATTGGTTAATGTGTGCTCTTACGACACCCTATATTTACCTTGTTCATCACAACCATCACACCATATTGTAATTAACTATATGTCTTTCATTCTCTAGATTACAAACTCCCTGAGTACAGGGGCTGTGTCTTATTAATCAACTGTAACTCTACACCTGGCATTTTGTTGTAGCGATTTGACTTTAAAGCATACTGCATACTGACACCCCACCAAGGCCTCACAATCCAAATGTCTCTGGTAGGCTCACTATCCCACTGGCCAGGACAACTACTTCATACTTGTGCCTCTCTGCTTAAATCTCCTACACCTCCTCTAATATCCTTACTTTCAGCTGCTGACATCAGTTGAGATGTCCTTCACTGGGAAAACAGAAACTGTCTTCTCTTTATCTTCCTGGAACCTAAGGTCCTATCAATGAACTCATCTTGCCTCTACCATAATGTCCTGCCTTACTAGCAAAGGGCCATCCTTCCACCTGTTATCTGAATTCCACCCTTTTGCCCCTTCTCAAGGACTTGACTTCTCTTTTAACAATGGTTTCCTCCTATCTATGAGTTCATTCCTTTAAAATATATAATTGATATCTGGAGTTTGAAAATAAGACAAAACCCTAACTTTTCTCTATTTTCTTTTATAGGCAAACATTTTTAAATAGTTATGCTGTTCTCATTTCCTTACTACTTAATCCATCTTTAACTTTTACTTTCATGTCATCACTAAAAGGCTCTTGTCAAATATATCAGTGACTTTCATGTTGACATATCCAGTGAAAACCAATTCTTCATCTTATCTAATGTCTCAACAGTATTCAAGAATAAACCACTCCTTCCCTCTTCAAAAGTCTCTTCTCTTGGTTTTCTCCCTATTTGCTGACTGCTCCTATTTAGTCTCCTTTGCTGCTCTTATCCGTCTCCAATTCAAAATCTAATTTGGTCCTGAACCCTCCTCGCTCTATATACTCTCTTCTTGATGATTCCATTATTCCCATGTAAATCCATGAGATAATGTGTATAAGCTGACCGGGTGTGATGGCTCATGCCTGTAATCACAACACTTTGGGAGACTGAGGTGGGTGGATCACTTGAGGTTGGGAGTTCGAGACCAGACTGGCCAACATGGTGAAACGCTCTCTCTACTAAAACATACAAAAATTAGTCAGGTGGTGGCACACACTTGTAATCCCAGCTTCTCAGGAGGCTGAAGCAGGAGGATCATTTGAACCCAGGAGGCAGAGGTTGCAGCGGGCTGAGATCACACCATTGCACTCCAGCCTGGAAGATGGAATAAGACTCTGCCTCTAAATAAATAAATAAATGTGTATAAGCTGACAATTCTTAATTCCTCTTCTTAGCTCAGATCTATCCTCTCTTGAGTCCCAGATTCATAGAGCCAATTGCACACATTCCCTTGAATGTCTCACAGACATTTCAAATTTAAATGTGTCCAAAAATAACTCTCCACATTTATACCAAACATATTACCTTGCCCCCCAAATATTTTTATCTTAGTAAATGGTAGTCCTTTCTACCTAGTAATTCAAGACAGAAATCTGAACACATCTAATATATCTCCAATTCTCACTAAATCTATCCACAAAATGTATTTAGAATCCATTCATCACTTCGCTGCCATCATCATTTTGCCAGAGCTACTAAAAAAGTCTTCTAATTGGTATCTCTGCTCTCTCTGCTTCTACTGTTAATAGGTCTCTCTCTAATGCACTGTCCATGTAGCATTGAATATCTTCTATGAACTAAATCATTCATGTTATTCTGCTGCCTAAATCCCTTCACTGGCCCTCAGAATAAAACCCAAACTACTTACTATAGCTCCTAAGGCTTTGTAGATCTAGCCCCTTCCAATCTCCCAAACCTCATTTTCATTACTCATCCCCCATCCCATTCACTAGTTTCCTGTCACATTGGTTTTCTTTCAGTGCCTCAAATAAAGCTCTTTCCTGCCTTACTCAACTGCCTTTATATGCTCTTTCCTCTGCCTGGAATCCTTGAATTCCCCCCATGTTTGAGATATCAGCCAAATGTCGCTGTCTCAGGAGAGCATCCTTGTTATTCTCTGAGTCCATTGTGTGTTTTCATCATAATACTTATTATACCTGTCAATTATTTTGCTAATTTATCTGGTTAGCACCAACTAAACTATAAGTTCCCTGAGCACAGAGACTATGTATTATTTATCACTGGAACCCATGCTCCTTGCATATCCTCAGAATACTCAGTACATACTTCCTGAAAAACTATTTTCTGAGTGCATGAAAAACTAAACCTTAAGAGAAACAAGCCTTCTATGATCTAGTAGTAGAATAATGGAGAAAGTTATGAAACACATTATTATGGAACTTAGTTATATGGACTCCACTACTAAAACTTCTATATAAATACAACAAAGAAGAATGTATACTTTGTTTTGTTTTATAATGCTATTTTTAAATATTTTGGAAAAGTTTTCTTAATCTTTTATCTAAAACTTCTTAAATTTTAATATTTCATATAAAAGCCTATTACATACTTTTCTTATATTTAAGAATGAATTGTTGGCTTAAAAGACAGGAGATGAGAAAACTTGCCTCCTTAACCCACAACTATATTGTCTACATATAAGATACAGAAAAAGATAAAACTGATATATTTGAGAATTTTATGACTCATGGAAAGGTGGAATCTAGCAAAGAAACTAGTCAAAATTGTTAATAAAAAATGACCATACATTGAAAGCCATCTTTCTCTTGTTTCAGAGGTATGAATAATCTATCTTCTTCTCTCTTATGCAACAAAATCTTTCAAATACTATAATGGTGCCAATTAAGTTGTGATGTCATTCTGAGACCAATCATGTAGAGTTCAAAGAAAAAGGAACTGGATATTTTAAACATAGATGTGAGAATCCTCTAAAAAAAAAACTCTGTTACAGCTTTTCATACTGGAAGTGAAAAGACTACGGTAGTATCCTACATTATAAGTTATTAATATAATGCAATGACTGAAAAAGTGCATACAATAGCTGAGAGACTAATAAAATTGTGGATAATCGACCTTGCTCAATGCCTCCTGAAAAGTCAGTATAAGAAATCATGGCACTTTCCAACCATATGTTAATTCATCAAATTACACTTAGTTGCAAATATGAAGGCTGAGTTAATATCTCAACTACAGAATTGTGCTTTTGTTTTACAAGTGGAAGAATCTATAGACTTTATGTTTTGCTTATATGTATTCAGTATGAGCTCAAGTAATCAACAACAAAGACCTTTTATAGGAATGCTTGGCAACAAACACTAACAGTACTGAAATATTCAGTGTTGAATAACTTTCCTAAATCTCATCATTTATCTTGAAACAACTGTGTTGATATTTACACTGATGATGCAAAAGCAATGATGGTGCCCTAGCATGAATTAAGACAGCAACACCAAACTGTATTATATAGTTCATTGTATTACTGCCCCATGTTCATATACATGCACATACCACACACAGTCAATGTAACTGAAGGAAGTCTTTGATGAAGCAATAAAAGTTATTAATTTTATGAAATCTTGACCCTTGAGTAGATGTCTTTTTAATATTCTGTATGACAAAATGGGAAATACAAATAAAGCATTTCTGCTGCATATCAAAGTACAATTGTTGTCTAGAGGAAAACCACTTGTGCAACTGAGTTGTGAGCTGCACTAGCTACTTTCATCATGGAACACCATTTTTACTTGAAAGACTAACTGATAAACTATAGTTGTTTAGCCTTGGGTATCTGACAGATATGTTCTTGAAAATAAATTAAGTGAATCTACCACTTCAAGGAAAACTGACATATTTTTGACAATGATAAAATTTGAACCTTCAAGTGAAAACTAGAATTTTGGAAAACTCGTATCTGCTACCATGAACTGCTTACAAGACTTTTCTGATAAGATTTGTGATAGTATTAAAGAATGTGACATTTTAATATATAATAAAATGTGTCAACATTTGGAAGATCTGCATAACTCAGTGAACCAGTATTTTCAAATGACCAGTGTATGATGTAACAAAACCTTGCATAGGTAAAAGATCCATTCAAAGTGCAAGATCAACCAATGGATTTTAATTTCAGAGTACTAAAATTCACAGATTTGGCTTCCACGTTGCAACTAACCTTTAAAAAACTACCTCTTGTTGCATTTTGGTGTAGCATCAAAGAATACCCACAATTATCTGAAAGGCTTTTAAAATAGTCCTTCCTTTACAACTACAGCTCCGTGTGAGGCTGGATTTTCTTCATATATTTTGACCAAAAAGAACAGATATAAGAATCTATCTGGTTTCTATTAAGCCAGTTATTAAAGAGGTTTTTCTCAATGTTAAAAAAAAATGCTACTCTTCTCATTAATGTTTCTTTGAAAATATAAAGGAATTTGGAAACCAAAAAGTTTGAGAACCACTGATTTAAGGATTTCCACTCTCTTATCGCTCAGTTTGGTTTTGGACCTGATGGCAAAATAGGAGCCTGAAAGGTTAGGGTCAAATATATAGAAAACAAAGGGATGGATAGATAGACTGACATGCAAACATATACATACATCAGAAAATGTCTGCCTACATGGCTGTGGCTTAGATTATCCTCATTCTAAAGTCAAAGAAAAATTATTATTTTTACTGTATATCATTCTCTCTAGTTCACATTGCTCCTACCTCTACTAGAATAGATATTCAAAAGCTGCTAATTCAAAGCACATTTTGGGGGGAGAATTCAACTAACCTCTTTAAGGAACTTCAAAGTAAATATGTGACACTGACCCTCTCCAAGACAGACTCATTCTTAACAGAATAAAAGTTATTGAACTTCTATTCAATAAAAAATAGAATCAGAAAAGAAATAGCTGTAAAATGTAATCTGAATAAGTTTACATGTTACTGTTAACCGTTACACATAAACTGTTTATTCTGTATGATATATTTTAGTTTAATTTTTCAAGATTTATTTTAGGGCATATTATAATCAGACAGAGATGACTCCAAATAAATTATTCAAAAGATAGCCTACGTCAGAATTAACAATTTCGCAAGCTTATCTTAAATTCATTCCATACAAGAAATAAGCACTATGCAGGGGATACTCTCATCCTTCTAGGACATCACAGACACAATATAACAGGCATCTTATCCATAAGGAGCTTATTCAGTCTGGGGCTTATTCATTCCAGAGGTTAAAATGATAGCACAATCTGTTTAGCACCCTAATTGAAAAATAATCCTTTCTGTCCACGTATTACCAAGATCACTGTTTCGACTTTGAAACACAGAGAAATTCTTACTAGGTATATAATTTCCCTCATGCAAAATGGCAGACTTTTAAAAATGCATTTGAATTCACTCATTTTCAAAGACTAATTGCTAGACTTAAACATGAGACACAGATGGTCCTGATAACAATACTCAGTAAACTGGACTATCACAATTTCTTTATCACTTTACGATGACTATATAAACTAATTTAGAATATAGTGTCAAACTGATGGATTTGGTATCTAGTTAATTTGTTGGTTTATTCATTCAATGTTTATTGAATACCTGCCACATGCCTGATATACCATGTATTGGGAACAGGGTCATGCGCTGTTCTTGCGCTCAGGGTACTTATAGCCTGCCAGGGGAAACAGACATTAAACAATCACATAATTATTATCTAGTTAGATACTATACTCCTACTCTCAGCCAATCATCCATCTTGCAGGCTTCCAGTGTGATGCCCATATTATGAATTGGATATCTCCTCAAAGCCTACCCATAATGAGATCTTTATAGAAGACTAGCAGCAATGTGTTGAAATAAATATCACACAATTATTAGCCTTAAGATTTTTCAGGAAAACACCAACTGTCAGTGTTTAGATTTGCTGATGGTGTCAAAAGTTAAAATATTAACAGTCCAAAATGAACAAATCACTGTATACTATATAGGAGAGGGGAGGAAATGACATGAGTGTTTCAGACCTTGATCCTGAGTCAGATCATAAGTCATCAATTTTTCCTAATTATAATAATTGCTTCCTCCATAATTAAGTTTTGCGACATCATAAGAAAGGTTGTACCAAATTTTATGTAGGTTACTTTGCTAGTTTTCTAACTTAATATGAGAAAAAATTATAAAACCATTTACATATAAGTTAAATGAGAAATAGTTCTATCAACTTTAACATTTTGAAAACTCTTTACCATTATTAAAAACCAGCTCCATATTTAAGATTCAAAAGACTTTTGATATCTCAAGGAGATATTAAAATTAAATCATTAAATATGATTTTATTTTTCAAAAATCTGGTTTTAATTCCATACACTCTTTTATTGTTCTTTTCTGTAGTCCTACTGCAAATAAACAAAAACTGTTCAACTTTCTCCATGCTTTTACTTTAAACAGAAAACAATATAGAGGAGGAACAATGACTTGTTTGTTTTCCTTTAGAACACCTGTCAAGCATAAAACATAAAATATATACTCTATTCTTATATGTATATAAACTAACTACAATAGTCCCTATTTACCTTATACCCTATCTCTATATCTCTCCTGTCCTTAACACAAACACATACACACACACTCTTAGTTCTCTTCTCCTTATCTGTATCTAGACTATCTCCACTTCCTTCCAGTGTCAGATTTACCAAACCATTGTTTTTCTTTCCCATTCTCTTCTATCTCTACTCTGGATTCTGTTCTGATTACTCTACAATAAACGTAATCTCAAGTTACCAATGATTTTTATGTTTACACAAGACAAATGAGTTTCTTTCATTTCTCATTCTCAGGGAGCTCTATAACATCTGATACCACTGACAGCCTCCTTTTCTGAACTCTTCTTCCTTGACCTCTATGTTCTAAAATAACATAAACAAGTTGATTCATTTTCCTTCATCTGTACTCTTCCAATTCTCCTATATTTCTAATAATTTCCTCTGTGTTTCCCTGCTAGCTCTTGTTCCTCCCACACTATTACTTTGAGTAACTGTGGCTTGGTTTTCCACAGGGCTTTGTCTTGGTCTCTGGAAAATGATCCTGAAACAACTCAAAATATGTTTTGAAAAAAGAGATGAATGTAATTAAACTCCAAGTTGACCACCTTCAAAGATCTGATATTTGGATATCTTAAACAGGCAATAGAGGGAAATGATCAAGAACACAGACTCTGGAGCCAGACTTGGTTAAATTCTGACTCTGCCATTTCTAAACTATGTCACAATGGATAAATTTGTTTTTTCATTTCTACAGCTGACTTTTTCTTCCTTCTTTTTAATCTTTCTTATTGGAGTTCACAATGGACACGACTGCCTCAGGTTCTTCATCTGTAAAATGATGATAACTACACCCATCTCAATTATAAAGATTAAAGATTGTTGTATTGTGTACTGTATAAGTGTTATTAAATAAATTAAACAACTGCCGGCTATTCAAAAAACAAACTCATTAATGTATAGCCCCACCTTGTAACTTCACATTTTGTTGTTTTTGTTATGGTTGTTTTTCAAAACTCTTAAAATATACTGACTCCACTAGATTGAATCACTTAGTAACTTCAAAGAGTTTAAAGCAATACTACAGCTTTCTAAGAGGAAAGTGAGCACACACACACAAACATACAGAAAAAAAACTATAGATTTCTGGACCCAGAAGGAAAAAAGCAAATCTACACTAACTTTATCACTTAACATATAAGGAAATTGAAGATGAGAGGGACTAAGTGATTTGTCTAAAGTCACATAGCAGATGTCACTGAGTGGCAAAATTGGGGCTAGAATGCAGGTCCCTAGGGTCTGTATCTATGAGTTGTTTAAAATACATTTTTTCCTCACATATTCATGATGTGAAGAAATTTTTTTGGGGGGGGAATGCAGTTCTGCTTTGGGGAAATATTTTCTTCCCTCATTACAAAAAATTTGATGAGAACTTTAAGCCATCAATCATTAAATCCTACCTTTTTTCTTTTTTTAATTTTTATTTTAAGTTCAGGGGTACATGTGCATGTTTGTTTTATAGGTAAACTCATGTCATGGGGCTTTGTTGTACAGATTATTTTGTCACCCAGATAGTAAGCCTAGTTACTCAATAGTTATTTTTTCTGCTCCTCTCCCACCTCCCACCCTAATTCCTGCCTTTTTTCAATGTAACTTTACAAGTCTTTCAGGAATTATTCTATTCCACAGCTAAAAGTCCACCCACACCAAAGCTGACTATATATCCTTAAAATTTTCATTGCTATCCAAGTCACCAAAGTAATTTTAAACGTTCATTGAGAAAAACGTCCTCCTTTGTTTCTGCAAACCCCACCTCTAGTAATCTTTTGAAGAGTAGGACATAAAAAATAAGGGTAAACAGCACAAATAAACAGTTAGTGGTCTGAGTAGTCAACATTTATCTGGGAGTTACTCTGCCCAGCCTGCAATGCATTGCAATAGATCTTGTAAAAGACAAAACAGAATGAATAGACTTTATCCCTGCCCAGAGAAAGCATACAACCTAAAAAGAGGAGATTAAACAAGTGCATATGAAAAAAATTTCACAATAATAAGACTACCAAATACAGCAAACAAATAAGAACCGCTGAAAAATTATCATGACTCAGATGGATCTGCCCACCATTCTGAGAATTTTGAAGACTTCATATTATTCTTGAGTTGTAAGTTCTCTGTTTGTGGCTATATACAAGTCTAGTTACAGACTACTGAACAATCATTTCTCAAACATAAAGCAAGTTATTTTAGACTCTTTGTGATTGAAAAGTGTAAGTAAAAAAAAGTTTTTATGTTAGCTAGCAATGTTATAGAGACAAAGAACAAATAGTTAAATCCTCTAAAACCACACAACAGTAACTCACATTTAACAAGGAGTTTGAGATCAAATGCTTCTGATCTCAAAGATCTAGCATGCCATATACAGAATCCATAATAAAATGTGTTTACACACACAAAATCCCACTCTTTTCAATGAGAAGCTCTAGAATACCAATAATTAAAACAGCTTCTATTTTTGCTAAACTACTTCCTTTTTAAGACAAAGCAAAGACATTTCTTTTCTACTATGTTGAAAATTTCCGATACTGTTTTAAAAAGAAACCAGAAACTTTCAAGGCCTATTTATTCTATTCCCTGACTTGAAATCTGAAGCTATATTATAATATTTCAAACCATTAAGTTATTCTCCAGCATTATGAAAGCATAATCTAATAAAGTACTTAATCTACAATTATAATTAACAGGTAATTAACAAACAAACATAATCAGGTAATTAACAAACAAAAAATTTTTGAAGTTGTGTAATGAATCTGCCAAAACTGTCCAGATTTTTCAATGAAATATCTTGATTTTGGAGGGTTAGATTAATTTTTTATTTACATATGCTATAATATAACTAAAAGTGCCAGATATAAAGAAAAAAGCACCACAATGTAAAGAAAAAAAAAATCACTGTATTCAATTAGAATCCATCAATTATTGTCCTAGTTCTAATGCTTACCATTTTTGTGTCCTTAGATAAGCTACTTAATCTCTCTTTGCTTCAGCTTTTTCAGCCATAAAATAGGACTAAGAATACTTATGTGACTATAT
Source organism: Hylobates moloch (assembly GCF_009828535.3). Taxonomy (NCBI): domain Eukaryota; kingdom Metazoa; phylum Chordata; class Mammalia; order Primates; family Hylobatidae; genus Hylobates; species Hylobates moloch. Next base: position 71,812,776 of record NW_026652283.1, read on the forward strand.
GTAAGGAATTGCTAAGATTATGTATGTGAAAGAGATTTGTAAACTACAAAGGTAGTATACATTGAAGTGTTAATATTTGTATATAATAAAGTGAAATAGAAAATGGACATACAAAAAGAACATTGTTGGTATAATGATTAAATAAATCTAGGTTAAGTTTATTAACCTAGGGTACTCAGTCAACTCTGCTCTATTTTTTATAATGTGCTGTAGACCTGAATGAGAATACATTTTAAAGTTAAAAATTAATTTTAAAAAGCCTTCTAAAAGAAGGTTTTTTAAAACATCTCTCTTACGAGATAAGACCCTTTTCTAAAATGCAAGTATCTTTCCAAACTCATCTATTCACATTTTTTTCCAGCTAGAACTTGGCTGAAAGGCCATGAAAGTGGAGATAAGAAAATGGCCAAACTCCAAGATCTATGTGTACGCTCAAGTCTTGAGGTCTCAGAAACAAAGGAGCTGTACCCTTTTGAAGTAGACTTTATAAACTAATTTCCTTTGATACTAAAGAAATTCCTCCTGCCTCTGAAGATTATATATATATACATATAATTGTATATAGAATTTTTATATATGCATATAAACTAAATATAAATTTCTAAGAAATAAATAACAGGCATTAAGAAAATATGCCATTCTTCATGTGGTAGGTATTAATCTAGGTATTAAGTTAGAAAATATCATTGCTATTTTTGAAATTCATTTTTATGCCCATCCGTGGGACTAAACCTCTGGCAAACATTTTGAACAAATAACATCACTAGTCAACCTTTTTTTTTTTTTGCAATAATCACAGTATTTCCTACAGTGTTTCCAAAGTTTCAAGTTTCTGGCTCCTACTGCTTGAATCTGTACAAATAGTAGAACTCATCCCTTTTCCAAAGAAGAAATCAATGAGGTCTAACAACAATCTACTCCAAAATGCTGCCAACAAATATTTTAAATGAAGATGCAAGTACCTCAAAGTTCTACTTACTGACATAGAAAGCTGTTAAACACTACACTCAGGTGAATTATTTAGCTCTACAGCTTAGATTCAGAGACAAGAATAAGCTGATGATATCTGGCTAGTGCAAATCATAAATGGAAAAAACAGAGATCATCTCTCACTAGACTTTCTACTGGCGTTCAGCACAGCTTATATTACTTCTTAGATCAGTAAAATAGATCCCAATTTCTTTAAGCAAAACAATGTAAAAAAATACCTTTTAAATGATTATGAAAAACAACAAACTTCCATCACCGGGACTTCTCTCAACGGATCACGTCTGAAACCATTCTGTTCAATAAGCACTCAGTGGTAGGCATCGCTGAGTGTCAGGGGTGGTCACAAAAGCATACAATATTTCCTGCCTTCAAAAGGCTTATCATGTAGATGAGAAGATGAGCCTTTTAGATCAAACAATTAGGAACCAATACAAGAAAGAATTTAACGCACACTTACCAAGAACGGGGGAAAAAAGAATAATTAAAAAAAAAACAAAACAGGTTGTGTGGTATAGTAGTTTATGAAGCTCCCAGTGCCTGCCACGGTCATTTTCTCAGAAGAGTGGCCCCAGGTTTTTCCTTCTACATAAAGTTGCTGGCTTATAAAGCAAGAGAATAATGAAGCCAACCCTATTTCTCTTGTCACAAATGAATAACTGTGGATCATAAGCCAAAGCTGCCATAGTAATTCTCTGCATAAGAGATGGTGACCAGAACTACCCAATCAGATCTTTGTGTTTGAGGAGTATGAATCAGTAATGTGTAAAAAAAGAGGAAAGTGGAATCACTGGAGCTGCTGTCAAATCAGAAATACAATAAACCACTATTCCAATTCTCCATGAAGACTAGTATACATTCCACCTGATGAAGCACAAGCACAGAGGGATTATTTGGATTCTGACCCAGTTTCCTGTGCTTCTTTAATCTCACATATCTTACAATAAGTCCCTATTACTTAATGTTACCCTTGTAATCCATGCCATATATATGATAGTGTTAATAATTTTTATAAGGGACCAGTAAGTGGTAAATACCCAAATATGGTACTATTGCTAGAATATATAAAACACTTGGAAAGAGAGGAGAAAGAGACATCTCTCAGGCACTCATATGGCTATAGCTCAGGTTCTTCTGTAATATTATGTATTTATTTGAAACTGATGAAAAGACACTTTACGTGTTTACTTACAATTTGAGACAGGTAATGAAAACAGAAAATGTAATAGAAATAAAAAATGTTCCCAAAGTCGGCATCCATCTCATTTGCAAAAGAAAAAATATTAAACAAGCAGAGATAATATGGCAAACTGACATTCATAGCCATCTGATTCAAAGAGAACATGTTTTTAATGAAAAACTGCCCCAGGAAGAAATTCTTTCCCTATATATTAGCGGACGAGACAGCAACATGTAAGGATGGTATTTAAATGTGTATTGAAACAATAAATTAATATCATTTCCCAACCTTTCTTCTCAATGTTTCTTTTCTGTCCTTTTAAAAACTTCTTATTAACTTTATTTGAGCTTTCCTGAGTATTTGTTTCTGTCTTAGCTCTTGAATTCATTTTGTTATATTATTTATTCAACCTCCTCCCTCCCTCCCTAAATAGACTATCATACAAAAGCATTTTTAAAATAAGCATTATTGAGCCCAGGAGTTCAAGACCAGCCTAGGTAACAAAGTGAGACCTCCATTTCTACAAAAAATAAATAAAAATTAGCTGGGTGTGGTGGCGCTCTCCTGTAGTCCCAGATACTCTGGAGGCTGACGCAGAACTGTTTGAGCTCAGGAGTTGGAGGCTGAAGTAAACTATAATCGTACCACTGTACTCCATCCTGGGCAATAGAGACTCTGTCTCTTAAAACAACAAAAAAAGCATTAAACTTAATTGGATTTTTTCTTATTAATGTATCAGTTATTCTACACTCAAAGTGACTTGGAAGTTTGAGAAAAAGTTATTCCCCAATCTCCCTCTCCAAATCATACTAAAACAAATCAAAGAGAGGAGAAAACGGCAAAGTATTTACAGGAAAATAACCTACAAATAACCGGAACTAAGCAAAGAAAGCAGAATAGGTTACTATGTTGGTGGTAAAAACTCTTTAAGGAGAGTCAAAATAACAGAAGCACTTTGGACCTTTGTCTGGACTGCTGGGATCATAAGCATTTTTTCTTGCTGAGCTATAACAGGAACTCAGTAGTTATCCAAGAGTGTGTCTGCTTTAGAGAAAATAATTTCAACAGCTCAACTGTAAAGAGATTAAAAGGTACAGGAATGCAGGGTGTGAGGGAGGGTAAGTTTGGCAGAGAGTGGCTTCAATAACAGTACTAAACAGTCAATGGCTACTTCTACATTTTTAGATATTAAAATATTTTGTTAACTACATGTCCATTCATAAAATAAAATAACATGGCTTGCTTATTGGCTTCGTTATAAATGTCTGGTTCATGCTAAGCCAAAACCTGGGGCTCTGGAATCTTCTTCTGAATTTCCAATGTAGTATCAATTACAATAATTTCTGCCAATAAAATTAAGAACCTAAGTGGGAGAAAAAGTCTACATCCTTCTGCACAAGAAATGATGCCACTCACCTTTTTAATGAAACTGTTAGAATATTTTATATTGAAAGATGAAAGAAAACACTAAGCATGAGGTAATTTATTATTTCATTTTCATTTCAGCAAGAGCAAAAAGAACAATCCAGGTATTTAAGAACTAAATTCCTGTCCCATAACATAGTTTACAGTCATCAAGATAAAATTAACTTCCTTTTCCCTACTATTGAAACAAAACAAGAAAAAATAAAAAGGATGTTGTCTAACTACGATTATCTCATTTGGTTCAGGTTTATCTTTACTTTTCCTTGATATAAAACACCAAAATGTGATAAATCAGTAATTTGAAAATGAAAAATCCAAACAGAATGTTAGACATACTCCTAATAGTATTTGTGTGAGAGACAGTCCTAACGGTCTTCCTGAGTGAACATCAAGGGACTGGGGGGGAGTGGAAATCAGTAATTTTCTAACAGCACTTTTATAGCAAATTAATGAGAAATCACTTTTTACAAATGCAAAAAAATGCAATACATATATGTATTTCAAACCGCCATTCATTGTCTTTTATAAAAAATACAGTCCCTTTAAAGCTAGGACTGGTCGGGCACGGTGGCTCATGCCTGTAATCCCAACACTCTGGGAGGCCGAGGCGGGTGGATCATGAGGTCAGGGGATCGAGACCATCCCGGCCAACATGGTGAAACCCCGTCTGAACTAAAAATACAAAAATTAGCCAGGCATGGTGGCATGCGGCTATAGTCCCAGCTACTCAGGAGGCTGAGGCAAGAGAATCGCTTGAAGCTGAGAGGCGGAGGTTGTAGTGAGCCAAGATGGCGCCACTGCACTCCAGCCTGGGCAACAGAGAGAGACTCCATCTCAAAAGAAAAAAAAAAAAAGCTAGGAGTGTTTTCTCTATAAAAAATACTTGTTCTCTTCCCTTAGAAAAACATTACTAACCATGACTTCAATCCATGGCTTGACAAGCGTTACTTGTAATATCTGTTATACTCTTTTGATCAAATAATACAGTAATTATCCTGAACCTCAGAAAAACTGTCTATTTGAGTGTTAAAAACATTCTTCTACAGTAACTTCCATAAAATACACTTCAACACAATCATTTTAACACCCAGCAGGTTTCTTCTTCAAAGTACTGAATCTTATTCTTAAATGTTTACTTTTTTTCTCCTACTTTGAACGTAATTGCATCAATAGTAAGGAAATACTTTGTTTTCATATATTAGTACAGTTGGAGCCTTGCAGGAAACATTGTTCTCAGCTGCCCCCTTGCTGCTGAAAAGAAACTTTGAGGCTGGTGCTGTATAGAAACATACCAGTTATGTCTGATAGAGTAAGGTGAACACGGAATTTTGTGAAAAGGCAGTGATCATGAGACACTATGGCTAAAGTGTTCCAAATCTCTTAGCATTTTTGATTAATAACTGAAAATATATAAGATGTTTGATCTCCCTATTTTTCAAGTATCAAGGTTCTCTGGTCCTAAAAACCTGAGCTGCTAGATATTTATACCTTAGGAAAAGAATTAACTAGTTAACTGAGAATTTCAGTGATAGTGAGTGGTAATAATCAGAGAATGAATTTGCTCATTCTATTGTTAGTATAGACACTTGTCCCTTTATATATGTGGAGGACTGGTTACAGAGCCACCTGTATAACTCCAAATCAGTACATACTCAAGTCCCACAGTTAGCCCTGTGGAATCTACATGTGTGAAAAGTTGGCCCTGCATATAAGTGGGTTTGGCATCCTGCTGAGGTTGAGAAAAATCCACATATAAATGGACCTGCTTCATTCAAACTTGTGTTGTTCAAGGGTCAACTGTACTTACTTCTAACCACAACCAGTGTATTCTTAAAAAAAAAAAAAAAAAAAGAAAGAAAGAAAAAAAGAAAGCCAGCTACTCAGTATCACTCGAGCCCAGGGGTTTGAGTCCACCCTGGGCAACATAGTGAGGTCCCTTCTCTTGTTTAAAAAAAGAGAGAAAGAAACAAAAAACAGCTTGGGATAGAAACCACCACTGAGGAATTCTAATTCATTCATGTGTTCCTGGGTTAACCTACAGCACTCTAACAGAGATATTCACAAGGCAATTCTATGAAGAAAATATTTTCATTTTATAGAAAAAGTAGATGAAATATAGCTATGCATTTTTTCCATTTAGCCTAACATTCATAACATTCAAAAGTGCTAGTATAAACATTTACTTTTACTTAAGCTAACTGATTATCCAACACATTCTTCACCAAACAAATGTTTAAGAAGAGATAAAAGAGGAATAGAGATTCTTAGGAACATAGATCCAAACATTCCACAATTAATAATCAGCCCATGATCCATCTCAAACCTACATTTCAGAAGTCTATTTCTCAATAACCAAATGGGAATTGGTTTAAAAGCCTAAATAGGAAAAGCCTAAATAGAATATTTTTATGTTTTTACTTTTCCTTTTGTTATAAACAGCATGGCTATCAGGATTACAAACAATAAAAATCAACAAGTAGTTTATATTTCCTAAATATAAACTCATAGTCTGACACCAATTCCATGTTCATCTTTTATTAAAAATACTCAACAGCTCAAAGTAAAGCATGTATTACAGTACTTAGACTGTTCCACTCACATAATTTATTTTATATTGCTTCCTATTTCTCACATCTTTGTATTTTCCACAATATTCAGCCCAATGTCTTGTGTACGGCAAGCACTCAAAAATATTTGCTCTATTCTTTCAAGATGAACTTACCCTTCGAAATGACACAACATAAAATGTGTCTCCCCTTCTGCGGATGGCTTCAAAAAAGTCTTGATAACTTCTGGGTGAAGCATAATACACTTGTAGCTCACTCCCTGAGTTCCTGCTAAAGTAAAAAAAATATAAGGTATTACTAAAATAAAAAGTTTCATGCTTTCCCAAAATACTTCCCATTCTAAGGCTATGTCTGAATTCTAAGAATCTCTCTCAACCAAAATATTAGTTGCACTTTGGCAGTAATTTTTATAACAATACTTTGTAAAGCCCAAGGATCAAGATATTTTATAAGAACCCATTCACTAATGCTAAAATTCTGATTTCTGAATCAAGGCTCTAAAATGTACTAGATGGTCAAGTACATTGCAAAGCATGTAAAAATAATGAAAGTATCAGAAAATAGAGAGATTTCTGCATAGGTTTGAATGATTTTTAATTTTTTAGTAATACAAATTAAATCTGAGGAAAAATGATTTTTCACCACTATGTCGAATATATGAAGGTATGCTTGCCTACGAGGCTGTGTAAAAGGTGGAAAAAGCTTAGGATTTGAAAACAAACAGACTTGGTTTAGAATTCCTGCTTCACTTCTCAAGTGGGCACTCGGGGAAATCGCCCTCCATGAACAAACTGTTTCCTCCTCAATAAAAAGAGGATAACCACACAAACCTTGTAGGACTGTTATTGGAGATGTTATATATGTAAAGTGCCAAGCATGGATCCTGTCCCGTGGGAGTCACTCAACAACTGCTAGTCATTGATATTAAAAGTACCACGTAAGTGCCTTACTAAAATTAAAAACTAAAATGATAATACTCAAACCACAACATGCCCCAAAAGATACAGTCAAATGATTCTAATAGAGTTCTTAATGTGTTCAGGATTTTCTAGTGTTTAGGACCAATATCTCGAAGAGTTAAAGGGATCCTGTAATGCTTCATTTTTTCCTCAAAGAGAGAACTTGTATGTATCAATCAAATATTATTAAATTAACAGGAGAAAAAGACTGATCTAAATTGAAGTAATAAATGAGTCATAAGAACTTCCTTTGAAATAACTCCATTTGTTCACTAGGCCATTTCTGATTACGATATTTTGAATATATAGTTGCTTCTTGCTATTTTGTGATAGTTGTGTTCTAAAAAGTCACTGCCAGCAAGAATTAGTGAATCCTAAACTGTTCTCCTAGGGGAAATACAGGGCCAGGTTCCTGCAAGCCTCTGGTTACAGTATTTCTGTTAAGTGATAAATATATAACTTTATTTATGTGTTTCTGTTTAGAGACACCTTCTTTAACATATAGTATTCATTCACTAACTTGAACTCACAGCCAACTGCACTATAAATCATGCCTGAATGAAACTTATCTAACACACACAGCTTCTCCACACAGCACATCACAGCCCGCTTGGGCTTAGCAACACTAGACAGCAATTCAGCAATATGACTCAGGGCCATTTCAAACAGCAAAATTACCAACAAAAAGCACAAAAATATGAAAAATGTGGACTGTGAAAAGGACCTTGTTTATATAGCTGAGACTAGAGGGCAGAACACTGCCTTGTTCAACCTCACCAGGGAGCATCCACGCATGTTTGCGAATGATGACAAAAGCACTGCTAATATTAGGGGTTACAAACACATTTTAGCAGATTTTAATAGGTGAATTAGCAAATATGGAATCCACAAATAATGAAAATTGGCTGTAATTCACTAAAACATTTTAACTAATGAAGAAATACCATGCCATCATAACCATGCATCCAAAAATTGATACATTTTTAAAATAAATGTAATTGAATGATATATTCTGGTTAGCAGAGAATTATTAGTTATTATTTAAATATATTTGAATTATCAATTTCAACAGGATAATACAATCTCAGGATTTTAAACATTCATGATGCTGATATGCTGCTCATTGCTATTTAATAGGAATTCTCAGTTATTAGTATAATGAATAAAATAGCTTTCGACTTACATTTTTACTATCTATCTATCTATATTTTTTTCTCAGTGCCTAGAACACTGGCACACAGTATATTGTAAGTAAATGTTAAATTCGTATAAGTGAACTGCAAATGTGTGGTAGAGCTACAGATAGAAGCTGAGATTCTCAAATTTCACTTTGGTGATACTGTTGTAAATAACGTCGCATCATTATCATTTACCATTTTGGGGGGCACTTATGTACCATGCTAAGTGCTCTAAATATATTATCTAATTTAACCATTATATCAACTCTGTGCAGCCAGCATTTTGTAGATGAGGAAACTTCAATTGCATGTAATCTGCTTGAGCCCACAAAGTAAGAGGTAGAGTTATGATTTTAACTCTGCCCAACAGGGCAAATAAAGCTAGCATCTTAACCATGACACCATATTGCTTCCCATTATTATATTTCCCTTTGAAGACATTTAAACCTGTAGATACAGCATTCTCTTTGAAATCTTTCAAAATCTTAAGTATTATTGTGTAGTGAAAAATGCATTGTAAGTAAAAGAGCTAGGATCTGAATTCTGAGTCTGCCACTAGGTCTTATGACTCTGAAAATTACAAAAAAAAATAAATGATTTGACCAGTTTTCCTATATATAAAATATACTTTTAGTTATTACGTGGATTTAAAGATAAAATGCATGTAGAACACTCAGCAGGACACCTGGCACAGAGCACTCAAAAAATAACTTTCCCTTCCCTAGGTTCATGAAACAGATGCAAATCAAGGGCAAGAAAGCTATGGGTATTCAAGATTTTCATCAAAATTATGATGGAACAGCATTCTGACTAAATTTGTATTTAAGGGATTTGGGAGAGTTGAACTTTTGGAATTATCTGGCTTTATTCCAACTGCTCAGTAGTATATGTTATATATATATATATCAGAGTATATGACTAATATAAAACTCATAGATGAGAACAAATTTAAGGTGAAAAGGAAGTGTGAATTTCAACTTTCTTAAAATACCAGCTATTTTAAATTCCCTGGCCAAGAGCTTCTGCACTGTCTTACCTGATACTAGTGGTTTCTGTGTATTGAACAGCCATCAGCTGAGAATTTGAGCCCTGTTCCAGAGCACCCTGGAATATTAAAAAAAACAAAGTTTAATACTGTATCATGAAATTATATGAAATCTTCCTATACTGGTTCATTCTATACTTACATTTGTTAAACTTCCATTGCTAAGATTTCTGACATATTCAGTTCAAATAATTAAACACTGACAGATATTAGAACTCTTTAGGTCCATTCTGGTCTGGGAGAAGTGTATTATGGAGATTAAGGCATTTAAGGCGCTTTCCATTAAGTTTAAAGAAAAAGCCCAAAAGCTTAGTCCAAGCACCACAAATTTTATGACCAAGCCATGTAAGTGTTACTGAACATATAACAATGTATGCTTGTCTAAAATAATTATCTTCCCAATGACAAGTTCCTAAGAAGTATGAAAAGTCCATAATGAAAGTAGATCCTATTGTTTACTGAGTTAAACACAGATCTTCATGCCAAAATACATCTATGAACTAAGCCATCATTAAAGAGTTCTTACTGATGACTCTTGGCAAGAGAACAGTTCAATCTACACCCATTAGTGGCCCACATATGCTACACTGGAAACCTGTCTTTCACATAGCATTTGCTTTGCACTATGCCTTTTTATTCTCCCTGGTAGTTACGTAAGCTGATTTTCAGAAGAGGTTTGTCAGGGTATCAGAGTTCAAGGGCATATTACCAAGTTCTATTACATTAGAACGTAATCTTACCCTGTCAAACAACGGTTTAAATAATTTTTTAATCATTTGTTCATTACTGTGTCCATATATCCATCTTTCAGTAATCAAAGCACCTACATGCGCCCAAGCTACAAAATTAAATATTTGACTTCTGCCTTTAAGAAGCTCACAGTTTAACTGGGAAGACAGATATAGGAAAACAATACAATGTGATAAGTGCTAAAACAGAAGCATGTATGCATATAAGTGCTAAAACAGGAGGTAAAACAGAAGTTTAAGGGAGAAAAGAAAAGGAAACAATTTTGTTTGGTGGATGGAACCAATATGCAGAGATGAATATAGGGGTTCCCACTTCTGGCTCTGTAACAAATCAAGGATCTTATTTTATAAAAATCTAACGTGGGTCTTGTATATTGCAGGTGTTCAATAAATGTTTTGTTTAACAACAAATGAAAAAAATCACCAATAAAATGAAAAGAAGAACACAGTTGAATAATAAAATACTACACTTACTGGCATAGTTATCCAGTAAGTAGTAAATAAAACCAAAACTAAATTATAGCTAGTTGATAAATATAAGGTTTAAAATGAACAGATTAGCTGGTGAATTTTAAATGATTTGTGCTACTTTGGCCCATATGAAATGAGCAAAGAAGTTTGAAAGAAGCCAGACTTCTTTCCCTAGTCTCAGAAAGGAATGGGTATGCCTTAGGAAAAGCCAAGTTACAGAGAGATCAGGCAATCAGAAAATAGATATTCCATTTACCTATCCAAGATTTATACCAATTAACTAAGGAAGCTCTGAAAAACTAGTCATGAGCTTTTGCATTTTCAGCTGTGTGAGTTTAGCAAAAGATCATAATTGACAAAAATGTGAGAGGCATTTACACAGAAATGAGAGGATGTTAAAATCTCCAGTTATGCTGTAGATCTTTTTCTCAAGTTCTGTCACTTTTTGCTTTGTGTACATTGAAGCTTTGTTATTAGGGGCCTACACATTTAGAATTGTTTTATCTTCTTTGTATGCTTCTTTTATCAATAAAAAATTTCTTTTGTTGTCTCTTAGAATAACCTTTGTTTGGAAGTCTACTTTTTCTGATTAATATAGCCATGCCAGCTTTTTAATGCTTCATGTTTGCATGGCATACATCCTTTTTCACCTTTATTTTCCATCTGTCAGTGTCTTCATATTTAAAATGTTATTTCTTATAAACAATATATAGTTGGATCTTCCCTTTTTAAAAAAATCTAGTTTGAAAATTTCTTCCTTTTAATTGATGTGTTTAGCCCACTGAATTTAACTACTAATATGGTTGGATTTAAGTCTATCATCTTGGTATGCATTTTTAATTTATTCTATTTGTTCTTTATGTGTTTCTCTTTTCCTGTCTTCTTTTCACTGAACTGCATATTTTTTAGTATTCGATTTTTATTTCTTACATTGTCTTTTTAGCTATATTTTTTCCTTTCTTTTTAAGACACAGGGTCTTGCTTTGTTGCCCAGGCAGGAGAGCAATGATGTGATCATAGCTCACCGCAGCTTCTCAAACTCCTGGACTCAAGCAATCTTCCTGCCACAGCCTCCCTAGTAGCTGAGATTACAGGCACAAGCCACCGTGCCTGGCTCTAGCTGTACTTCTTTATGTTAGCTTTTAGTAGTTGCTCTAGAGATTATACTTTGATATGTTACCACAGTCGATCTTGAAATATTATTTGAACAACATAAAAACTTTATTAAGAGTACAATTCCATTTATCCCTCCCCACTTTGTGTTCTTATTGTCTTATATTTTACTTCTATATAAGCAATAAACCCCATAATAAACTGCTATTATTATTGCTTTAAAAAGACAATAGTCTTTTAAAGACATTTAAATACACACACACAAGATAAATATAGTTTCTTTTACAAAACGCCTGTTCTTCCAGAATCTACAATGAACTCAAACAAATTTACAAGAAAAAAACAAACGACCCCATCAACAAGTGGGCAAAGGACATGAACAGACACTTTTCAAAAGAAGACATTTATGCAGCCAAAAAACACATGAAAAAATGCTCATCATCACTGGCCATCAGAGAAATGCAAATCAAAACCACAGTGAGATACCATCTCACACCAGTTAGAATGGCCATCATTAAAAAGTCAGGAAACAACAGGTGCTGGAGAGGATGTGGAGAAATAGGAACACTTTTACACTGTTGGTGGGACTGTAAACTAGTTCAACCATTGTGGAAGTCAGTGTGGTGATTCCTCAGGGATCTCGAACTAGAAATACCATTTGACCCAGCCATCGCATTACTGGGTATATACCCAAAGGACTATAAGTCATGCTGCTATAAAGACACATGCACACGTATGTTTATTGCAGCACTATTCACAATAGCAAAGACTTGGAACAAACCCAAATGTCCAACAACGATAGACTGGATTAAGAAAATGTGGCACATATACACCATGGAATACTATGCAGCCATAAAAAATGATGAGTTCGTGTCCTTTGTAGGGACATGGATGAAACTGGAAAACATCATTCTCAGTAAACTATCGCAAGGACAAAAAACCAAACACCGCATGTTCTCACTCATAGGTGGGAATTGAACAATGAGAACTCATGGACACAGGAAGGGGAACATCACACTCCGGGGACTGTTGTGGGGTGGGGGGAGGGGGGAGGGACAGCATTAGGAGATATACCTAATGCTACATGACGAGTTAATGGGTGCAGCAAAACAACATGGCACATGGATACATACGTAACAAACCTGCACATTGTGCACATGTACCCTAAAACCTAAAGTATAATAAAAAAATTAAAAAAAAAAACGCCTGTTCTTTTTACTCAAATATTTGCCCATTCTGATGCTCTTCCTTCCTGCTAATCTGGGGTTCTATCTGGTATCATTTACCCAAGTCTTTTAAAAAACATCTTTAGCATTTCTTATAGCACCGGTCTTCTGGAGACAAATTCCCTTGGTTTTCTCTATGTGAAAATGTCCTTATTTTGCCTTCATTTTGAAAGATATTCATTAATTTTCCCCTTTACCTTTTCTAAAAACTCAAAGTCTAGGAAGAGGGTAGAACTATGAAATAGGACAAGTCAAATCAAAGACATAACGCTTAGATACAACAGATATTTCAAAGAAATGTCAGTTCACTAAAATTACAGAATATTTTATAAGAGTTTGGGATACTCTTAGCAACTGAAAGAGGTAACTGGAAGAAAAAAGGTTGAAATGAGAAAAGAAAAAGGAGAGCAGTTACAGGCTCTTTATACTAAGAAACAGAATTTTTTTTTAAATCTTGATATGCTTTGGCATTGACAACAGCATAAAAGCAGAATAATTCTTCTCCTTCCTCTAACCAGGAACTTCTTTACTACTGACAAATATAGATTCTTCCCCATCATTCCCTTCTATAGTAGCTAAGATTCTCACATTTCTGAGCATATCTAAGCTCCCTACAGAAAGAAATGTACCCAAAATAGCGCAGAATGAAAGAAGACTTTAAACTACACATCTCCAAATGAACAAAGACAGTAAAATTAAAACAAAATTCTTTTTCTTGCATTGGAATTCCTTTAAGATTAAAGAATATCAAGCACCCCTTCCATGGTAAATGCTCTATTCATTTAATGACTAGGAAAGAAAAACATGACAAATTCCATCTAATGATAAGGCCAAAAAAAGGCATTTAGGGCAAGAATTTTAATCTAATTTTTCATTAAGTTAATTATACTAGCTGTGTGGGATTACCTACTGGCAATGATCTATTCCTGACTCCTGTGCTCTTCCTCTGTGTAGCAAAGGATGGAAGCCTGAAACCTATATCACTCAAACTATTTTGCCACCAGAGCTCTGGATATAATTTAGATTCTGCCAATAAGATGCACTTGCTTCAGATGTGGAAAGCAGAAGGGAGACAGGGTCCATTTTTCCTCTGACCATGGTAGCAGCTTATGTGTAGGCTTTGGCAGACATGAATTTTTGAAGTACTAGACTCCACATTCCAATGCCAATAAGCAGCTTTGGGACTTTGGGGTACATGTGACATTGTTAATGACTGTCTGCAGCCTCTATTAGTATTAACAACCAATAAAGTTGCCTACTATAGTAGGTGAAAAAAGTTGTTGGAGAGGCCAAGAGAAGTACACAGTAGATAATTACAGAATTTCAGAACGTCAGAGTTTGAGCTCACCTAGACTAGCCCTCATTTTATGTATGAAAACAGTTCCATAATGGTTAAAAACTCATGTTTCTTGTTATCCTTTTAATGTACTTTAGAATATAACACATACTGCTTCCAATTAGTCAGGAAGTAATTAAGTATTTTAAGATGTTTCCATTAGCATGTAAACATGTAAACCTGGTGCAATATTTCCCATCCAAAAATAAAACTCTTTCTTGACTCCTGTAGCTACTCCATTTCTCTGTTCCCATGTATAGGGATCACCCTGAAATCATTTTCTTCACTTCCTCCTCTATTATTACTTCCCTGAATCCACTTCAGTTGGCTTTTGCCATCACCACTCCAATGAAAGAACTTTCATGAATGTCACTAACAAGTTCTGATGGTCAATTCCAAAGGTAATTTCTCACTCTTTATCTGAATCAGCATCTCTTGGCTCTCTTAGCCCCTGTAATTAACTGTTACATCCCCTTCTTTAAAAACTTTCTTTGCTTGAGTTTTGGGACACCACTATCCCTACAATTTCTCCTATTTTACTGGCCAGCTACTCTTCTTCCTTTTCAAGTACTGGTTCCTCTTTCTCTTTCAGCCTGTAATGTTAGAGATGGCCCAGAACTTGGTACCTCACTCTGTTTTCTTTCCTCTTTATTTCTCTCTAGGTAGTAGCACCACAAATTAAACTTCCAGTTTCAACCTCTCTCCTAAACTCCAGACCCAGATATTTGATTGTCCACTTGACTTCTCCACTTGAATGCCTAATAGCCATATCAAACTTAACATACTTAAAATTCTTGACTTCCACCTCTAACTGCTCCTTCCCCAGTACCGGTCTCAGTAAATGGTATCACCAATCATCCAGTACCTAAGCATAGGATTTATAATTATATCAACAATTTCTATCAGCTTTACTTTCAAAATATATTTGGCATCCAAGTACTTTCTGCCACCTTCACAACTACCACATTAGTATGGATCACAACAATTTCTCTCACCTAGCCCACTAAAATGGCTTCTTGTCTCCCTACTTCCAGTCATACTCCCCACCATAGTCCACTTTATGTAGCAACTACTAATTTTTTCAAATATAAATCATATCAAGTCACTTCCCTACTCAAACCTTTCAATGGCATCCCCTCAAACCCATGATGAAATCCAAAGTTCTCACCAAAGCCTATGAAGTTTGCTATGAGCTTACATCTGCTGCCTCTCCAATCTCATCTACCACTCTCCCCTCAGCCCCTGCATTCCAGTCGTACTCAGCTTCTTCATGTTCCTTCCTGAGGGTCTTTACATTTGCTGTTCCCTCTGTCTAGAAGCTCTCTCTCCAGATTTTCCCCTAAATCTTTTTTTTTTTTTCATTTTTAGATGGAGTCTCGCTTTGTCACCCAGGCTGGACTGCACGATCTTGGCTCACTCCAAGCTCTGCCTCCCGGGTTCACGCCATTCTCCTACCTCAGCTTCCCGAGTACCTGGGACTACAGGCACCCGCCACCATGCTGGGCTAATTTTTTGTATTTTTTAGTAGAGACGGGGTTTCACCATGTTAGCCAGGATGGTCTCGATCTCCTGACCTCGTGATCCGCCCACCTCAGCCTCCCAAAGTGCTGGGATTACAGGTGTGAGCCACCACGCCCAGCCTCCCCTAAATCTTTACATTGTTATTTCAGTGACTTTTCTGCCTATGGCAAAAGCAATGTTCTCACCAAACCCTTGTCTTCTTCTCCAGCACACAAGAAGATACATGATCCCAGGCTCTCTAACAGTAGTTTGGGCAAAGTGACAGAGTTTTAGCCAACTAAACATTGGCTAAAAGCCAGGCCTGATTCTTAAAACATTTTGCACAATCTACCAAACTCTTTCTTCCCTAACATCCCAAGCAAGAAGCAAAGAATTTCAAGTTGTTGGGGCTACACAACAGAAAGAACCTGGATCCCTTACTCCCTGCTTGGAGAAAAGCAATCCTAAAAAGTGAAGTCAAATTTTGTGCAAGTGAAAAATTTTTATTCCATTAAGCTACTGAGATTTTGGGGCTGTTATAACAGCTAGCATTAATTACCTTGACAATGTTGTCTTAAAGTGGAACTTCTTCAGAGAAGCCTTCCCTGATCACTCAGTCTAGTCACTCATTTCTCAATTCAAATTCTAACCTCCTATGCTGCTTTGTGTTTCTTTAGTGAACTTAGCTCTAATTTTGAGTGTATTTGTGTATTTATTTATTTGCTTATTTGTTTAGCTCTGCACTAGAGTGTAAGCTCCATTAAGGTAGGGACTTTATCATACACATTACTTTATTTCAGGATCAAGAATGGCTCATTATTGGGAACTTGCAGATGGCAGTTGCTAGTCTAAATTCTAACAACAAATATTTGATGAATGATGGAATGACTTAATGGTGTTTTGTGGCAAACAACATTGAGATGGAACCCCCACTTAACAAATTCTAAGTAAGACCTGTCATTAAACCATAGTAGTAAATGTCTTAAGTTCAGAAATACCCTCCATGGATATGTCTTCATTTCCAAACTGCCCCATGTCTCAACATTCTCTTTTTGAAAAGTTCTAAGAAAAGAGGAGATAAGCAGTATTATTTAGTATACCATTGTGCCAAAGACATTTGATATAGATATCCACGCATAGGAACTCCTGGCTTGAAAGCAAATTTGAAGGTGAGAGCAAGAAATAGCACGATGCCTGATCAGGGAACTACTAATACTATAAAACCTAAACTAGTGCTATAAAACCTGGGAGGAGGACTTCAGTGGCAATGATAGCTGCATCAGAAGCAGCAGGAGACAGTGGGAAGACGCTAAAGCTCAAGTTTACCAAATCTTCTAGGGAAGAGAGCAACCCAGCTGGAAGAAGCCTTCCAACAAAAACACCAACTATTGTTCAAAGACAAGCAGAAACATACCTGAAGAATACGGGTTTTCTGTTGATTATTTGTCATTCTTCTTGACTTGGTCCTTTCTACTTCATGTCTATGAACCCATCCTCGAAGTTCATGATTTAACCTATAAAATACAGTTTAATTAATTAAACATAGAAATTAATTAAACATAGAAATGAATGTTTCACCCTGTGGGTGGAAATGAATCTAATCATTTGTAGGTTCCAAAGAGCATTCCAAGTGCCTGATGACTCAATATTGCTTTTTGATTTGAAAAAGTTAACACTTAATGTTGTTTTTAATAAGACATGCATTTTTACATGGTAAACTTGTTAACCATGCATTCAAAATTCAAAGAAAACTACAGCTAAATACCTCCCAAATATAAACACTGGATGCTAAGGTTTTTCCACCAAAAAAAGTATTTCCCTGCCGGGCACAGTGGCTCACACCTGTAATCCTAGCACTTTGGGAGGCTGGGGTGGGAACACTGCTTGAGCCCAGGAGTTTGAGATCAGCCTGGGAAACACAGTGAGACCCTGTCTCTACAGAAAATTTTTTTAAAAAATTAACTGGGCATGGTGGCATGTGCCTGTAATCCCAGCTACTCAGGAGGCGAAGGCAGGAGGATCACTTGAGCCTGGGAGTTTGGGGAAGCGGTGAGCTATGATCCAGCCACCGCACACCAGCCTGAGCAACAGAGCGAGACCCTGTCTAAAAATAAAATAAAATAAAACAAGACAAAATTAAAAAGTATTTCCTATTTCTGTTCTTGGGCTATATAAACACAAACATTTGAGACACACTGTAGAGAACTTAACAAGTCATAGGACCCCTAACAACAAATAGATGCATTAAAACCTCTTGAAAATCATGCTCTTTTGGGAGAAGAAAAAGAATGAACTCAATTGCCTGGGGTAAAAAAAAATTCAAATTGTTCAACACATGAAATAAAAGCATAGCTCATATATAACTTCCCTTCTTTTGCTTACTTTTTACAGCAGCTGTGAAGATGTTAAACTATGTTTAACTGTAGTTGATTACTACACATCACAAAAAACCTGAGGTAGTTTTTGAGGTTTTAAGGATAAGGTTCAAAATCACAGGAAAAAAAATTCAAGGGAAAACTTGATAAAGAAGTGTGTACTAATGGTAAAGTATCTCCAGAATCACATATCCACAAATTATTATCTTCCTAATTGGAAGAAAAAGGTATTTTCTGCTATGAATGTTACCAACTGTAAGCCTAACACCCTGAAATTTTAATATTAATTTCATTCTGTAGTTTTTAAAGAAGACATATTTAAGTAAGCAACTATCACATAAAATAGACCCATCACCATCTCTATCAGGTTGGTGGAGAAACTGGACAACTAATATGCCTACAGTTATCCACAAATAATTCAGAGATTCTCTCAGTCACTTAGTGAACCTGACCAACTACTTGTCTAGGTTCCAAAACTAAACATGGGAACCAACTCAGATGTTTCTGCAATAATCTACGACACTCACCTGAGAGACTCTGTTGTGTTAATTAGGGGCTGACAAGGAGGTGGAGGAATATAAAGCAATGGTTCTTCAGTTAGCACCATCAGAGCTTTGTCATTTGAAACAGAATGATCATATCTGAAACATGGATGCACAAAATTTGTTTCCTTATATCTTAAATTCCTAAGAAGTTTGCTATAAGAAAATCATCATTAGTGTTAACTTTTCATGGAAATAAAAATATAGTAAACAGAATATACTGCAAGATAAAGTATAAAATACAAAACTTTATTTTACATGAAATGTCATTTTCTGATTTTCTACAGAGACAGAATGGTAATTCACATTTGTCTAGTCACCATTTATTGAGCAATTAATTTGGAATAAGGGATACAATAACACATGGTTCATCATGTCTTCAATGAGCTTAAGACATGCACAATGCTGCTGGTACAGAGGTAGTAACACAGTAACGGGGTAATTGAGGGGAAAATCACTGGTCTTATGTGACCAGACTAAAGTTTTGGGGTCATTCACAATTCTATGATAATAAAACTGGATAGTATCTCTAAAACAGGTAGGGGTGTGTGTGTGTGTATGTGTGTGTGTGTGTGTGTGTGTGTGTATGTTAAGGATAGGGTGAGACATAAAATGCTTGGCAGGAGAAAAGTGAAAGAGTTGAAAAGCCAAATATAAACTATGGGATCATGGAAGAATGTGAATCACTAATAAAACAACAGGGTGACTGACATTACCTAGTTACTCCATTTGCTTCAAAAATATATACTTTCCGAGCCATCACACTGATGTAGATCATGTGAATTCATACCCAAGGTGTGACGTAGGAAGCAAAACTGGAGTTGAAAGTTAGAATTTGAGATGGGGATATTACTGCTATTTATGCTCTTCAGTCTACAATCTTAATCTCTCTCACTAACAAAACTTGCATCTCTCCTGAATTTCTTTACATAGGATGATCTGGATTTAGAAAACTAGATATGCTAATATCTCAAAAGAAAACATGTAAACATATAAAACTGAACACAGTGAGATTCACACTTTTCATTTATTCATTCAACAAATACTTGCTGCATACCAACTGTGCGCCAGGTATTGTGCTAGGTGCTGAGAATCCAGTAGGGAATGAGAGAATCAAAGTTTCTGTCCCCAAAGACCTTAATGGGGAAGATGGGCCAAATAGAAGAAAATAAATGCAAAAAATAAATCCGAACACTGGTAAGTGCTATGAAAGAAACAAACAAATGGTTGAAATGGAAAAGCAATGGTAGTATATACTTTAGATAGAATGGTCCGAGAAGAGATGGTAGTTACATCAAGGCCTAAACGATGAGAAGACACCGCCTCTATAGAAACTGGGGTAAGAGCGTTCTAGGCATAAAAGAGGCAGGTGGGGGAAAGGTAGGCTCAAAGAACTTTAAAAAGACCACCGGCTGAAGAGTTGCAAGCAAGTGGGGAGGTAGAAAGGGAACAGGATGACGCTGGAAAGGAATCATAATAAGGTCATAATAAGAGACCAGGTCATAATAAGGAATTACTAAATGTAATAAGAAGTCATAAAAGTGTTTCAAATAAAGAAGAGATATATTTCAGTTTACATTTATACTTTGCCACGGTACCAAAAATGGACGCAATGGAGGCAAAAGGGGAAGCTGAGACACTGATTAGGAAAGAGCTATGGCAATCCTGGCAAGAACTGATGATGGCACGGACTAGGTTTGTGGCAGCAGAGACTGAGAGGAGTGGACCAATTCAAGACAAGTTTTGGGAAGATTAACAACAACACTTGTTGAAAGAGAGGAATCAGGATTTCT
Source organism: Hylobates moloch (assembly GCF_009828535.3). Lineage (NCBI taxonomy): Eukaryota > Metazoa > Chordata > Mammalia > Primates > Hylobatidae > Hylobates > Hylobates moloch. Next base: position 71,833,222 of record NW_026652283.1, read on the forward strand.
GGCTTAAGCAATGGAAAGGAAAAAACACAGTTGTAGAAAATTGGTTGGAAGTAAAACAGGGAGAGGAACTGAGTTCCACAGTGCACATGTTAAGTTTGAAATGTTAAAACAGAGATGTCAGAGAGACTATTGGATATGTGACTCTGGAAACTCAGAAGAGAAGTCTGGACTGAAAACATAAATTTGAGAGTCATCAGGACATATAGATATGAACTGTGCATGAAATTATCGATGAGTCACCTAGGCAGAAAGAAAATAAAAAAAGTTCACAGTTCCAAACTTGAGATTTGGGTAAAAAAAGAGCCCACAAAGATTACTGTGAAGCAGCAGCCAATAAAAAAGGGAAACTAAAAAACCGTAACAACACAAAAGGAAAGTCTTTCAAGGAGCAAATGACCCACACAGCCAAATGCTGAGGAAAGGGCAAGTAAGATGGCAGAAAGCACTGGCCCCTTAACAGAAATAATTTTGGCAGAGTGGAAGACTAACTTCAAGTTAAAAGTTAGAGATATCTATTTATGCCACACACGAGAGTAAAGAAACAATAGCAGAGGATATATAGAACATTCTTCCCTGCAACTTGCACCAGGAATATTCTCAATGTCCTCTCTTGTGGCTATAAGGGTTAAGTAGGTTTAAGTTGTTTGGAATAAAATAGACATGTTGGTGCACAGGTAATGACTGAAAACACAAAAGGATCAGCGTAAAATGAAGCATTGAGTGAGAAGGAAAAAAAAATCTGTCTTGTGTTTGATAAATCTGAATGCCTCTAAAAGGAGGCTGCTTAACACCTCCTTATAAATCTATGACATACACATTATTTTAAAAATCATGAGGAGAATTGCTTGAACCTGGGAGGCCGAGGTCGCATGGGCCGAGATCGTACCACTGCACTCCAGCCTAGGCAACAGGGTGAGACTCCATCTCAAAAAAAACAAAAGCCTTCCCTCCCTCCCTCCCTCCCTCCCTCCTTTCCTTTCTTTCTTTCTTCCTTTTTTGAGATGGTCTCCCTCTGTTGCCAGGCTGGAGTGTAGTGGCGTGATCTCGGCTCACTGCAACCTCCCTGCCTCGGGCTCCCGTGATTCTCCTGCCTCAGCCTGCCCAGTGCCTGGGATTGCAGGCACACGCCGTCATGCCTGGCTGGTTTTTGCATTTTTGGTGGAGACGGGGTTTCGCCATGTTAGCCAGGCTGGTCTCCAGCTCCTGACCTCGAGTGATCTGCCCGCCTCGGCCTCCCGAAGTGCTGGGATTACAGACGGAGTCTCGCTCACTCAATGCTCAATGTTGCCGAGGCTGGAATGCAGTGGCGTGATCTCGGCTCGCTACAACCTCCACCTCCCAGCCGCCTGCCTTGGCCTCCCAAAGCGCTAAGATTACAGCCTCTGCCCAGCCGCCACCCCATCTAGGAAGTGAGGAGCGTCTCCGCCTGGCCACCCATCGCCTGGGATGTGAGCAGCCCCTCTGCCCGGCCGCCCCGTCTGGGAAGTGAGGAGCGCCTCTGCCCGGCCACCACCCCGTCTGGGAAGTGAGGAGCGCCTCTGCCCGGCCGCCACCCCGTCTGGCAAGTGAGGAGCGCCTCTGCCCGGCCGCCACCCCGTCTGGGAAGTGAGGAGCACCTCTGCCCGGCTGCCACCCCGTCTAGGAAGTGAGGAGCGTCTCTGCCCGGCCACCACCCCGTCTAGGAAGTGAGGAGCACCTCTGCCCGGCCGCCACCCCGTCTGGGATGTGAGGAGCATCTCTGGCCGGCTGCCCCATCTGGGAAGTGAGGAGAGCCTCTGCCCGGCCGCCCCGTCTGGGAAGTGAGGAGCGCCTCTGCCCGGCCGCCCCGTCTGGGATGTGAGGAGCACCTCTGCCCAGCAGCCTGGTCTGGGAAGTGAGGAGCGCCTCTGCCTGGCCGCTGTGCAACCTTTCAAGTGTGAAGTGACAGCCTTTCTGCAGGTGTACCCAACAGCTCTGAAGAGACAGCCACCATCGAGAACTGGCCATGATGGCAATGGCGGTTTTGTCGAAAAGAAAAGGGGGAAATGTGGGGAAAAGAGAGATCAGATTGTTACTGTGTCCGTGTAGAAAGAAGTAGACATAGGAGACTCCATTTTGTTCTGTACTAAGAAAAATTCTTCTGCCTTGGGATGCTGTTAATCTATAACCTTACCCTCAACCCCGTGCTCTCTGAAACATGTGCTGTGTCAACTCAGGGTTAAATGGATTAAGGGCTGTGCAAGATGTGCTTTGTTAAACAGATGCTTGAAGGCAGCATGCTCCTTAAGAGTCATCACCACTCCCTAATCTCAAGTACCCAGGGACACAAACACTGCAGAAGGCCGCAGGGACCTCTGCCTAGGAAAGCCAGAGACCTTTGTTCACGTGTGTTTATCTGCTGACCTTCTCTCCACTATTATCCTATGACCCTGCCACATCCCCCTCTCCGAGAAACACCCAAGAATGATCAATAAATACTAAGGAAAAAAAAAAATCATGCCTGCATACTTAGAAAAATACAAACACTGTAGTCCATGAGAAAAGTCCAAAACTGCTTTTGAAAATATATTTCTGATCTGAACTCTAGTAATGATTTCTGCACATCTGTGCTAACTGGCTTTGTTCTATCAGCCAAAAATATTCTTTGGAAAAAAAAAAAAAGTCTGATAGGAGAAATACCAGGACAAGGATTGGGTGGAGTTAAAGGAGAGAGAAAATCAGCCAACATACAATCTGGAGACAATTAGACCAACATTAGCCCAGGAACAGTCAGAGTTCGAGTCTGCTTGCAAACATTTTATGCCAAGAGAAAAAAATTCAGCAAATAAATCATTAAAGTAAATAAAGTAAAGGACAGTGCTAGGGAGCTAGAGTTAATGAGAATTCTTGGAGTAAAGATCAGTTCTGGGTGACATCTTACATAGGGTGACCATCCTTTCCCATTTATCCAAGACAGCAGTACTGGTGTTCTGATGTAATTATTACTAGCACCACCTTTCCTTCTTAAGAGTGTCCCAGTTTGATAGAACATTATATGGTCATACTATTTATATGCCACACATTTCTATGACTGAAAAAATATATGCAGTTAATTACTAAATGACAGGCTAATACAATATTATAAACTATGGGATTAGAATCTACTTTTTTATTTGAACCATGTCTCATAGCTCTCCTTAGAAAAACATAAAGTAAGCTGCATTAAAAAAAATGTATAGGTATCATGGCTGAAAATAGATAAAACATCTAAAATTCAGTTCAGAACACAGAACAAAGTAATCTTAGGTGCTTTCAAATGTTTCACAAACAGTTTTTGGTATCTTTTATTCAGTATTTATACTGATAAAAGCAAGAACATCAAATCAATGGACTGACATTTATTTAAATCTCTCAAGTTGCTGAATAATATTTCAAAGGACTTGCATGTAATCAAGAATCCATAATCTTTCCTGGGTTGTTTTTTGTTTTTTGTTTTTCCCCAAGACCAGTAACCCAGATTATTCACTCAATGGTGACTTTGGAGTAGGGAGAGAGAAAATAGCTTGCATCCATGTACTACTCTGAAAGCTGATAAATTTCAGCCAGAAAGTCATTCAGACTTTTAGGTTGAACTAGTATGATCAGACTACTATGCTTTCTGGGAGCCATCATGTTATCTTATGCTAATGTGGAAGGCTTCTATTTGCTGCAGTTAGTGCAGAATAAATAATATTCTTGTAAAGCTTACCTGAATTGTAATTTCAAGAATTCAATCCATAACTTGTTCTATTCTTTAGCAAGAAGCCATCTCAACTCTCATAAATCCAAAGGCTGTTAGATTTAAATTTAATTTTTGATGGATCTTATGTGGACACTAACAGAATTCAAAATTATAGAACACGTAGGGCAAACCTGGACAAATTACTTAGTAAAATTAAAGATACTATTAAACTCTACCAATATTCAGGGGCACTGTTAAGAGATCATCAAGGTGAATATTTAAGAAGTATGATGAATTTTGGCATGTAAAAAAGCAGGAAATGTTATGTTTTCCAACATTATGACATCTATCACTGCTATGTTGCATTTCAGCTACTGCCATAAAATCCTTTGGGTCCTCCACTGACTTGGCATACTGTATTCTACAAAAATAACAGTTTTTTCAGGAAGGCTAAGTGGAGACAAGCCTGCAGGATTGTGGTGATCATCTTTCAACAGTATGGATGTAACAGTAAAAATCAGGAAGAATGATTGCCCTCAACCTACAAATCCTTAAAGAGATAAAAGTAAACAAATCTGTAATAATTTTCAAGCATTATACTGTGCAATGGTTACCATACTTGTGACCTCCCTTTGCCTTGTTAGTCAAGGACCTGGCTCCATTTGGCTCTAATACAAATTCTAAATAACACAGGGAAATGTTTATCAAAAAGTATACAACTATAAAAATGTCCACTATACCTTCTTCTAGTTAACATAATACAGAAATTGCATTTTTATACAATTAAACCTTTTTGCTATTGACAAGCAATATGGAAATTTATCAAGTCATTATTAAATTGCAGCAAGGGAGGGATTCAACAAAGATCACAATAAATGAGTATAAATGATTTTACCTAATGACTGCAAATAGGTTCAATCATATTATTCCACCATATCATATCCATCCACAGGTGAGACAGTAACAAATATTAGATGTATTATATGTATAAACACATGATAGATAAGATAATTATTGAAGACATTATATATAATATGTATATATTTCAATATGTATATTAATGCACACAAACTGAGATTTTAAGATTACATCTCTATAGGAATTTTAAAACTACAAAAGGTTTCAAAGTAAATTTAGTTTTAGAATATTAAAAGTAAAATTTATTAATGGTTTCAGTAATTTATGTGTTCTACTACTCAAAATGATACATGAACAATTTAGATGCAATGTTATACTACAGATAATTCTCTTGTTTCTGCTTCATTAAATCACTTAGGCCAAAAGATAGATGCATGCCATCTTACCTGTAGCTGTTTTTCTGGATGATACCATCTGATGTGTCCTGTGCCTCTTTAGCAGAAAATCCTAGAAGGTGCCTCCTTTGATTTGCAGGGCTCACACTAGGGTTTATTCTCCTGGAATCCTGTTCCAACATGCTGAAAATAAAAAGCAGGAAATAATAGCTGAAATAAAAATATGTCACACATATGTCTGCTACATGCAGCTCTGAAACAAACCACAATTCCTTTGTAGATCCATGCATGTAACAAAAATGCTAGGCATAGAAGCAAGTACAAATAGGGTACTGAAGGTGTTCAAATCCTTAGCATGGTAACCTGCACATATCAAAAACAATTTTTATAAGTATAAAAGCACCTTATTTATAAACTGTTTCAACAATAGTAGTGTTCTATATGCTTTAAAAACTCGATAATTACATGTATATATGAAGTAGAAATAAATACGACACACCTAAAAACAAATTTTAAACTCCAATAATAACTGAAATAAGAAGGCCTCCTGGACAGTGCAAACTGGTGTTTTCAAGGAGAGAATACTTCAAATGAAGTAGGAAGTATTCTCCTTCTCAACAGTCAAATTCATTATTAGCCTTTCACAATTCCAGAAGGCAGGCTATCAGATACAGCTAAGAAAAAAAAATTT
>NW_026652283.1:71838944-71894997 GCF_009828535.3 Hylobates moloch
CCTGAGCTAAAGCTATCCTCCCGCCTTGGCCTCCCAAAGTGCTGGGATTACAGACGTAAGCCACTGCGCCCCGCCTTAATTAACACTTTTAACTCATTAATAGTGCTTAGGAACTTGGCTCATCAATAAGACTTTGTCTGTGTGTTCGCAATTTGTTTTATGATGCAACCCACACAATTTACACTACTCATAAAATTCAACACAAAGGGAATCTCCCTAGAGAAGCACAAAAGCTCCTATTTGGAGGGATAAACTACTTCTTAAAATTCAACACAAAGGGAATCTCCCTAGAGAAGCACAAAAGATTCTATTTGGAGGGATAAAATGCAAGAGGAAAGTAAGGCTAATGAAAAAGGGTAGTTAAGGAGACTGTGGTTCTAAAGGAAAAGCAGTTCTTTGAGATAATAGTAGTTTGCCTCCAAATTTGGGGAAATCAGCGTTGGGGGAAAACGGGGAGCAGACACATCTCTCTAGAATATTTTTCTGATCCCTTAATGTATTTTCCATTCTCCTCAATTCTTCACCCCCAGAAATCATTGCTACCCAGTGATTCTCACATGGCATGCTGTAGCACTTGGGAATACTGCAAACTCTTCAAAGGTGTACCACCAATTAAAGCCATTGTGTAACATTTAATTTTGCTACAACTGAGGCTATATTTTGTCACAGTTGTATCTTTCAGACTAAATGTTTACCTGAGCAGTCACACATCAATATAAACCTTGCCACAAATGAGGTAAGAGACCTAGTGGAATGTCTGTCTAAACTTAAGAAAAGTCACCCTGATGAGTATTTAAGAAAACATGAGAGAAGCAGAAAACAATAGCAATTTGGGAGGGAAGTCAAATGAAGAGTGTGATGATAACTAAGAAATTTTATTTCTTCTTTTGGAAACTAACTTTAAAAAAAAAGTGTTTACTTTTTCTTTCAAGCATGGTGCCAAAAATTCTACTTATGAAAGTAAGCTATGAATAAAATCAAAGTTAAGAACTTTCCCCTAAGTTTAGAGAATCTCAATTAATTCAACCCCTACTGACCCCGCTATTGTTATTAGTGAAATATCCATATACTAATGTTCCTGTTTGGTGGAAGTACTCACTCCCTGATCCCTCCAGTATCTCTACCATCCTAATTATTAAGAGTTTCCCCTTGTTTTAACTAGAAATGTGCTTCCTTTTTAAAAAACAAAAAACAAAAAAACTTCCACCTTTTGATACTAGTTCTGGATTCTGTGGCCATCCAGAACAAGTCTAAGTAAGCCTTCTTCTAATGTCCAAAGACATCCAACATCCCCCTTACCCCAGGCTTTCTTTTTCAAGATTATAGTTTCTTGATTCTTTCACATACTCCTCTTTACAGCATAGTCTGAAGTTCCTTTAGCATATTTGGTCACTCTCCTATCAATATGCTTCTCAGAGGTAATGTCCAGAATTGGCCACAGTACTTCTTAGGTAGTATGACCACTACAGAATGGAAAAGGATAATTCCACCATTTGTTCTAGACACTGTTGTTCTACTGATGCAGTCTAATATCGCATAGGCTTTCCTGGCAGTTATATTATACTCTATTTATATTGAGCCCAGTGTAATTAAAACCCTAAGTCCTTTCACACAAACTGATTTTGAACCACGACTTTTGCTTCTCTTCCTATCCCACCTCAATGCTGAATTTATGTAACTGAGTTTTAGGATCCAGCTGAATAATTTATATCAATTCCTTTAAAAATACTTGCCTACTAATCAATCAAGAACTTTTAGGCTCCTCAGTAGCAAAAGAAATTCTTCCAAGAAAGTATCAGCATGCCATCAATATCCTGTACTGAGTTGTTATTAAAATAAAAAGCTCCTTCTAAATCTGTAAAAATGTAGGTTTATCTACTTATGAATTAACTGAAATATCACCTAGATCAAAATTTCCCATCTTGACCATAAAGATATCACAAGAATGTTAAATGCTCTTCTAAGATGCAAATACAGTATATTTTAACAGTAGCTACCACTTTTGAGTACCTACTATGTATTAAGGAATGAAGGCTCAAAGGAAGTTGAGGCTCAAAGAGTTTAAACAGTTTGCCCAAGTTTATGCTCTAAATAACTAAGAAAGTCAGGATTTGGATTCAGGATTGGAATTCCATCACTGCACTATGTTGACCACATTTCCCAGAATGAATGATTCATCCATTAATTTATTCATGTAGTAAATACCTATTATGTTCCAAGAACTATATTTGGTGCTAATGACTCAAAGATGAAAGATACAAAAAATCAGATTACAGCAAGTCTTCAAATAATGCTGGTTCATGCAATGTCATTTTGTGATAACACTGATGACAAAAAAAAAAGTCAATTCCCAGCCAAGGTCACTGTCTGTGTGGAGTTTGCATACTCTCCCCAAGTCTGCATGAGTTTCCTGTGGGTACTCCAGTTTCCTCCCACGGTTTCCTCCTTAAGATGTGCATGTTAAGTTAACTGGCATGTCTAAATGGCCCCAGTCTGAATGAGTGTGGGGAACATGTGTGAGTGCACCCTTCAAAGGGATGGCACCCTGTCCAGGGTTAATTCTTGACTTGTGTGCCAAGCTGCCAGGATAGGCTCCAGCCACCTACCACCCTGAACTGCAATAAACGCATTGGAAAATACAAATCATTGTAAAATAAAAATGTGTACAGTATACAATAATCATACAAGTGCATGACAATAAATGATGTATGAAAGCTCTCAGCAAGCCTGCCATATTTGTGATTGCTTTTGAACTGTGTGGTAGGATGTGCTCCTTTCACTTTGCAAACATTTATTCCTTGATTTAAACCACCACTACTATAACCACTGTCACTCACTGGTTCACCAAAAACTGGATGAATAATTATCCTTTTTAAAAATTTTTTATTTCCATAGGTTTTTGGGGGAACAGGTGGCATTTGGTTAGATGAGTAAGTTGTTTAGTGGTGATCTGTGAGATTTTGGTGCACCTATATCCCAAGCTTAGCTCCCACTTATGAGTGAGAATATAACGCTGTTTGATTTTCCATTCCTGAGTTACTTCACTTAGAATAGTCTCCAATCCCATCGAAGTTGCTGCGAATGCTATTAATTCATTCCTTTTTATGACTGAGTAGTATTCCATCATATATATATACCACAGTTTCTTTATCCACTTGTTAATTGATGGGCATGTGGGTTGGTTCCACATTTTTGCAATTGCAAATTTTGCTGCTATAAATATGAATGAGCAAATATCTTTTTTGTTTAATGACCTCTTTTCCTCTGGGTAGAAACCCAGTAGTGGAATTGCTGGATCAAATGGTAGTTCTACTTTTAGTTCTTTAAGGAATCTCCACACTGTTTTCCACAGTGGTTGTACTAGTCTAGGTGACTTTACCAATGTTTGAGAACCATTATTCTAAACTAACTCTGTTTTTCACATCTTTCCTATCTCAGTTCCCTAAAAGGTACACATTTTTACAATGGATTCAACAGAAGTGGATAGTTTGGAAATAGGGACTGGGGGAGTTTGGAGGGACATGAAAGGGTAAAAAGTGGCTATTTGTATGACTTATGGATAATTTATAAATTGAATTAATTCAGAACTATTGATATTTTAAAGTTTGTAAAGAATTCTTCTACTAATCATTGTTCTTTTAATGATTTTACTAACACTATGAAAACTGGCATTTCAACTCACAATTCATGGCTGTTAACAGGCAAATGCTTTGAGCTTATCTATCTGTGTAGTCTATCCCATCTGTATCCAGGCTGCTCTATAATCACTTAGCAGCTGTACTTACTGAAAATCAGTTTTAATGTTAATTGGTTTGGCTCATAAGTGGTCACTATTTTTCCCAGTGCCCACTTTGGTAATGATTATCCATTGTAATGACAATATACCCTTAACCATAGCTATTTCAGTAACTTTTAGCCTTTTTTGAGTCAAGGAGCTCAGACACATTCAATGAGCTTCACAAAAATTATCTTATTTACATTATACAGAGTCAATAAAGTATTTTCAACAAGGGAGTCATGATGAAGCAAAATTTAGGATCCAAATAGTCTGTGGGTCTCAATTTTATTATCTATCCATTGGCTAGAATATTTCGAAGAGGTAATATATTAATAAATTCTGCTAAGAATCTTTTAACGTTTTTCACTTGTTTGTTTTTGGTTGTTATTATTTTTTGGCCTCCATTCCCTGTAGTTTTTTTGTCTTAAAATGGAATTTCTCTTAAGCTAAATTACAGACAAGTTGATTGTCCAATTCAGCTAAAAAAAAAATTTAAATACTTGAACTCTATAAAACAACCCACAGAAACTAATTTTAACCATCTGAATAACTACAGGTTTGTAATGCCCTTATTTTTATTAACATCTGAAAGACAGGTAAGAACTTCATTTCACTGCCAGAATTCAATATTGTTTTAGTACAACTGTGACATCGCAAATATTGAAAGGAATTTGACAGTTCTTGTAATGGTCAAATGTATAAAAGAGTATGAGAAAATTATTATTTATATGAACTTTTAGATTCTTGCCATGAGTGCTTTTGCATCATTCAAATGTCCCCTTTTGTTAATTTTAGAAAAATTAAATTTCCAAGAACTCAAAGAAATGACTCAGTCATAGTAAGGGTTAGTATAATGAATGCACATTTGGTGACTGTTTCTAGTTCATAATATTAATAAAGCAATCTAACCAAACTTTGTATAATTGCTTAAATCAGGTTCTATTCAGTACGTTTAAAACAAGCTACAAATATTAAGAAAACTGAAGAAGTTTCTATGTCTCTATGATCAGAAACATGCTAGTCCACAGAGTAACAGTAGTTTTAAGCCAGAAAATAATCATTACACCAATAAACCTTGCTCATATTATGGGCCACTGGTCCTGAAAAGCATGGATTAATAAAACACAAATGATTTCAATTTCCCCGAAAGTCTGGAAAAAGTATTATAAGAATTGTTACCTTACTTTTTCATTTATTAAATTCTAAAAGCCAACAACTGTTTTAGATTATTTATGAAGCCACTTAATCCTTACAGTGTGGTTTCAGATACTCAGTCTTCATACCAAGTAGCTGAACAAAAAATGGCATATCTCCAAGTCCATTCTACTCCTTGAAAACCTGCTTCCTTATGGTACAAGTAGGTCAATTTCGAATTCAAGCCATCTTACCAGGTAAGAATCATAGTGCTTCTTATCCTTAAAAGAAACTGCTTCTTATCCTCAAAAGCTGCTGCTGCTCTGTGGCTTGGAGAGCCACACACAAAAAGCTGAAATTACTTTAAGATGAAAAGAGCATGGAGATCTTCATGTTTTAATGTGAAATAGTGGAATGAGCACAAAATTTGGAGACAGGAGATCTGGGTTCAAGATGTTACTCTGAGACTCGTCACTTGAGTATGTCTGGGATACTTGGTCAACTTCTCTAAGCCTCCAATTCCTCACATGTAAAACATGAAAAATAACAAATATTTCACAAGGTTTTCCTGAGATTCAAATGAGACAATAGATGGGAACATGGTTTATAAAGCCCAAAGATGACACAGAGCAGGACACTTGTCTTCCTGCCTACCAGGTTCAGGCTAGTGGCAACATAGTAACTAAAGTGATCCTTTTAAAATCTAGGTCAGATTATTATGTCACCTCTGCTCAAAACCTTCTGATGGCTTCCCATTTCTATCATGGTAAAAGCCCAAATCTTTAAAATGACAGAAGTCTTACCTCAATTGACCTCTCCCTGTATCTCACCTCTCTGACATCATCTCCTACTACTCTAACTTTAGCAAAGCCACACTAACCACCTTGCTTTTCCTTGAACATGCAAGACACATTTCCACCCCAGGATCCCTGCAATGGCCGTTTCCTCTGCCAAGAATGCTGTTCTTCCTCAGATATCCACATGGCTAATCCTCTCCTCTCCTTTAAGCCTTGGCTCAAACACCGGCCTTACAGTGATCACCATTTAAAACTACAGTCCTGGCAGGGAACAGTGGCTCACACCTGTAATCCCAGCACTTTGTGAAGCCAAGGTGGGCAGACTGCTTCAGCCCAGGAGTTTGAGACCAGCCTGGGCAACATAGTGAAACGTCATCTCTACAATAATAATAATCATAATACAATAATTAGCTGGGTGTGGTGGAGTGTGCCTGTGGTCCCAGCTCCTCAGGAGGCTGAGGTGGGACAATCGCTTGAGCTCGGGAGGTCAAGGCTGAGTGAGCCGTGATTGTATTACTGTACTTTAGCCTGGGGAACAGGGCAAGGCCTTGTCTCAAAAAAATTAAAAATAAGTAAATAAAACTACAGTCCCAACAACCACCCTTCCACGTGTAAAACCATTTACCCTACTATACATTATCCCTTTGTTCAAAGAATTTATAATTTTCTCATTTTACTTATGTTTATTGTCTCTCTTCTCGCTAGAATGTAAGCTAAGGGGTGTTCTAGTTCCTGGTTCATAAGAGGTATTCCTTTTTCAAAAAATAAATAAACTTTGTGCACCATCTGCCTCTTGTCAAGATCTACATTTTAGGGAAACTAACCCACAACTCAAGAATGGCAGGTGATGAAGTCACTATTACACCATTTCCAGATCCAGGAACAGAACATTATGTTAACTTTCGATGCAACTGAGGCTAAAAGGAGAAAAAAATGGGGAGTTTTCAAGGTAGTTTCCAAATTTTAAAAAGGTTTTCTCTTCTCTGTTTATTGAATGGTTCAGAGATGATTTTTGCAGCCTAGTAGTAACTGAGGGTAATTTATTAGAAACATAAATGTGATTAAATGAAGAAACAGACCTTCAAGTCAAGACAAAAGAACCCTCTAAATAGCAGTTCTCAGAGCCAAGGATTACCATGCTCTGGGAAGAAACCTGCACTTTACAGTGGCTATTTGCCAAATGGGCCAACATGAACAAGAAAACAACCTGAGATTCTTTCATTCATTCAATAAGCAATTGTAAAGCAAGCACTATTCTAATAGATGACGCTTATTCTTGGAATCCAGCCACTAAACTGTGAGGAAACCCAAGCAGCTGTGGAGAGGTCCAAATGAAGAAAAACCAAGAACCCTGGCCCACATCCCAGGCTCAGGTCCCAGCTGAAAGCTGTCACCAACTTACTGGCCATGTGAATGAGCCAATCTGAAGGTGGGTCTTCCAACCTAAGCCACCCCAGTTAACACTCCATGGAGATAAAGAAGAACTGTCTGTCCTGAACCCTGCCCAATTTGCAGATTTCTTTACCAAAATAGTAACTGCTGTTGTCTTAAGCTTTTAGGTTTTGGGGTGGTTTGTTCCACAGTATTAGATAACTGATACTCTATAGTAATTAGATTGCTGACATCACTGAGTCAGTGTTTAATATAAAAGGTATGTGTGTGAACAACTCTTTGTATGTTTCTCACTACAGAAAAGTATCCTCTGATTATTCTAAATGTCAAAAAACATGGCTGTAAATTTGAGTACAATCTCTCTTTTCTGTTATACTTACATCAATCCAGTCAATTCATAAGTTACTTTCCCCTATCACAGCCAATCCTAAGCTTTAGGGGAATGGGCAGAGTTGCCAGAGTCCTAACTCCTCTAACTGTAAATGCCAACTCCTTTTTCTCTGCCTGAGTGGCTGTTGCTCTATCAGTGATTAAGCCAAGGCTCCAGAGGCAGATTGTGATTCTGATCTCTGCCACACATTAGCTGTGTCTTTGGTTTCCTCATCTGTAAATTAGGAATAATAATACCTGCCTCATGGCACTAGGAGGAACAAATGAATTAATCCATATATCAAATAGAATACTTGGACTAGTGTTTAGTGCATAAAAAGTAATTAGTGTTTGATAAATAATGGCTTAATACAACATGCAGAAAAAACTATTTACTACCCAAGCACACATGGTATCAACATATAGCCAACCTAGCTTATTCCAAAACTAAGAATCTTCACCTGTTTTCATCCTCTTTTCTTCTAGTTGCCTTATTTCCATTTATCTGTCATTGTTAATTTACCAAAAAAAAAAAAAATGGGAGGAAGGAAAAATAAAAGCAAGTAACTGAGAAATCTGCTTTATTGAGAATTCTGGGAAAGGGCTGAGACAGAAAATAATATAAGGTATATAGATCATCTGTACATTCCCTAATTCTGGCTCCTCAGAGGCCATGGATTGTGATAAACTGACTGTGTGCACAACATACTAATGCCAATTTATGTTCAGAACACACAGACACCAAAAAGTCCAAAGGCACGGCACACACCTGCAGTTCATACTGACATTAGTCATAAATCAATTAAGAACCATTTGTAGAATGACACTTAAAATTATGTTTCAAATGCTTACTAAAGTGACAAAACAGCTCAATCTGGAGACAAAAAAGACATGAATGGCAAACTGCCTAGAAGTCTAAGCAATACATAATAATTACATATGTACTTCTGTACGTTCAAAAGCTTCAAAGGTATCCTATACTACCCTTAATATTAGCCTAGACATTCACTTGTTACAAAATTAAGGTGTTTATTTCCTTTATTATTTATGTTCTGCAGCACTTACACAGCATGATTTCACCCAGCTATATTAAGTACTGAAAATGGTGACTGAAAATGCTATTTCACACAAACTATCCACTAGTCCCTGTTTTATGTTAACTAAGATGTATGATCTGAAGAACATATCGAAGTACGCAACTTAAACTCTGATAGCAGTTTTCTCACCTGGCCTAGTTTCTCACTGACCCCTTCTCACTAGGTAGAAAGCAGAAGAGATAAATCTCCTTTTATCTCTTAAGTTGGCAAGGGATGTAGGTTTCTGGTTTCAACTGCCTTTCCCTTCATTACAACAATGAAGTGTGGGGAAAAAGTAGCCAAGTGATACACGATAAAGCCACTGGGATGCTCCTCGTAAGTCTCCCTATGTACAACTCATATGAAAGCCAAAACTAGAGAAAAGCATCAACAGAATTTTCCATGCCCTCAAAACCCAGCTCTGTGCTTGATAGGCTCTAAGACATCTTTTTCAACAAAGGATGAAATCTACAGAGAAAAGAGAACCAATTACTTTGTGTAGACACATTTTTGACAAACATGAATACGTTAGACTATTTGGGGAAAGGACTGCCTTTGGCTCTGTTACCCTCCTGCAATTCCAGATTCAATAACACCTGGTACTCAGATACATTGTATTTCTTCAGTTCATGTGTCACTTTGATAAATGTGGAAAGTATTTTTAGCCAAAAATTCAAATTAGATTTCATTTAAAAATCTGGCTGAACAAAACCGTGTATACTTGGTGGTTTGAATTCTGACGTTTAAGTTACAAAGTAACTTTTAACCTACAGCCAATAGTGATATCATATGGCGAAATGTGCTCAACAACAACAACAAAAAATTGGAACCAGATTTGGGGACAAGCTCATCTCAGGATAAGAAGCTAGAATTCTTCCTATAAAATAATGAAAAGCCGACAAATTCAGAGAATGCTGGAATAGAAACATTTTACTTCTAACCAGTTCCAGATGACTCAAACTCAATGCCATATGCTCCGTGGTTACCTTTTCCTTAAAGCACAGTCTCATAAGAAAACCACAGAGTAACTGGCCCACTAGTAGCATGATTTACCCTTCCTCATCCGAGTCTGATGTCTCAAACTATAAAGATTCCAGACCTAGTGAGGGCGCAGCACTAACCCAAAACAAAAACAGGGTAAAAGCACTGTCAATTCCAAACATTTGTTAATTTTTTTAAGACCTAACTAAAACATATTTAAAACCTCCTTAGTATGTTCATTTATGATTTGCAGCAAAGGAGGATGACTATAGCGACCTTTAAAATAGAAAGGGGAAAACATAACAAAGGAATCTATAATCTGCAATCCTATGTGCCAGGAAGAAGTTCTCCTCACAGATTATGCTGTGGCCCCTACTCTGTCCAAAACAGAGGTCCATAAATGTCCTCAAGTATATAAGACAAACCTATCTATATAGAGGTGTCTGTCTAGAGACATTTTAATAAAAACTTCC
Source organism: Hylobates moloch (assembly GCF_009828535.3). NCBI lineage: Eukaryota > Metazoa > Chordata > Mammalia > Primates > Hylobatidae > Hylobates > Hylobates moloch. Next base: position 71,848,945 of record NW_026652283.1, read on the forward strand.
CTTACGTACATTATCTTATAATCTAATGAATAAGTGCTTTTACAAGTTCCATAATGGCTAACGTATAGGAAGAAAGAAATACAAAACTATACACAACAATGTATAGGAAGAAAGAAATACAAAACTATACACAACAATGTATAGGAAGAAAGAAATACAAAACTATACACAACAGTTTTCAACCCTAGACATACTTCAGAATCACCTGGGAAAAATGTTTTGTTTACAAACAAATGCCTTCGACCTACCCTATCAGACTACATAGGTCTTGGGTAGGGCTCAGGTAGCAATATTTTTAAGATTCCAGAGTAAGGCTGGGCATGCTGGCTCACATCTGTAATCCCAACATTTAGGGAGGCTGAGGCAGGAGCATCACTTGAGCCCAGAAATTCGAGACCAGCCTGAGCAACACAGCAAGATGTCATCGCTTCAAAAAAATTTTTTTTAATGAGCCAGGTATGGTGGCGTGTATCTAGAGTACTAACTACTCAAGAAGCTTGAGCCTAGGAGTTCAAGACTGCAGTGAGTTATGATCATGCTGCTGCACTCCAGCCTGGAAAACAAAGTAAGATCCTGTCTCTAAAAAATAAAAATAAAAAATAAAGACAATTCAGGTTACACATTTTTTGGGACAAGAACATCATAGAAGTGATACTGTGCCCTTCTCAGTGCATCCCATCAGGAGCTGCAGATGTCAATATGTCTCATGACTGGGAATGTTACTTTATTACTCAGTTATGGTGGCATAACCTCTTGTCCAATATCTCTCACATTTTCTACCTCTCTGTCTCCCTGTGTTACATTCTATATAATTTCTTCAGATCCATCGTCCCATTCACTATTTCTTTCTTCAAGTATATCTATTTTTTTGTTTTGTTATTATTATTATTATACTTTAAGTTCTAGGGTACATGTGCACAACGTGCAGGTTAGATATATATACATGGGCCACGTTGGTGTGCTGCACCCACTAACTCACCATTTACATTAGGTATATCTCTGAATGTTATCCCTCCCCCTCCCCCGATCCCACCACAGGCCCCAGTGTGTGATGTTCCCTTTCCCGTGTCCAACTGCTCTCACTGTTCAGTTCCCACCTATGAGTGAGAACACGCGGTGTTTGGTTTTTATATCCTTGCGATAGTTTGCTGAGAATGATGGTTTCCAGATTCATCAATGTCCCTACAAAGGACATGAACTCATCATTTTTTATGGCTGCATAGTATTCCATGGTGTATATGTGCCACATTTTCTTAATCCAGTCTATTGTTGTTGGACATTTGGGTTGGTTCCAAGTCTTTGCTATTGTGAACAGTGCCGCAATAAACATATGTGTGGATGTGTCTTTACAGCAGCATGATTTATAATCCTTTGGGTATATACCCAGTAATGGGATGGCTGGGTCAAATGGCGTTTCTAGTTCTAGATCCCTGAGGAATTGCCACACTGTCTTCCACAATGGTTGAACTAGTTTACAGTCCCACCAACAGTGTAAAAGTGTTCCTATTTCTCCACATCCTCTCCAGCACCTGTTGTTTCCTGACTTTTTAATGATGGCCATTCTAACTGGTGTGAGATGGTATCTCATTGTGGTTTTGATTTGCATTTCTCTGATAGGCAGTGATGATGAGCATTTTTTCATGTGTCTGTTGGCTGCATAAATGTCTTCTTTTGAGAAGTGTCTGTTCATATCCTTCACCCACTTTTTGATGGGGTTGTTTTTTTCTTGTAAATTTGTTTGAGTTCTTTGTAGATTCTGGATATCAGCCCTTTGTCAGATGAGCAGATTGCAAAAATTTTCTCCCATTCTGTAGGTTGCCTGTTCACTCTGATGGTAGTTTCTTTTGCTGTGCAGAAGCTCTTTAGTTTAATTAGATCCCATTTGTCAATTTTGGCTTTTGATGCCATTGCTTTTGGTGTTTTAGACATGAAGTCCTTGCCCATGCCTATGTCCTGAATGGTATTGCCTAGGTTTTCTTCTAGGGTTTTTATGGTTTTAGGTCTAACATTTAAGTCTTTGATCCATCTTGAATTAATTTTTGTATAAGGTGTAAGGAACGGATCCAGTTTCAGCTTTCTACATATGGCTAGCCAGTTTTCCCAGCACCATTTATTAAGTAGGGAATCCTTTCCCCATTGCTTCTTTTTGTCAGGTTTGTCAAAGATCAGATGGTTGTAGATGTGTGGTATTATTTCTGAGGGCTCTGTTCTGTTCCTTTGATCTATATCTCTGTTTTGGTACCAGTACCATGCTGTTTTGGTTACTGAAGCCTTGTAGTATATTTTGAAGTCAGGTAGCGTGATGCCTCCAGCTTTGTTCTTTTGGCTTAGGATTGACTTGGCAATGCGGGCTCTTTTTTGGTTCCATATGAACTTTAAAGTAGTTTTTTCCAATTCTGTGAAGAAAGTCATTGGTAGCTTGATGGGGATGCATTGACTCTACAAATTATCTTGGGCAATATGGCCATTTTCATGATATTGATTCTTCTTATCTATGAGCATGGAATGTTCTTCCATTTGTTTGTGTCCTCTTTTATTTCATTGAGCAGTGGTTTGTAGTTCTCCTTGAAAAGGTCCTTCACATTCCTTGTAAGTTGGATTCCTAGGTATTTTATTCTCTTTGAAGCAATTGTGAATGGGAGTTCACTCATGATTTGGCTCTCTGTTTGTCTGCTATTGGTATATAAGAATGCTTGTGATTTTTGCATATTGATTTTGTATCTTGAGACTTTGCTGAAGTTGCTTATCAGCTTAAGGAGATTTTGGGTTGAGATAATGGGGTTTTCTAAATATACAATCATGTCATCTGCAAACAGGGACAATTTGACTTCCCCTTTTCCTAATTGAATACCATTTATTTCTTTCTCTTGCCTGATTGCCCTGGCCAGAACTTCCAACACTATGGTGAATAGGAGTGGTGAGAGAGGGCAACCCTGTCTTGTGCCAGTTTTCAAAGGGAATACTTCCAGTTTTGCCCATTCAGTATGATATTGGCTGTGGGTTTGTCGTAAATAGCTCTTATGATTTTGAAATATGTTCCACCAATATCTAGTTTATTGAGAGTTTTTAGCATGAAGGGCTGTTGAATTTTGTCAAAGGCCTTTTCTGCATCCATTGAGATAACCATGTGGTTTTTGTCTTTGGTTCTGTTTATATGCTGGATTACATTTATTGATTTGCGTATGTTGAACCAGCCTTGCATCCCAGGGATGGAGCCCACTTGATCATGGTGGATAAGCTCTTTGATGTGCTGCTGGACTCGGTTTGCCAGTATTTTATTGAGGATTTTTGCATCGATGTTCATCAGGGATATTGGTCTACTTTACTTCCAACTATGTGGTCAATTTTGGAATACGTGCGACGTGGCGCAGAGAAGAATGTATATTCTGTTGATTTGGGGTGGAGAGTTCTGTAGATGTTTATTAGGTCTGCTTGGTGCAGAGCTGAGTTCAATTCCTGGGTATCCTTGTTAACTTTCTGTCTCGTTGATCTGTCTAATGTTGACGGTGGGGTGTTAAAGTCTTCAATTATGTGTGAACCTGGGAGGCAGAGCTTGCAGTGAGCTGAGATCGTGCCACTGCACTCCAGCCTGGGCAACAAAGTGGGACCCTGTCTCACAAAAATAAATAAAATTTAAAAAAAAGGTCTCCCATTATGATTGTGTGGGAGTCTAAGTCTCTTTGTAGGTCTCTAAGGACTTGCTTTATGAATCTGGGTGCTCCTATATTGGGTGCATATCTATTTCGGATAGTTAGCTCTTCTTGTTGAATTGATCCCTTTACCATTATGTAATGGCCTTCTCTGTCTCTTTTGATCTCTGTTGGTTTGAAGTCTGTTTTATCAGAGACTAGGATTGTAACCCCTGCCTTTTTTTTGTTTTCCATTTGCTTGGTAGATCTTCCTTCATCCCTTTATTTTGAGCCTATGTGTATCTCTGCACATGAGATGGGTCTCCAATTTTTCTAGGATGGACACTTTCTTTTATAAAGTGTCTCTTCTGAGAAGAATTTGCATTCGATTCTTTCAGGTGCCTACAGGCACCACCAACGTAAGCCCACCTAAATTGCATTTTTGGCTTGATTTTGGGGGGATCACACTAGTAGTATAAATTTAGGCTCTAACCTGATTACTTAGGGGCTTTGAGTAAAGAATTATCAGGAAAGACTTTTCATTTGTTTCCACTCTAAAGCCAAAACCAAGATAGGCACTTAATAACAGTCTCTCTGAGTGGTAGGGCAACTTTTGTTCCCCTCTTTTGGCAACCAAGAGTGTCATTCTTTGGAAGTTCTGGCTTTATTTGGGTAGAGAAAAAGGGAGGCCTCAGTTGTGACTTCCCACCTCACTTGGGTCCACAGCTTTCTTTCCCATCCCCAGACACTAGGCCACAAGGATCAGGAACTATATCCAGAACAAGCACCACTTCCAATGTTAGCTTACCATTATAGATTCATCTTATCTTTTATTATTTCTGGCCTCTGAGAAGCCCTTACTTTGTCTCCAGTTGAGCCAGGAAATAAGAGTTTTGATTTATTTTTTCAATCCATCATTTTTTAGTTTGCTAAACTGCAATGAGTTTCTCTGTACCTTTAGCCTACCACATTGCCAAAAACAAAAGGTTAAGGTTCCTTAACCATAAGGTAGAAAAAATAAGATAAAATAACACTTTACAGCATAGTAGAGAAGGCAGAGTCTGTAGGGATAATTAAAAAAAAAAAAAAACCTGGGTTAAATTTCAGGTTCTCAACAATAAAATATGACTAATAATCATAGAATTAACCCCAATGAGTAATAAGAAGAGGATTTTCTTTTTAACCAATTCACATTTGTCCTGTTTAGCCACTCCCTGCTGCCTAGAGTTACTATTTTTATAGACCACCCAGAGTGGGCCACCTCCTTGAATCCTATGCCAAAAATAGCTAGATGCCTTCTTTACTATCCACAAAATATCAATAAGGTCAGAAAAATTAACCCTCATAAGTCCATTTAGTTTATTTTTTTTTCTGTGTGATGTCTATTCAGTAACCCAAACCTCTTCAAACTAGTCAGCTTTGCTGCACATTACCTTTGACAAAACTCTCTTACTTTATATATTAGATATATTTATATTTCATCACCAAATGCCTTCAGGAAATGTTTAAGGCATACCAATATTTGGCAAACTTGTGTGTTTTATATTTTTTTTCATTTGGCCCATACCAATAAGGCACAAACATTCAATTCTATACTGAACATCTGAAACCACATTAATCACTTTACTTGGTAACGTGATCTGCTCTAAAAGAGTTTAGGTTCCTAAATTTAAAATACTTTGGAAATCTCTGGTTCAAATGTCTATTTGTCTGACAAACTTAATTTTGTGGTACTTAAGAAAAGTTCAGATAGAGCTCACAATCTTTTTTTTTTAAAGCCTATGCATTTTCCAGTTAAAACATAATAATGCATGCTTAAGGTTTCTAGATACACAAGACTATAGATGTGACACTTGTTCAATAAATATCTTCCAGGCGGTTACTAATAAGGTTCAAATGGGAAGTTCTTGCTCCTCTGGCAGACTCCCGGACCAGAGAAGATCACAGTCTTGCAGTAAAAAGACTGAAAACAGGCCAGGCGCAGTGGCTCACACCTGTAATCCCAGCATTTTGGGAGGCTGAGGTGGGCAGATCACAAGGTCAGAAGGCTGGTCACGAGACCAGCCTGACCAACATGGTGAAACCCCGACTCTACTAAAAATACAAAAAATTAGCTGAGCATAGTGGCAGGCGCCTGTAATCCCAGCTACTTAGGAGGCTGAGGCAGGAGAATCGTTTGAACCTGGGAGGCAGAGGTTGCAGTGAGCCAAGATCGTGCTACTGCACTCCAGCCTGGGGAACAGAGTGAGACTCCATCTCAAAAAAAAAAAAAAAATGAGTCCAATCAAAACATGCTTTTGAATAACACAAATGATGAAACATCTCAATTCCCAACATGTGATTCAGGGACAAGTTTCAGTCTTTCAAATCACTGTTGTTCTCTGGGCTTTAATATTTCACTGTTCATGCCAAATTTTGTCTACAAGAAATAGTTCTTGGTTTTTATGAATTTCACAGCCAGTTTCCTCCATATTTCCTTGTTGGTGTCTAAAGATATTCTGACTTGTTAAGATACCTTTCTACACTCCCTCATTCCTTCCAGCTTTTCTCCTTGATGCTTTTCTTCAATTTAAGCCTTTTAACATGTTTTTTTTACTTGAATAGTTCCTAATATTCCCGCTACTTCTTAGCTGGCTGTTCCTAAAGCCTCGCACAGAGAAAGATACAGATCTTAACTGATTGATCCTTAAGATTTTCAAATATCTAAACTTTCTCCGATTTTTAATCCCCTCTTTCTACTAATTCCTTTTTGAACACAAACCACTTCTTAATAGGGACCATCATCTCTTCCTTTCATATCAATCAATCTACCATGGAAATGAGATCCATCCCTACCTTTACTTCAGCAGCTGTGGAGATCATTAATTCATTTTAAAAAATTTTTGTCTGGTGGGTGGGGGCACTCAAAAAATTTTTTTTGTTCCAGTCTTTTCTTTCCTAAAATTCTATTTATTCATGAGGGCTTCCACAATGAGATGTCCCCCCCAACCCCACTGTCACTTCCTGTAGCATGATCTAATCCTCTTTATTCCTTCATCGAGTACTACTGCATAAAGCCTCCCATGATTGCCACTAGCAGCGTTACTGGTTACTTCTATGTTCCCTCAAGAATATGCCTGTGAATTTGAGATATAATAAGAAATAATATATTTGGTTTTTATTCTGGTTCCTGTCACAGAGCTCCTAAAACCCTTGGAATTTCCTGAGTGATAGGGGGTAAGAAGACCATCTTTTGTTATCCATAATAAGCCCCTTCCACCTGGACCTGAGTTTATGCTAATGAGGTGACTCTTGGATGATGGAGGCTGATTGCCAGAGAAACCAACCCCATAATTAGTGGGTTGGGATTTTCAGTCCCATCCCTCAACCTCCAAGTAGGGGAGGGGGGCTGGAGTTTAAGTGCAATCACCAATGGCCAATGGTTTAGTCAATCACGCCTACCTAATGAAGCTCCATAAAAACCCCTAACAATGGGATTTGGAGAGCTTCCAGGTTAGCAAACACAAGGAGGTACTAGGAGGGTGGTGCACCTGGAGAGGGCATGAAAGCTCTGCACTCCTCCCCTATACCTTACCCTATGTGTCTCTCCCATTTAGCTTGCCCCACATATCCTTTATAATAAACCAGTAATAGTAAATAGAGTGTTTTCCTGAGTTCTGTGAGCCATTCTAGAAAATTATCAAACCTCAAGAGGGAATTGTGGGAACCCTCAACTTATAGCCACTTAGTCAGAAGTTACAGGTCACAACCTGGGACTTGCAACTGGTGACTGAAGTCAGGGGCAGTCTTTGGGGACTCAGCCCTTAACCTGTGGGAGCCTGTGCTAACTCCAGGTAATTAGTGTCAGAAATGACTTAAATTGGCCAGACATAATGGCTCACACCTGTAATCCCAGCACTTCAGAAGGCCAAGGAAGGAGAATCATTTGAACTTAGGAGTTCAAGACCAGCCTGAGCAACTTTGCCAGGTGTGATGAGGTGCACCCGTAGTCCCAGCTACTTAGAAGGCTGAGGATGGGGGGATTGCTTAAGCCTGGAAGATGGAGGCTGTAGTGAGCTACAATCACACCAATGCACTCCAGCCTGGGCAACTGAGCAAGACCCTGTCTCAATAAAAAATATTTTACAATTAAAATTTAAAAAAGAATTGAGTTAAATTGTAGGACATCCAGTTGGTGTCCAGAGAACTGGAGAATTGCTCATTGTAGAAAATCCACATATTTGGTGTCAGAAGTGTGTAAACAAAAGGTTTGTCATTTTTTAATGCCTATATGTTTATATGACATCCATATAATTCTTTCTCATACAACAGTTGTTTACATATCTGATTCTCTTACCAGACTGTACTTTTATTCATATTTGCATCCTTGATTCCTTGCTCAGTACCTGGCAAACATTAAGTGCTCTATAAATATTTGCTGTATGTCTGACTAAATAAATAAGTACCACGTATAGCCTCAGATAAGAAATGAGGAACTAAAAGAACACACAGTTTTTTGAGAAATAGTTTATGAACATATATAATTCCTACTAATTGGGTGAGGGAGACATTCATTCATACTACAAGTATTTATTGAGTAACTACTATGTGCCAGCCACTGTTCTAAGCACTGGAAAACAAAAGAGATAAAAATACCTGCAGGGAAAGAAAGAAAATAAAATAAATAAGTTACATAGCATACTTGAAGGGGAGAGGTGCTATGTAGAACAATGAAGAAAGAAAGATAGGGAATGCAATGGCAGGAGCTGGGATGGACATTTAGAAAAGGTAGTCCAGGAAAGCCTCAATGGGGTGGCATTTGAGCCTTTTTTTTTTTTTTAATTTTGACCAAAAAAAATTGATGTTTTTTAATCACTTTTTTAAAACTTTTATTTGAAGCTCAGGGGTACATGGTATTTGAGCTTAACACCTGACAGAAAGAATCTCTGAGGGAAGGGCACTGCCGGCAGTGGGAATAAAAGTGAAGACCATGAAGTGCTAGCAGGCTTAGAGTGTTTGAGGAAGAGCACACAGGCCAATGTGACAGGCTAACAATAACATTTTTGATCCACAAGATAGGCAAGTATTTTAAAAACACAATATCCAGTGTTAGGAAACGTGAGAAAATGGATACTCCTCCCTCCTGCTAGTGGGAATGTAAACGGATACAGTCTTTTTGGAAGGCAATTTGGCAAAACCTATCACAATTTCAGATAATCGTAACCTCTAGTTCTAGTCTAGATTCTATCATACACATACAGACACATAAATATATGGAAATACATTTTGTGTACACATATCAGTAAATAACTGGAAATACCCTAGCTGCCTATCAAAAGATGGTTAAATAAATTACGGCAGCAGTTGGGCAAGTGTGCACTGGGGTTTTAAGCAGTCCAAGGAACTCTGGGGATCCTAAAAGTCTTTCAAAGTCAGCAAAGTTCTCCCTTTTCCAACTGCATACCTATGTGAGTCTAAATTTTCTTCATTTATTTCAACCCAAACAATATATCATAACAGATTACATGAAAAAACAGATAATCCTGCCAGATTCTGTTAAGTCAGACATCAAAGATTTTTATGAAACTATTGATTTGACCTAAAGAAGCAGCAATAGGTCTCAAGTATCCCCATGTGTTTTAGAAGCCTGAAGTCAGTGAGATAAAACCCAATATTAAGAATTTGAAGGAAAGTAACTTGGGGGAAAGAATGTAAAGAAAATACTGGGTAGTCTGGCTACAGCATAATAATAATTAATTTGGTTTTCTGGTTTTCAAAATTTTGGATTGCAACAAAAGGAAATTTCAATATGCTGTTTCAATTTTTAGTAGCAAATAAATGTGTATATAGAGAAAAACTAAAACGGATGTATTTGAGCTCCCCCCAAAAAAAAAAAATTTTTACAAAACTATAAAGTAGTACCACTCTTCTGTATCTCACTAAATTTTTGGAGGTTTGGGAGATATAATTATTCTTCATTAACATGTTATTTATGTTAACATGTAAAGTAATGGTTTATGGTTTATTATTTTTAAATGAATTAAAAATTTTTTAGTTTTATTTTTAAAGTTTTAATTTCTCACATAATAAATATCAGTATATATAAACCACAAAATCAAAAATTATTTGGGATCCTTGGTAACTTTTAGGGGTACAAAGGGGTTCCCAAGACCTAAAGTTTGAGAATTGTTAAATTACGGCACATTCACACTACAAAAAACTATGTAGTATTAAGAGAATAATGTATTCACATATTTTAAAGAAAGCACAATTTGTATATAATTGTTTCATGTAAAACCAAAATTTTTAAACTAAATACATATAAACACAAAGACACAACACAAATGTGGGAATAGATGTTTATATATTCTATATGAAATGTTCTTCCTGTATCTTACTTAAATAATTCCTAATCTTCTTTTAGATCTTAACACAATCACCTCTTTCTCAGAGAAACCTTGCCTTACTTCCCTAACTAGGTCAAGTGACCCTATCATGTTGGCTCATGATATCATGTACCTTTCCTTCATGGCACCTAATATTGTTACAATTTTGCATTTATTTGTGTGATCATTTTGATTAGTATATGTCACCTATATCAGATTATAAATTTCATGAGAGCAGGGGGTTGATTATACAGGGGGTTGATTATATTATTTTCTCAAATTTCCTATATGTTTGAAAATCTTCATAAAAAAAGCTTTTTTTTAAAAAAAGTGATTATTCAACTTTAACTCCTTTCAGTTCTCAACCAATTTTAATACAGACTTCATGCCTACCCCTACTAAATCTGCTTTCCAAGATTACAACTGACGTGATAATTGCCAAATTCAGCTTTCTGCATCTCCCAAGCTCTCAGCAGCATGTGATACCACTGCCCAAGACCTGCTTGAAGCTCTTTTTACTTTGGCTTCAAAAAGCTACTTTCTTTCAGTTCTGCCCCTAATATGCTGTAAGTTTCTTTTCCCAAGGCTATCTACTATTCATACTGGTGTCTCCCAGATTCTTCTTACTTTCCTTCCTCTACTTGTTCTTGGATAATCTCATCTATTCCACTAACATTATCTGTCTGTCAGTCTACCTACCTATCTATAATGTTAATTCTCAATATCTAGTCAGTGCCACAAACTTTCTATACTTAAAATAAAAACTATTGTCTTTCTTCATAAAACTATCCGTCTGTCTATGTTTGCTTCCTCAGATGACAGCAACACCATTCGGTCCCTCAAGATAGAAATTTTTGAATTATCCTTAACTTCCCTCTTTTCTTTCTCATGTCCCACATTATACCAGTTAACAAATCCCACAAAATCTACATCAGTGAGGTTCCCTAAGATTGCCCATTCTTTTTATAACCATAGTGTAAGTTCAGACTCTCATTTATTACCTGAAATACCTCAATAGTCTTCTAATGCTTTCTCTGCCAATAGTTTCTCCTCACTGCAGTTTATACTCAATACAACCCTCAAAGTCCTCTTCCTAATATGCAAAGCTGATTATGTTACCCTCCACCTAAAATCTAGGGATGCCTCATTGTACACAGCAGCACCTATACCTCTAGCCATATATCTAGCCTCATGCATACTCCCCACATATACAAGATACACTGAACTTTTCACTTTTTTATAAACATGTCATGCTATTTCAAAACTGTGCCTTTAAACATGCTGTTCCCTTTGCCTGGCGTGCCTTTCTCATACTTTGCATATGGCAAACTGATATCACAGTTCAATGTTCAGCTTCCTTCATAGGTATCTCCCTTATAACTCAGTCACTCAACAAAAAATGTATTGAGTACCTACCAATACGACAAGAACCTTCACCTCAAGGAACTGGTACTCTATATTATGTTAGGACTCATTCACACTGTTATTATTACGTTCATCACATTATACCATAGTCATCCTTCTACTTGTCTCTCCTCCCAGCTGAATCATGAGATCTTTGAAGGCATGGCTCCTGTCCCATTACTCTTTACACATCTTGAAAAACAAATCATTTTTCCTCTAGTTTATGATGAAAGCTAAAAAATAATGAGAATTTAAGTTTTTAGCATTAGTATCCAAAATAAATATCTATTCACTTACCTCATAGGTCCATAGTTCAGTATTATAAATGCCAATACTATCATCACACAGACAGCTCTTCGCTTTGGACTAGGGACTTTAAGCCTCTGGTTCTAAAGGAAATGACCACATTAAATACAATTAAACTAACATCAATTTCAGAAAAAGCAACACAAGATTAGAATTTTCCTCTTTACCGGTTACGTAAATACCTTGTCTTATTTAAAAAAAAAAAAAATCAAAGGTGAGGAAATAATACTTTTCAAGACTAGAGCAGAAACTTCCAAGTTCCCTTTTCTAGCAGGGAGAGAAAAGGAGAGAAGCAGAAGAGAAAAAAACACAGCAGCCACTCCACTGCAGTTGTCTCTTCACCCAAGAGGAAAGAATTCAATATATATATGCGTATATATTTTTTTGAGACGGGGTGTCGCTTTGTCGCCAAGCTGAAGTGCAGTGGCGCCGTCTCAGCCTCCCAGGTTCAAGCGATTCTGCTGCCTCAGCCTCCCAAGTAGCTGGGATTACAGGTGTGCGCTACACCCAGCTAACTTTTGTATTTTTAGTAGAGATGGGGTTTCACTATGTTGTCCAGGATGGTCTTGATCTCCTGACCTTGTGATCCGCCCGCCTCAGCATCCCAAAGTGCTGGAATTACAGGCATGAGCCACCACGCCCAGCCAGAATTCAACATTTTTATATTTTTACGGATCCCCAAAGAATTTTGAGTCACTTCTATAGTTTGCCTCCCTAACCTTCTAAATCATTGTTTTCAGTAAAATATACGAGTATTCCCATGAACTCAGGGCCAAGAGAAAAATAGTGTAAGAAGCCCCATTCAGTAGGCATCTATATGGTTCAGCACTGCAGTGAGAAATTCTGAAAACAGCAAATTTCCCGAATAGAACTGAGGAGATTAAACCCTCTTGGAGTCAGTATAGTAACAGAATGCAAAAATCACATTAGTTGTTAGGTGGACTGAGGAAAAATAAAAACACTTTTATTTTATTGTTTTCTTCTTTAAAAGGGAAGATATGGCAGGGTACTTTAGAAGCCTCAGTGTGATTCATTTAGTCAGAAAAGAGGGTGCTAAGGCAATGAATGAGGAGAAACCTAGGAAAAGAAGACAACTTTTCTACATAGATTGGGAAGTACAATTCAAAGGGTCCTCTTCAAAAGCTTTATCCTTACTGCAAATGTTTTAGGACTTATTATACCCTCCTTTTCCTAGCACTATTGTTTTACATAATTTAATTTAAAATGTAAAAGTTTCTCTATTTATTTATCCAGAGGATACTTTAGCCCATCTCGACTCAGCCCTATTACTAACACTTACCTCTGACACAACTTCATCCAGCTGCCGCTTCAGTGTTCCATTTTCTCTCTTCAGTTGCTCGTTCTCTGAAAGGGCAGCCTTTAATCTCGCCTCTAACCCTAGCATATATTCTTTCTTCTTCTTGCGAGACTGACAAGCAGATTCTCGATTTTTTATCATACGTTGCTGTCTCCTTAGCACAGCAATCTAGAAAAAGTTATAATGAATCAGAATATCCTGGTTTTAAAATCAGATCAAAATAGATCAGAATATACTAATTTTTACAATTATTTTAACCAACTATTTTTTCAAAGCATAGGTTACTAGTTGTTTCAAAAGAGGTTTGAAAACACACTGCTCAAACTAAATAAGTTAAAATCAAATGATTAAATAAGGCCTTCTAAAACCCAAATGTTAAATAATTTCTTCTGATGTTTTCTAAGGCTTGTTTATTAATCTTCTAATTTTCCCCTTAGAAACTCCCTCAGAAAGTATCTTTAAATATATATGCATATATACATACATCTTAAATCTATATCTCTGGCCCTTAAATGGCTATGCCCCAGAACCATATATTCAATTAATTATAAGGCCATTTCTTACAGTTATTACCACTTCAAATTCATTATGTGCAAACTGAACTATCTCCCTCTAACCAGATTGTTTAAAAATCTATCCGTTTTCTATCAATAGTAACTATTATTTTACTTTATTCACTATATTCAGTCCTTCTCAATCCCTCATTCACTCATTGAATATGTTGAAAGTATATACTAATGACCAAATTTATTCCAGTGAAAATGTGTCTCAGTTATTCCTTTCTCTCTATTCCCTCTTCCACTCTCCTAATACAGGCACTCATTAACTCATCCCTATACTACTGCAACAGACTCCTATTTCAATTGTTTTCCATCTCATCCTCTCTACCATTTCTAAGATAACTTCTCCCAACAAAATATTTTTATCTTACTACTCAACTGCAAAAACAAGCTAGTCATGTATGCCTGCTACCCATCTTTTCTTTTAAGGTCTTCCATATTGTGACCTCCCATGGCCTAACCAGACCTTCTTCCCTAAATCTACAGCTATTCAAGCCACACTCCTCCAATCTTATCATTTAAGGCTACTTCATAATCTCCATACATGTCTAACTTGTTTCCTTATTCACATTGTTTATTTCCATTTGGAATGCTATCTCCTCCACTAACCTAATTCCAAGGTCCATTCAAACTCAATTATTCTAACCCACCCTGATTTTTTATTTTCTCTGAACATCTTATACCCTTAGAATTTGGAGGATACACTGGAACACTCTAATACTCTCAATTGTTTCAAGAATGTTAACTCTCTCTCTCTCTTTCCCCACCTAGATTTTACACCTTGAAAGCCAAACCACATCTGATCCTACTTTTTTGTTTAATACCAACAATATCTACTACAATAGAAACTTACTGAGAGAAATTATTTTTGTTATGTCTTCTAAATTAAGTTATGAAGCCTATTGTTATACATTAGTCCAATTTCTTTGGGGAAGTGAGAGAGGTGGCAAAATTAAGTCCATAAAAAGCGCCAACCTATATTAAATTGATTAGTATGAGTACACAGATGGCTGAATTACTAATTTCTATATATTTTGCAATGGACTTTAAAAAGTAAACACTCTAGAGTGTTCAATAACTCTTACTGAGACCAGTAAATAAAGTTAAAGAATGTAATCTATTTCCTTTTTTTTTTTTTTTGAGATGGAGTCTCGCTCTGTCACCCAGGCTGGAGTGCAGTGGGGCAATCTCGGCCCACTGCAAGCTCCGCCTCCCAGGTTCATGCCATTCTCCTGCCTCAGCCTCCTGAGTAGCTGGGACTACAGGTGCCTGCCACCACGCCTGGCTAATTTTGTTTTTGTATTTTTGGTAGAGACGGGGTTTCACCGTGTTAGCCAGGATGGTCTCAATCTCCTGACCTCCTGATCCGCCCACCTCCGCCTCCCAAAGTGCTGGGATTACAGGCGTGAGCCACCACGCCCGGCCTGTAATCTATTTCTTTTAAAACAACAACACAATTCCCACCCTGATACTACATTTCCTAGAAAGAGAAGTATGCCAAAGCCAACCAAGTGATCTCCCAACACCAAATATTTTCAACAACCTTTAAATCAGAACCCACAAGGAAAAGAAATGTTACATGAAATGTCAAAAAGGGTGTTTTTTTGTTTAAACTACAAAAAGGCTGATTTTTGTGAAACCATCATCTGTAAAAATTTCCCTGAAGAATAACTATTTCACTCTTAAGTAATACTAAACACACACATGCACACACACTCACACACACATGCACGCACATACAAAGAGCAATGGCAAAGCCATGATGGATTGATTATTCACCAAATGCAAACTATTCTCTGGACAATGCCACTTTGTTCAGTCTACTTTTATTTTCAGTGATCTTCATTGTTACTTAGAATGCCAGTGTCCATAACTAATACTACAGTGCTGAAGTACACAGAACACTGAACAGGGACATAAAAGTGAAAGTTCCCAGATGGAAGAGTTTATACTAAAAGTTAGACAAAAGGCAACCTTACTTTAAAGGCTAATTAATCTGTGGAATTTAGAGGGGCTTACAGATGGCATAGCATTTAATAAATTTCAAACAAGGATTAGGCATTTCTATAAACAATAAAAGCACCTGCATATTACACAGCATTCAAGTTTCAAAGGCTGTCAATCCACGTGACCCATACTAAAAAAATGAAAACCATCTGTGGTCAAATATTCATTTCTTCCCATAGAAAAAGATACATTATAATAGTTCTAAAAATAAATATTCAATACTACCAATAAATACAGAGGGTAAAGACAGTAAAAATAAATGAAACCCACAGCTATCACCAAACACAGGGCTCTAATGTTTTATCTCAGCAAGCCATCTTCAGCTATCTGAATATAAAATATTTAAATCATTCAATACTTCCTAGGCAAAAAAAACATATGATTTTTAGGCTAAACATATACACATTGTGGTGTTTGGTATTTTTTTAAGTGGAGGGAAGTGGGTATTTTCCTATATGAGAAAAAAAGGATTACACTGTATGTAATTCTGTTTGGTAAACTGCTTTTGCACATACAGTGTATTATAATGACCTTTGACATGCAATAATGGCAGCACACATTTTCAACTTATCTTGATGTTTCATAATATATTCAATTAATCTCCTCTTGTTGAAATTACTATAGTTTTCAAGATTCTTTAAAATAAGCCTCATCATTTAATCCACTGTTAAGAGAGTAGAAGGGCCAAGGCTAGAACTTAGGTCAGTTGACCCCAAGCCCAGTGATACTTACACAACAGCTTCAAACTGCTTTTAAATACCAAATAGAGAAGCTTGCATCACAGCATGGAATGCTAACCTCAGAGAACTGTGTGGTTACTTTAATTATGTGCCTGTCTGAAAACAGAGACTTGTGGAACTCCTTGTATCTGGAAGCCTAATCTCTCTATTAGCAATCTGAAAACATAAAATCAATACTCTGGCCCATTAACCAATTGACACATCTCCCTTATGGGCATATCAGATGGTTTAATACAGACTGAAATAAGCAAACAGCTGGACAGGTCCTGCTTCTGATCATCCTGCCTCCAGACAACTCTCCCACCAGGCATCTTGCCTTGGAAAAAGTAAAAAGGACAAAAGAAAAAACTCTACAGCTGCAAAATAGTTTCCTTTGAGTGCCACTGCACTCTAAAATGTAGTATTTCACTTAGTAAACACTTATTTGACTGTAAGACTTATATAAAAGGAAAACTTTCACAAATGGACAAGTTCCTTTGAAGGTTGAATCAATGTAAGAGTCAAAGTTTCAAGTACGTCCACATTTTGTTTTTAATTTAATTTTTTGAGACAGAATCTCACTCTGTCACCCAGGCTGGAGTGCAGTGGCACAATTACAGCTTACTGCAGCCTCAACCTCACAGGTTCAACAGATCCTCCAGCCTCAGGCTCCCCAGTAGCTGGGACTACAGGTGCATGCTACCATGCCTGGCTAGTTTATTTTTTTGTAGAGATAGGATCTCTCTATGTTGCCCAGGCTGGTCTTGAACTCCTGGGCTCAAGCAATCCTCCTGCTTCAGCCTCTCAAAGTGCTGGCCCAGCTTGTTTTAATTTAATTATCAATTTAATTATCAATCAATGAGGTTTTTAGTTTTAAAAACCTCATTGATTGATAAACACTATAAGTTATTATAGTCTCTTTTTATTAACAAAATTGACTAAAGCCTTGTTTCTGTGATGTCGCTAAGAAAAGAGCTCAAGGACCATAAATTAAATTAGATATAATATTAGGAGCCAGTAGTGGTGGCTCACACCTGTAATCTCAACACTTTGAGAGGTCGAGGCAGGAGGATCGCTTGAGGCCAGGAGTTTGAGAACAGCCTGGGAAACATAGGAAGACCTGTTCTCTGCTAAAAATAAAAAATTAGCTGGGCATCGTGGTGCGCAATTGTAGTCCTAGCTACCCTAGAGGCTGAGGCAGGAGGATCACTTGAGCCCAGGAGGTTGAGGCTGCAGTGAGCCATGATCGCATCACTGTACTCCAGCCTGGGTGACAGAGTAAGAGCCTATCTCAAAAAAAAAAAAAAAAAATTAAAATGGGATTTTTATGCTAAGAAATACATTTGAATATCTCATGTAAACTCAAGTCAGATCAAGTATTGATAACCTATGGATGAATCACACAGTAATCACTGACTTGCTGCACATCTAACAGTTCTTATTCTCATTTGGCTGAATCTTGCCCTTTAAACTGATAGATAAAGTGGAAGCCATTACTGATTAACCTCTTCACTGTAATAGACCAAAAATTAAAATACAATCTTTCAATTAAATAAAAATTACATAACATACATTATTGCATATGTATTGTAGCAAACATATTTATAGATACATTCTTAAAAAAACACATATAGTTAAAATCATTGGCAAATTTAATTTGTGGCAATCCCACTTTAAATATTCAAATACATTAAAAAACTTAATTTGATTTTTGTTAAGAATCTTATGTACACTTCTTTTTTCTCATTAAATTGTTTAAAGCAGAAAAAAAGAGAAAATTGAGACTTTCACTATCTCTACTCTTCTCAATCTCATGACAGTCAAAATTTTATTTTACTCTTTCTATTAAGTTTTGTGTGTATGTATGCATATAACCAGTTCCCATTTGCCAAAAATTAAAGAAGCTTCATACTGGCAACCTGAACCATTTATTTGGCAGATTATCAAGGAGATAATCTTCATCCTGCAAACTATTTCCTTCTATTTTTTAAAATGAAGAATGCCTTCTGATATGTAGTATAATTTCCAGAATAAGAACAGATAATAGACAAAGTACCTGCTAGATTATAGGATGGGGATACCCTACCAATCTCATCTTCTGAATGAAGATAAAGAACAACCAAAAGAGAGGTAAGAGCAGAAGTAGGCACCAGATGCTCTTAGGAAAGCCACACATGGGCACAGCCTCTTGAAGAATGGAGGGACCAAGTCCTGTACACAGGGATCTTCAAAGGAGCCTCAAAATGGTTTCCTGTTATTTCAGTTAATGACTCCACTGCTTCAAGTGTCTTTAGAAATACTTGATAGAGGCCGGGCACGGTGGCTCACGCCTGTAATCCCAGCACTTTGGGAGGCCGAGGCGGGCAGATCATGTGAAGTCAGGAGTTCGAGACCAGCCTCAACATGGAAAAACCCTGTCTCTACTAAAAATACAAAAAAATTAGCCGGGAGTGGTGGTGCATGCCTGTAATCCCAGCTACTTGGGAGGCTGAGGCAGGAGAATTGCTTGAACCTGGGAGGCGGAGGTTGTGGTGAGCCGAGATCGCACCATTGCTCTCTAGCCTGCACAACAAAAGCAAAACTCCGTCTCAAAAAAAAAAAAAAAGAAAGAAAAGAAATACTTGATGTAACTAAATAAAAGTAATAGTAATTTAAGTCATTAAATGAAAATACAAAATTGGAAGTTAGGTGTCCTTCATTCTTGGCCCAGCATTGCAATGAATTAATTGGAAGATCTAAATTTAAAAATAAAAATAAATCACGTCACCTTGTAGGGTCTATTTACATATTAGTAAAAAGAGAGAGTTAGACCAGAATAGTGCTTTTGACATTATTTATAACCCAATATCAGGTTTATCAATTTAGTAAATCACCACAGCCTTTAAAAACAATTTAACAGAAATGCACAGGACAGAATGAAAGAAAAAGGGTGCATTATATTTAGTAAGAGTTGTTTCATGAGAATGTGTATAAGAGAGAAAGAGAGGTTGAATACATTTCTTACCGTGGATTGTGGACAAAAACGTTTAAAGGCACTTCATTAGTCCTCTAAAGGTCTCATCCAATCCAAAAACAAAATAATTCTAGGGCTGATGCTAAATAGATACACTTAATTTAATTGGCACAACAACGTAGCACAATAATGACTACTATATAATAAAATATGGATCTGATTCGTTTTGCTAAAGGTTTCATTTGATACCACCAAATTATTCAAATAAGGTCAATCTTTCTTTTTTTTTTTTGAGATGGAGTCTCGCTCTGTCCCCCAGGCTGGAGTGCAGTGGCGCAATCTCGGCTCACTGCAAGCTCCGCCTCCTGGGTTCACGCCATTCTCCTGCCTCAGCCTCTCCGAGTAGCTGGGACTACAGGCGCCCGCCACCACGCCCGGCTAATTTTTTTGTATTTTCAGTAGAGACGGAGTTTCACCGTGGTCTCGATCTCCTGACCTCGTGATCCGCCTGCCTCGGCCTCCCAAAGTGCTGGGATTACAAGCGTGAGCCACCGCGCCCGGCAAGGTCAATCTTTCTAAAACTTTGTCCCTCGTGACTTAAAACTATCTGCTACCTTAATTTTAAAAAATTAAATCTTAAAACTATCTTAATTTTTATAAATTAAGAAAAAACGTGTAAAGGGAGAAAAAAGGTAGCAGCAAGTTTCAAGACTTGGGTAATCTGTTCTTTTTTTTCTTTTTTCTTTTCCCATAAAGTTGTAAGTAAAGGACTTGGGTAAAGATAAAGTCTGAGCTGCATCAGGACTACCTTGAAAGTAAAGGTTCTATTAATGGAGCACGGAGTAATGATGACACCACTGGATTAGGAGAAGACCAGTTATAATTGAGCTAGGCTTGAATGCTAACTCAATTATAAGTGGTCAAATGATTGGGGTGAGAATCAACTGGGTAACAGACATGAAGGTTCTCTGTAAGCTATAATGTACCATACAAATATGGCTTTCAGGAAAATTATGTAACACACACACACACACACACACACACACACACACACACACGAGGCAAAATTACTATTTCCATCAAGAATGTACCTCACAGCTGCTCTGATATACCATGCTACTAAAGCAATATTGAAAATACCTGCTCCTATTCCAGCTCCCGTTTTCAGATTTTAAGTTTTAAAATTAAAACACACACACACACACACACACACACAAAGCATGATATGTTATTTTAGTCACTACAGAAGCAGAAAAAGAGTCTAAAACTTAATATTCCTCTGAGCACTCTGTCTGTTCCTTACTCTGTATTCCTCAGGGCCCTGGTTCATTTCAAAGAGCTGTTATAAGATTTAAAGAGAGTATTTACAAGTTATGCACGTAGAAAAGTGCCTGGCACATAGTACTTTATTAATATTAGCCATCTTAGCAATATGACATTTGTTGAATCACTTAGCTAGTTGATTCCTTCAGTAGTAAAATGGGAATAAATAATGCCCCCTTCACAAAGATTTTGTGAAAATCCAGTAAATATTTGGTCGACTGACAGAATTGTAATATTGACAGGTGATTGAACTATTTTACTAATGTAAATTATTGAAGTTGATAAAAGAATGTACCTATTCTTAGAAAATGCACACTGAAAAAATTAAGGGTAAAATACTGTGAGGTATGTAACTTACCCTAAAATAGTTCAGGAAAAAAATTGTGTGTGTATATGGAGATGGATGGATGGACGGATGGATGGATGGTTGGATGGTGGGTGGATGGGTGGGTGGATGGATGGATGGATAGTGGATGGATGGATGGATGGATGGGTAGGTAGGTAGATAAAGAATAAGCAAGCAAATTGGGTAAAATGTTAACGACAGGTGAATGTGGCTGAAGAATACCTGGGTGTTCTCTGCACTACTTTTTGTTTTTGTACTTTTTGAAATTTAAAATTATAACCAAATACAAAGTTTAACATGTGCATCCATATAATAACCAAAGTTTAACATGTGTGAGCACACACACACAGCTGCAGTGTATACACACTGGGAAGTTATAAGAAGCCATAAGACACTTTCCTTTAGAACTCGTACTCAAGGGAGGTAAGAGCCACAGAAAAGTCTAACCATAACACTTTAAATTCTTGAATATCATTCTCGAACTACCTGTAACCAGCCACAAGATCCCTCCTGCTAACAATTAATATTCTTTCACATAGTTATAAAACAGTAATCTTTCAGAGGGAATACCCCTTCAAGAATACACAGCCATTGATACTTTCATTTTTAAAATTTACCACTCTTCTTTGTGAATTATCTATTCGTATATATTGTCCATTGATGGTTGAATTAATTTGCATTTTTCTCACTGATTTATACTCTTTATATATTAAAAATGGTTCTTAAAAGACTGTGAAAATGTACATGAGTGTTCAAAGTGGCATTATTCATAACAGACAAAAAGTGGAGACAACTCAAATGTCTACCAACTAATGAATGGATTATCAAAAATGTGGTATATCCATATAATAGAATATTATTCAGTCATAAAAAAGAATAAACACTGATACATGCTTCAACATGGTTGAAGCTTGAAAAACATATGGTAAGTGATAGAAGCCACACATAAAAGGGCACGTAGTGTATGATTCCACTCATATGAAATGTCTGGGATGACAACTCCACACAGAAAACAGATTAAATGGCCACCAGGGGCTACAGGGAGGAAGGAATGAGGAAAGACTATGGCTAATGACTATGGGGTTTTCTTTTTAGGGTGACAAAAATATTCTGGAATTAGACAGCAGTGATGGTACCACTAAATTGTACAGTTCAAAAGGGTGATCCTTATGTAATGTGCATTTTATCTCAATGAAGCTGTTAAAAAAAAAAAAGAAAACAAAAGAGCTTATGGACTCCCCAGACAAATGCATTTGCACATTGCTAACAACTATATGAGGGATGAGGTGAGGTAGGGTAAAGGCGTGTGATATGATCTGGATTTGTGTCTCTACCCAAATCTCATGTCAAATTGTAATCCCCAATGTTGGGGGAGGGGCCTGGTGAAAGGTGATTAGATCATGGAGGCAGATTTCCACCTTGCTGTTCTCATGATAGTAAGTTCTCATAAGATCTGGTTGTTTAAAAGTGTGTAGCACTTCCCTCTTCTCTCTCTTTCTCCTGCTCTAGCCATGTAAGATGTGCCAGCTTCCCTCTCACCCACAGCCATGATTGTAAGTTTCCTGAGGCTTCCCCAGCCATGCTTCCTGTACAGCCTGCAGAACCATGACACAATTAAACCTCTTTTCTTTATAAATCACTCAGTTTCAGGTATTTCTTTATAGAAGTGTGAGAACTAACTAATACAGGATGCTGATTACAGAAACACTGAAACCCACCCAAGGACTCCATTAAGCCCTGTGACTTCTCAATTAGAACTACCTCAATGGAGGACCATTTGGTAAAACCTATCAAAACTGAACAAGTACCTACCTTCTGGCCCAGCAAATCCAATTCTAAAAATTTATCCCACAAAATTTTCACAATCTACTCATCTGACAAAGGGCTAATATCCAGAATCTACAAAGAACTCAAACAAATTTACAAGAAAAAAACAACCCCATCAAAAAGTGGGCGAAGGATATGAACAGACACTTCTCAAAAGAAGACATTTATGCAGCCAAAAGACACATGAAAAAATGCTCATCATCACTGGCCATCAGAGAAATGCAAACCAAAACCACAATGAGATACCATCTCACACCAGTTAGAATGGCCATCATTAAAAAGTCAGGAAACAACAGGTGCTGGAGAGGACGTAGAGAAACAGGAACACTTTTACACTGTTGGTAGGACTGTAAACTAGTTCAACCATTGGGGAAGACAGTGTGGCAATTCCTCAAGGATCTAAAACTAGAAATACCATTTGACCCGACCATCCCATTACTGGGTATATACCCAAAGGATTATAAATCATGCTGCTAGAAAGACACATGCACACTTATGTTTATTGCGGCACTATTCACAATAGCAAAGACTTGGAACCAACCCAAATGTCCATGAATGACAGACTGGATTAAGAAAATGTGGCACATATATACCATGGAATACTATGCAGCCATAAAAAATGATGAGTTCATGTCCTTTGTAGGGACATGGATGAATCTGGAAACCATCATTCTCAACAAACTATCGCAAGGGCAAAAAACCAAACACACATGTTCTCACTCATAGGTGGGAATTGAACAATGAGAACACTTGGACACAGGAAGGGGAACATCACACACCAGGGCCTGTCATGGGGTTGGGGGAGGTTCAAGGGATACCATTAGGAGATATACCTAATGTAAATCACGAGTTAACGGGTGCAGCACACCAACATGGCACATGTATACATACGTAACAAACCTGCACATTGTGCACATGCACCCTAGAACTTAAAGTATAATAAAAATAAAATAAAATTGCTCCCATAGATATATTTGTAAATGAACAAAATGAAATACGTACCAAGTTATTCAATGAAGAAATGTTTATAAAGAAAAGGACTGCAAAATTTTACAATAATTATGGCACCCCTATGAAGTAGGTTACTATGTAGCTATTAAAATGCAGCTACTAAAAGAATAAGAAAAAGACCAGGCATGGTGGCTTATGCCTGTAAACTCAGCGCTTTGGGAGGCCACTGCAGGAGGATCATTTGAGGCCAGGAGTTCAAGACCACCCTATGCAATACAAGACCCCTATCTCTACAAAAAAAAAAAAAAAAAAATCAAAATTTAGCCAGGTGGCACACATCTAGCTACTCAGGAGCCTGAGGCAGGAGGATTGCTTAAGCCCAGATATTCAAGGCAATAGTGAGCTATGATCGTGTCACTGCACACCAGCCTAGGCAACAGAGCAACAGAGCAACAGACTGTCTTTAAAAAAAAAAAAAAAAGAATAAGAAAACTTTTAATGTACTGATTTGAAAAGATCTCTAAGGTATAAGTGAGAAAAGCAAGCTGCAGGATGACATGTACAGTATGCTACCTTTTCTATGAAATAGGTCAATAAATAAAACTATAAGTACTTACATATTAAAGAACTGTCTCCAGAAGAATGCACACAAAACTAGTAAGAATGACTACCAGACGGGGAAACTGATTTGCAAGAAAGCCTCTGGGGTATAAAAGGACTGTCTCCCTAGAATGAGTCCCCACAAGGTTTTGAGAAGGGAAATTAGAGAAAGGAGAGAGAAGTATTTCATTATTTATTAAGATAAAAATCAGAATCCTTAAAAATAATTATTTATTATTCTTATAAAGATGCCAAACTGCTGGGCGCAGTGGCTCATGCCTATAATCCCAGCACTTTGGGAGGCTGAGGTAAGTGGATCACTTGAGGCCAGGAGTTTGAGAACAGCCTGGCCAACCTGGTGAAACCCCGTCTCTACTAAAAATACAAAAATTAGCTGGGCGTGGTGGCACATAGCTGTAGTCCCAGCTACTCGGGAGGCTGAGGCAGGAGAATCACTTGAACCTGGAAGGTGGAGGTTGCAGTGAGCCAAGAGCATGCCATTGTACTCCAGCCCGGGCAACAGAGCAAGACTTTTTCTCAAAAAAAAAAAAAAAAAAAAGATGCCAAACTAAAAAGTACAAAAAGTACAGAATAAAGAATGCTAAGGTTGCCACAACATAAATTTATCCTAATGCAATGCATCAGGAAGGAAAAATAAACAACAAAAAAAAAACCTGTTCACTTCCCCTTCCAAAGCTACTGTAACCTCAAATGAAACTGAACTACTATTCAAGATAAATTTTTAGAAGCTCCAAACCTACATTTAAGAGGTACTGCAAATATTTTAACAAAGCATATTTTCTTTTATTTGCAGAGTCCCTGGTAGCAGCAAAGCCATAATGCAGTCAGCATAGAAGTAATTTTTTTACTAAACTCTGGATAACTCCAGCTCTCCAAATCCTTCCTATTGGATTTGTTCTGATGGATTCCTCTACTTTGCAGCCTAAAGAAATATCATGATCTCAACTTGTTTGTTGTTAGAAGTTATTAAAAAGTGCCTATTCATTATTTATCTTCTGAGATCTAAGCTAGCCATATAATTTAAGGAGATTCAGCTCACATTTTGACCTAACCAGAGTCCTATTCTTGGGTGTTACAGATAAAACAAGCAACTTAAACGTCTATTGAAGTTTTGCTTTTTTTCTGAAATAGAACATAGGCACTCTCTGTTTTTCTGAGTTGCTATGCATTGCAAATAGATTATTATAGACATATTTTTCTTGAGAAACACACCTCCAGGGAGTCTCTTATGAGTTTTGCTCCTACACGTCTTATTGGGTATGCAAAGAATGTAAGGCCCGGACCACTCTTTTCCCAGGCCATTTTCAAGGTTCAGTTTCCAACAAGCAACCTTGAAGGATGAGATAAAATCTCCCTCTGGACAATGAGGAGGCTTGCCTTCTGCTTGCTATAAACATGGTAGATTCTCCAAGCTCACGTTCCTCCACTGCAAGAGAGGAACGCTGTGTGCAGGGTGTCCATCTAGGCCCATATCACATCACTCCCATAGAACAATACTAAAAATACCTGAAATCCCTAAATTAACTGTACACCAATTCTAGATAAAGGAAATACAAAGTTCTAATTTGGTATGACAGGAGAATCCCCTTCACACCATTTCTAATACCTGCAAACCAGTAGGAAAGGATTCCCCCCAGCACCTACCTTCTCATGATGGCTCTAGGAACCCAAGACAGGGACTCCCAAAGGGTAGTCATTTTGGGATTGAAGGGATCAAGTTTCCTAACTATAGGATTTAGAAACAGGGTAAAAGGTGATACAGAGTTTGGAAGATATTCAGTGGGGTGACTGAGCCGGAAGGAAGGAGGCTCCTAACAGTATTTTGCATCCCTTCATCAACTTCACATCTGAGGTTACTTATAGTTCTATATCAGTTCTGGATACTTTTCTTTCCATTATTCCCACCTACTGATTTCCACTAAGAGTATTTGCTCCAATGTGGCCCACTGTGGAAGATGTAGAATTTTACCACTTTTTTTTCTGGTCTTTTGTCCCAATAACTAAAACAATGTAATTCCTATAACCTTAAAACCAGGGCAGTAATGTTTCATAAACTTTATGGGATTATGATGGGTAGGTGAAAGTAGTGAGTGCAATGCAGATTTAAACAGACTGCTTGTTTTTAAGCCCTTGGTTTGATGTGTGGCAACATTAAATAGCCCTTTAAAGAAAGATAAGCATGCTCTCCTATAAAGTCAACTTTGTAGTTCCAAGATTGCCATTTATTAAGAAACTGCACAGAGAACTTCTACTCTGAAATGAGAGATCATGTTCATTTTTTCCATCAGGATCACAGCCAAACACAAACCATATTTCTTGAAAACTTAGGTGAGGTCTCCAAGAGTTAAACAAAACAGATTTACCAGCAAAAGACAGGAAGAGTAAGATATAATTTGAACCAGGCAAACTGTTTCATAACAGAAAATGTGGCATTTAATGCAGTTTGCAGAATATGGTATGCTAAAAACGCTACTTAGGGCAGTAGCAGGCCTCTGGAGAGTGAAACTAGCCAAACAAAAGAACTAAAACAGGTAGAAAAAGAAGCCATGTCAGCATTACAAAGCCACAAAAAACTGATATGATTTTTTTTTGGTGAATTACAATTCTTTCACCATACTTTTGGTTTAAAGGCACAAAAGGTATATGATAAAAATATTTTCTTTTTGACCATTTTAAATTAGGAATTTATATTAATTCAAATTTATCCTAATTTAACAGGACTTGTGTTTTAACAGACACATGTAATACTGAGGTCAAACAAGTTACTAACGCAGAAGGCTATACAAGCTGATCAAAGTTCTTCTCTGCGACTCCTTCTGGAACAGATTTACTTTGGGTTCCTGAGTGGGTTGGCCTGCTGCTAGGGCAGACTAATGCTTCTTTACTTGAAATAAACATTCAGTCAAAATTTCTACCAAAAAAACTCATATTGAAAGGCTTGGCTCACATCTCGATGTACTGGCCAAGTAAAAATAAGCACAAAAAGCTCAATGCAGGTTGACTAGAAAATTATTCTAATTGTCCTTAGGTCTCTTTGCATTAAACATAAAGTGTTTGAATCTTTCTTTATAATCCTGTCAATTCTAAACTTCGAAAAGACTCTGTCTGTTTGGCTTTTGTACTCTTAAGAGGGCTCTGTAAATTTAAAGTATTTTTAATGAACTATTTTAGACATGAAAAAAGATAAAGACTAATTAGAACTTTAAAAATATGTAGGTCAACGGTATATCACTGTTAAAAAAATTAACATAATCTAAATATACATTCATACAATAAATGTAGACATTCATACATTGAGACTTTGCTGACAAAGTCTCAATTAACATTGAAGAACTAGGGGATGAGAAAACATAGAACCATTAAGTATTAGCTTTTGTTTCTAGCAGTATTTATTGGTTCTATATTTTCTCATATTTTTAATAGTGATATACTGTTGACCTATATATTTTTTAAGTTCTAATTAGTCTTTATCTTTATTTATGTCTAAAATATTTCATTAAAAATACTTTAAATTTACAGAGCCCCCTTAGGAGTACAAAAGCTGAACAGACACGGTCTTTCACACCAGAGAACTAATAAAGGATGTCTGGCTAATAGACCAACATATAATTAATTGGAATATGTTTAGAGATTATAAAATGGGTCAATGGCATACAATGATGACTGCCAACATTAAGATGCTCATTATTCAGATAGTAAGCCTAAAAGTAGAAAAAAAAAAAAAAGGCAGGGGGTGCTCTTCTGGTTTTTAAATACAATGACTCTATCCAAAAACCTTATGTTTAGAAGAAACCTTTCTATATTATTCCTGCAGCTGCTCCAGATAACTCTTCTGGAACAAGCAGAACAATTCTATTTTCCACATAACAATCTTCCTTTCCTGGAAGATGGCTCCCAGGTCTACTTTCCATCCTCTCTTCTTTAGTTTACTGAATCATTCCAACCCTTAACTCACTCCTCTACCTGTGACATGGTTTCTAGATACTCTCCCCATCCTAGCTATGCTTTTCTGTACTTTTCCATGTTTGGGATGACTTAGATTAATATTGTTAATATTTTTTAACAACAGTGATATACTGTTGACCTATGTATTTTTAAAGTTCTAATTAGTCTTTATCTTATTTCATGTCTAAAATATTTCATAAAAAATTTTAAATGTCCTAACATATTACATAAAGGCAACTTTGGATATTTTCTATTATAAGTTTCATTTGGGGGTATTATATAAGAAACAGTCAAGTTCATAATTTAAAAGAGTATTAAGAAGAAATTTCAAAGCATTATTTTTAAAAATCCTTTTTCATCATTCTTAACCTGGTTGGTCTCCCATGAAAACCATACTCTTTTCTTATTGGTCACACAACTTTTTAATTGAAAATATCACAGAAAGCTTTTGGATTTTTGTTATTGTCATTTTTTTCTACATATTGTAGAAATTTTTCCATGCACCAAAAGGATAGAAAAACCAAAAGGATAGAAAACACCCAGCTTCCATCATTATCAACATTTTGCCAATCCAGTTGCCTCTATCCTGTGCTCACCACCTTCCCATGCCAGCAACACATTGTTTCATCTTCAACTGAAACACACGCTATGTATTAGAGCCTGTTATGCCATAAGCATTGTGCTTACCTTTTCTAGTCCTCAAAACAAACCAACATAACAGTCAAGCCTAATCCTGTACTGTCCATGGTCTCTAGTCTCATAGCAACACTAATTTTCCTATTCCATGTCTTGACATGCATTGTTTTCAATACCTATACAAATGATAGGACTCTTATTCTAGAAATTTGATGTTCTACTTTCACTAGACAATATTCCTTTGTTACAAATTTTTACAATATTGCTGGCCAAGATTACTGTTTATGCAACTGTGGAGCAATTTTATAATTAAATGGGTCACTGACATGCTGGTTAATAAATTCTGGTAGACAGATCAGACAGTAGTCTGATAAACAACCTTTTATAACCCACAAGATTTTAAAATTACTTTTCAAATGCATTCTACCTAAAGAAAGGATGAAGTAGTAATATTAACAACTAGTAGTATCCATTTTTATTTTAAAGAAAACATACACACTTTGCTTTCCCAATCATAACTTTAGAGAATCCACTGTTTGACTATATAACTTTAACATTCACTAAATTTTAGGACCAAGATGTTCAATTACTGTTTAATACATAAGTTATTTCCAATCATTTTGAAAGAAAGCAAGAGTTAGTTGGCAAGTGCAGTAACTGGCTTCAGAGAGTGACAGGTCTTAGGAAACTATGTGATTTATAAATTATAAGAAATCCCTACAACATGCGAGAAAATTTAAAGGTTTGCAAAAATGGGAAAGTACCAAATAATCACTAAGAGACAGAATTCCTAAGAGTAGCAAGTCATCATTATGAAGTGGTGAAAACCCTTCAAAACGGCAAGGAAGAAAGCTAAATATAAAACCTGCCTAAAAAGCAGTCTATAGACTCTTATCTGAAGATTGCTAAAACATTTCATTCAGGAAACTTTGAATCTGTAAAATATTAGTGGATGACTGGGTTGAGGGTGTAAGGGCTTGAAGAGAATAATAAGAGGATTGGTTCTAAAGAAGGAGTAAAGAAGAGGGAGGTATGCATACTTTGCTTTTCATCAAACCACTTCAGACTTTCAAAAACCTTTTCACTTAGATTCTAACGTAGTAAGCCTTAACCTAATTTTCCTCCAAAGACTAGATGTGCAATTCAGCACACTCTTTTATTTGATGCAATATAAGAAACTCTAAAAAAAAAACAAAAACAAGGCAACAAAAGCAAAAGGTGTTTTTCTGTTGGTTTTTAAATCAGGCATTAAGAGAAGCACTAGGTTTCAAAACTTACATCTGAACCGACATTTCTCATGGTACTTTGTAGGACAGGTTTAGTC
Source organism: Hylobates moloch (assembly GCF_009828535.3). NCBI lineage: Eukaryota > Metazoa > Chordata > Mammalia > Primates > Hylobatidae > Hylobates > Hylobates moloch. Next base: position 71,879,179 of record NW_026652283.1, read on the forward strand.
ACGGAAAGTTTTCCATTCACTGGGCTATTCGCCGAAGGGGCTGGTACCACATTCACCACGTGATTAGGTAGCTGTGTGACTCCCCCAGCAACAGCAAGGACTGGCTGAGCAGAGGGCAGAACTCCAGGTGCTTGAAGTTGTACCACAGTAGGCTGAGACAGCAAAACCGTCTGGCCTGCATTAGAAAAAAGAAAAGGAATCAAACGGTACACAACTATTGTGGCAGGGGAAGCAGCTTATAATTAGGTCTCTTCTGCAGACGTAATGTGTGAGATCAACACCAAGGGACTGGACACCATCAATTAAAACATTGGATCAATAGCAGCACACGCTTATGGTGACTTTTTTTGTTATGTTTTTAATGGGACCAACTAAATTCATCTCTTTGAGTTATCATTAACAATATACTTTCTTATTTATCTTACTCAACTAAACAGCTATCAGATTTGCTGTAATCCCTAGATTTCTAAGAATTAACCTCTGAAATTTATTAGTGCTAAAAGGATTTGTCTTATAAATAACAAATCTTTTACACTGAACATGGAGAGTCATGTATTCTAAATTAATAGGATTTACAAATGCATACAATACCAAAAATATCTGAACATAAACTTAGTAACTCAATATTAGAAGAAGGAGCTATAGGCCATGCACTGTAGCTTACACCTGTAATCCCAGTGCTTTGGGAGGCCAGGAGTTTGAGACCAGCCAAGGCAACATAGTGATATCCTGTCTCTACAAAAAAAAATTTAAAAATTAGCTGGGTATGGTGGTATGTGCCTCGAGTCTTAGCTACTCAGGAGGCTGAGGCAGGCAGATCCCTAAAAAGGACAAAAAAAAAAAAAAAAAAAGGACTACAAATACCAAAAAACTTAAAACCATTTGAGATTAAATCTTAGCTAACAATCACGGTAAACATAAATCTGTGATTCAAAATAGTCTGTACATGATACCAGCCCTTTCCCTCTTCACCCAAAAATGACCTTCAATTCTTTTCTGAGTATTCAGAGGTATCATTATTTTAAATTTATGCTAATCTGAGGAGAATTAGTAGAGGTTGAACATCCTTAATCCAAAAACCCAAAATCCAAAATGCTCCATAATCCAAAACTTTTTGAGTGCTGACACAACTTCACAAGTGGAAAACTCCACCCTTGTCCTAAGTATTTTGGATAAGGGATACTCAATCTGTAATAATGACAATGAAGATGATGTTGTTAACGCTGCAGAAAAAGTACCTATAGATGACATGGTAAAAATGTGTGACGGGCCTAGTGAAGGACTAAAGCAGCATATAGTCATAACAGAAAAAGAAATCATGTCAGTTTATAAAATCAAAAAGAGAATTCTAAGACAAAAACTTGTTAATGAGGCAGGTGACTCCATAGAAAACATTTTTAGAAGTCATCCAGCAGAATGCCTCCTCATCCCTAGAGGACCCACTTCCAGTCCCTCAACTGCTTCTGATGTTTCTTCTCACCTGAAGACATAAAATAGAGGGTACAGTAGGCTTTTAATGAAAACAGCATCAAAGGCAGACACTGAAAGCTGCCATTTTTTGTTGTTGCTGTTGTGTAGTAGCTGACACTGGTATTCTGGTGATTCTACTGTCCTGCCTAGTTACTCCACACACATTTTTTCACTGTATTAATGGTATGTCATAATTTTTGTTAAGTTCTTAGGTGTGAATCTGTGAGTAAGTGTAAGAAAATGATTGCTTGTCAGTAGCATATGAATTCAGAGCCAGGAATGACAGTGGTGCCAAACAACTACAGATAGTCCACATGAGATAGTGACAACTGTGCTTTCTGATGGTTCATTGTATGCAAACTTGGTTTCATGTACAGAATTATTTAAAATATTATATAAAATTACCTTTCAGCTATAAAATATACATGAAACATAAATGAATTTCATGTTAGACTTGGGTTCTGTCCCCAAGATATCTCATTATGTATATGCAAATATTCTAAAATCCAAAAGTACCCAAAATCTGAAACACTTCTGGTTCCAAGCATTTCATTTAAGTGGTACTAAACCTGTACCATTAACCTAAAGACTTATACAACTCATAACAGTAATCTATTAAAAATTTTACTTGCCTGCTAAGTGTTTCCTTTCAGATCTGGCAGATTTTTATAAGGTGTTGAAAGCCTTGCCTAACATCCACAGCTGCTTGAGCCTATCTAACAAAATGAAGGTACTAAAATAACTGGCAACTAAAATCTCATGTAAATTTATAATTTGTTTAAGAAAAAAAGCATTATGCTTCCAGACAGGTTGACCCATGTAAAACTCAGCTCAGTATTTCAAAGGATCGGGGAAAACTAAAAATCAAAATAAAGCTGCAGAACACCTGTTTGTCAAGAATATCTGTCTTGGCTAAAAAGATAACTTATAAAAGCAAAGCCCTTCTTTCAGATGGCCTCAAAAAACACACTGAAAGTAGCAGAATTCAATAAACAGCATTTTATCCCAGATAAGAAGATCTAAAAATAATTTCATGGATTTGGAGTAGATACAATTTATTAATACTTGGGCATAAATGATCATTAAATATTTTTACCTTCTCATTTTCCCTTGGACTCAGTTTTTCTTTCCTCCAACTTTTATTTTAGGTTCAGGGGGTACACATGCAGATTTGTTACATTGATAAATTGCATGTCACAGGTGTTTGGCATACAGATTATTTCATCACTCAGGTAATGAGCACAGTACCCAACAGGTAATTTTTCGATCCTCACCCTCCTTGCAACCTCCACCCTCAAAAGTGGCCCGTTGTCTATTGTTCCCTTTTTATGTCTATGTGTACTTAATGTATAACTCCCACTTATAAGAGAGAACACGCAGTATTTGGTTTTCTGTTCCTGCATTAATTATCTTAGGATAATGGCCTTCAGCTCCATCCATGTTGCTGCGAAGAACATGATTTCATTCTTTCTTATGGCTGTGTAGTATTGAATGGTGCATATGTACCACATTTTCTTTATCCAGTTCACTGCTGATGGGCATCTAGGTTGATTCCATGTCTTTGCTATTGTGAATAGTTCTGTGATGAACGTGTGTGTGTGTGTGTGTGTGTGTGTGTGTGTGTGTGTGTGTGTGTGTCTTTATATTCCCTTGGGTATATACCCAGTAATGGGACTGAGGGGTCAAATGGTAGTTCTACTTTAAGTTATTTGAGAAATCTACAAACTGCGTTCAGTGGCTGAACCAATATACATTCCCATCAGCAATGTATATGCATTCACTTTTCTCTGCAATCTGGCCAGCATCGGATATTTTTCAACTTTTTGATAGTAGCCATTCTGACTGATGTGAGATGGTATCTCACTGTGGTTTTGATTTACATTTCTCTAATGATTGATTTACATTTCTCTAATGTTGAGCATTTTTTCATATGCTTATTGGCCATGTCTGTGTCTTCTTTAGAAAGTGTCTGTTTATGTCCTTTGCCCACTTCTTAATGGGGTTGTTTTTTGCTTGTTAATTTAGTTTCTTGTAGATTCTGGAGATTAGACCTTTGTTGGATATACTGTTTGCAAATAATCTCTCCCATTTTGTAGGTTGTCCTATTACTCTATTGATAGTTTCTTTTGCTGTACAGAAGCTCTTTAGTTGATTTTTATTTATTGATTTTTGAGCTCTGTTGCCCAGGCTGGAGTGCAGTGGCGAAATCTCAGCTCACTGCACCTGCCGCCTCCTGGGTTCAAGCAATTCTCCTGCCTCAGCCTCCCAAGTAACTGGGATTACAAGCATGCACCACCATGCCTGGCTAATTTATGTATTTTTAGTAGAGATGGGGTTTCACCATATTGGCCAGGCTGGTCTTGAACTCCTGATCTCAAGTGATCCACTCTTCAGCCTCCCAAAGTGCTGGGATTACAGGCGTGAGCCACCATGCCCGGCCTCTTTAATTAGATCCCATTTGTCAATTTTTGTTTTTGTTGCGATTGCTTTTGGAGTCTTCATCATGAAATCTTTGACAAGGCCTATGTCCAGAACCATATTTCCTAGGTTTTCTTCTAGGGTTTTTATAATTTGAGCCTGTACATTTAAGTCTTTCATCCGTCTTGTGTTGGGTTTTGTATACACTGAAAGGAAAGGATCCAGTTTCAATCTTCTGCATATGGCTAGCCAGTTATCCTACCACCATTTACTGAATAGGCAGTCCTTTCCCCATTGTTTGTTTTTGTTAAAGACCAGATGGTTGCAGAAGTGCAGCTTTTTTCTGGGTTCTCTAACCTAATCCGTCGGTCTATGTGTCTGTTTTTATACCAGTATCATGCTGTTTTGGTTACTGTAGCCTTGTAGTACAGTTTGAAATCAGGTAGCGTGATGCCTCTGGCTTTGTTCTTTTTGCTTAGGACTGCTTTGGCTATTTAGGCTCTTTTTCAGTTTCATGTGAACTTTAGAATAGTTTTTTCTAATTGTGTGAAAAATGTCACTGATAGTTTGATAGAAATAGCATTAAATCTGTAAATTGCTTTGAGCAGTATGGCCATTTTAACACTATCGATTCTTCCTATCCATGAGCATGGAATGTTTTTCCATTTGTTTGTGTTATCTCTGATTTCTTTCAGCAGTGTTTTGTAACTCATTGTAGAGATCTTTCACCTCCCCAGCTTGCTGTATTCCCAGGTACTTTATATTCTTTTTTTGGCTATCGTGAATGAGACTGCATTCTTGATTTGGCTCTCAGCTTGGATATTACTGGGGTATAGAAATGCTGCTGACTTTTGTGCATTGATTTTGTATCCTAAAACTTTGCTGAAGTTGTTTATCAGATCTAGGAGTCTTGGGCAGAGACTATGAGTTTTCCAGGTATAGAATCATATTGTCTGTGAAGAGAGGTAATTTGACTTCCTCTCTTCCTATTTGGATGCCTTTTATTTCTTTCTCTTGCCTGACTACTATGGCTACAACTTCCAGCACTATGTTGAATATGAATGGTGAGAGGGACATGCTTGTCTTATTCTGGTTCTCAAAGGGAATGAACTTCCAGCTCTTGCCCATTCATTACGACGTTGGCTGTGGACTTGCTATAGATGGTTCTTATTATTTTGAGGTATGTTCTTTTGATGCCTAATTTGTTTTGAGGTGGACTCCCTTCTTTTATGAAGTAAAAACATATAAAACACAGAAATTACTCAGAAGCAGGCATACACATGCTTAGGCCAAATGTGCAAATAAAAATTAGTAACACATAAAGTAAATAGCATATGACCAAGTGTTAGGTTTTAATAACAATAAGAAATTACAGTAAATCTGACACTATGGAAATATATATTTACCATAATGTGAAAAAAAAACAAAAAAAACAAGAATTCCCAAGTGCTCAAGTCGTAGCCAGAGCAATCAGGCAAAAGAAAAAATAAAAGGCATCCAAATATGAAGAGAGGAAGTCAAACTGTCTCTCACACAGATGATATAATTCTACACCTAGAAAACCCATAGTCTCTCCCCAAAGGCTCCTGAATATAAGAGCTCTCTTTTAATATAAAATAATATCCTGGTCACCCAAAACCATCAAGGTTGTCCTTTCAGTTTCTGTGTATTGAGAAAATACATGATGGAAAAAGGCTGCTAAGAATTTAGTGAAGATTTAAAATGAACTTGGAATTTATTAGTCAGAAGTATAGCTATAAAAATTTGAAGAGCTGTACAAAGATCTATGAAATAAATTATTTATTTGGTCTACAGAAAATGCTTGCTTCAAGTACGGATTTGCAGTTGCTTTGCAAAATGCCATAAGGCTACTACCCCCATCACCCACACCCCAGGGTCCACAATATACAGACTGAGAACCACTGACTTAAAGCAATACTTCGAGAAGAGTATTATAGGAAGCCATGTTCTACATCCTCTGAGTTTAAAATTATGATTAAAAGACCCCTCCCCCAAAATTAAACACTGTTCAGGGAACTTTGGGACTATTTTAAAGAACAGAAGAGGTGTAAACATAATGAATTAGGCAACTTACAAGAAAGAATCCTATTTCTAGCTATAGTTACAGTTTAAAGCCCTGGCAGATAACATGTACGAGGGCTTTGTAATATTTCTTAAACTAATTAAGAAAAATAATCCAAATCTGTACTACCAATTGTGTAATTACCACTGTCTCCTTGCTGAGAGGACTGCATCACACAAAGAAGGAGACGGAAGACTACCAAGGCAAGGCCAAATGTGGCTTGAGTCCTACCAGGCCACTGCTGCTTCCTTTTTTTCCCATATTGTACATCAAGCCTTTTCATCCCAGAGTACCCAACTATCCTCAAATTACCTAGCATCTAAATCAGGGATACTCTAAATATTCTAGGCATGTTTAGGTTCTACACAGAATGAGGGGAAACAACTAAATTTCTATGACATATGTTCAAGTGAAAGAACAAAAAACTCTCATGGTGACTTGGTAAATGCTGACCAGGCCACAAACTACAATGCAAAGAATTGTTTGGGGCCTTAAATAGCAGCTGAACATAGTTACTACTGTTCCTAGTGTGGAAATAGTCAAAAAGGACATTCCAAAGGCTGTTTATCCATTTCAGCATGCTCAAAATCCTCTCTGGCATTACATGCAAATCCCCCTTAATGGAACACGGCTGGATTCAAGGTCATATATATTTTTTGACTATGTGTAACTCACTGATTTTGATAGTTCTTTCTTTTAAACTTTCTTCAAAGATTTTAAACTATGTATCAAACATTTATTGAATGCCTACTTTGTCTGAAATAGCATAGGTGTGTGACTTTGGGCAAATAATCTGTACTTAGCATTCTCATCTATAAAATGGAGATATCACAGCCCATCACCATAAATCATAGAAACATACTGAAGTTTCAAATAATGTGTAAATATTATTTGAAATAAGATAATGCACTTAAGCACTTAGAAGAGTGTCTGGCACATAGTAAGAACTTAAATGCAATTATTATTATTATTAATCTCCTTTTCTATATAATAATAGCTTCCAGATGGGCACTTCATGAGTTATTAATTTATTAGTTATCACAGTGACTGTTATTTAACTGTTTATATGAATTTAATTCCCCAATTAAAGTGTAGAATTCTTGAGAGCAAGGAATACATCTGTCTTTTTTTTTTTTTTAAGGCAATACACTATAGTGATTATTTACACAGACTCCAAGCTAGACCACCTGGGCTCAAGTTCTGGCTCCACTTCTTATTAGCAGAGTGATCTGGGCAACGTATTTTATCTCTGTCTCCCATTTCAATAATTTTCGCCATCATCTACCCAAAAAACCCCAAGATAGAAAAACAGAAGTCATCCTAGACACCTTCCTCTTTATCCTTCAGCCTCCTTCTACACAATCCAATTACCAATCTCTACGATTCTACACTTTTAACATCTCTACTCTTCATTCTGGTTCTCCACTTCCATTGATATTCCAGGCTTTCACTATCTCTCATCTACACTACTCAAAACAGTCTTAAAGGACATGGAGGACTGAGAAGTAGAAGTAGGCATAAGTTGTTGCTGGTTGGTAGAAAATGGTGAGCCAAAAAACTAGGAAAAGCAAGAGAATTCAAAGGACAATGCCAGATTAGTTGAGCTAGAATAAGGGATTTATAGAAAAGAGTAATATTATAAAGTTTGAAAACTAAACTAGAAGGCCAGGCATGGTGACTCATGCCCTAATCCCAGAGCTTTGGGAGATCAAGGTGGGTAGATCCCTTGAGCCCAAGAGTTCGAGACCAGACTGAGCAATATAGTGAGATCCTGTCTCTATTAAAAACAAACAAACAACAACAAAAAACAACCTAAAAACTAAACTAGAGCCAAATTGTGAAGAGTTTTACATTCCAAGCTAGAGAATCTCAGTCTTAAACCTGTGGAAATTACCTCTTCTTTTTCAATGGTAAAATATTTACTACTAGTATTAACATGATTAACTGTATAACGTCTTGCCTATACTTCCCTTCTTCCTCCCCATTCTCAAATAAATGAAAAACATACTTTAAATCTGTATGTTATTATAATAATACCACCTATTTAGATTGTACTATAAAAATAGACAAGGCGCCAGGCCAGGTGGCTCACACCTGTAATCCCAGCACTTTGGGAGGCTGAGGCAGGCGATCACGAGGTCCAGAGACCAAGACCATCCTGGCCAACATGGTGAAACCCTGTCTCTACTAAAAATATAAAAATTAGCTGGGCATGGCGGCACGTGCCTGTAGTCCCAGCTACTCTGGAGGCTCAGGCCGGAGAATGAACCAGGAGGCAGAAGTTGCAGTGAGCCGAGATCACACCACTGCACTCCAGCCCGGCAACACAGTGAGACTCTGTCTCAAATAAAAGAAAAAAAACAGACAAGGTGCAGTTCCTCATATTAGCACATGCTCACAAAAAAATAAGTATAGTCTTCAGATGACAGCAAAGTATTGAAGTTTCAAATAATGTGTAATTCAGGTTTCTGGAACTGATGAACTGCTCAGAAAAGAATAGTTTGTCTTCTTATTATAGGTAAGATCTTCCATCACTCAAACATAGTCAATGATCTGCTAAGGGCAAATTCTTAGGAATACCCCTGCTTTATACACCAGTCATATTAATGTCAGACTTTTTGTATAGACGTATTTTAATAGCTTATGGGAACTACAATGAGGTTCTTCATTAGTTTAAATTCTTAGCCTTTGGGAAGGCACAGATCCTTATGAGATCCCAATGAAAATTTTGGAGACTATCCCTAGAATAATCCACATATGAACATACATTAAATCCTGCATTTTATTTCAAGGAGTTCATGAACGCTTAATACACATTTATAAATCACAAGAATACCTATTCTATAGCATTGCTACTTTTCAGATGGAAAAGGCAGCAGTTCTGACTTTGTACTGAGAGGACAGGCATTTCAAACTGGTTTTTGTTTGTTTGTTTGTCTGTTTATTTTTGGTGGGACTGATGGATGAATTTTCACTGATCCATCCATTCTCTCATCTAGGTCTTCTTTTTATCAATGTCATATTGTCTATGACCATGTAATAGAACTAAGCTAAAAGAGTATCTGGAAATTAAATTTATCAAATTTATCCTCATTAAAACTATGCTCCAAAAAATGAGCTAACTATTCACAATTGGAGATACAGTACAAATGTAACATTGGTGTTTATTTACAACCCATACCCCATTATCGCCTAGTCATATCTGGTGCCAACAAACTAAATCCAGAGAGAAGAATGCTGCAAAAGTTTTCTTGTACCCAATGTATACAGATACCAGTATGAGTACAATGATGACTAATCTACCTAAGAGATCTCCATACGGAAATGACTCCCATATCTGAATAGTACCAAATCCTCAGACTTGAACTTCTTTCAGTAATGACCTAAACCTCTCACAGAATCACAAGTGTATGAGGCCATCTGGTGGATAAAATACGAAACACACAAATTCTTAGCTAGTTGAAAGCAGAGTTCAGGTCTCCTCACGACCAGGTCAATATACTGTTTACTAAACCATGCAGCCTCCTCAGAGATTAAGGGCTTGATTCTATTGCTATAACACACCCGAAATGGACCCTATTATTTTAAATATTCCTTAAAAACAAAAAAAGTTCACAGCCACAAAAATCTGGCTGACCTGAACTCTGCCTTCAACTAGCTTAAAATTTGTGTTTCTGTATTTTATCCACCAGAATAAAATGGCACCAAGAAAGTGTCCCAGATTTTCAAAATAACCATCAGATGTAACTGGTCTGGAGAGCTATATCCCTTGTTATGACAGGAACCACACATTAGTCATCTCTGCAACGTCCTCATAACCAAAGACATTCCTGACAAACAGTACGTGCTCAGAAATTATAACCTGAATTAAAACAAATCATATGACACAACCCTTACTGCCCTCCAAATAAATTTACACAGCCTTAAATTCTGCTCAGGTACCTTTGGTGGGTGCAGGTTGTAAACTGATAATTGGTTGCTGCTTTGCCAGTGGCATAAGTGTTGGTACTGTCTGAATAATGATGGTTTTTGCTGGAACACTGGAGTTTGTTTGAGTCTTGGGTGCTGCTGGAAGCAATAAAGGCTTGGGCTGAATTGAAGGTTTTGAATTCACCTGAATTTTTTTCTTTGGAGTCAGTCCATTTTCTGGAGAAAAACCAGACAAACCACAAGTCAATGTGAAAGCAATTAAGCAAGCCCTAAAAAACAGATTCTATCACACACCTTTCTCTACACATTATCTTAACTTCGAGTAACAATCTTTAACTGGAGTTTAAGCATAGCTACAGTACATATACCTAAATGAACTGAAGAAAAGTACTTAAACTGTTACCTCCTTTTCTAACCAAGCTGCAGTTTTGGGAATGGGACACACTAACTGGTAAAGGAGAATAGCTGAAATCACGGAATAACACCCAGAGATTAATGAGATAACAAATGTCATAGCTGAATGGCCCTCCATTCAGTTATCTTTAACTGAAACTTTGCAATCTCTCCTGAAGATGGTGGGGTCTGAGTCTAGATATACCTAATGCTAAATGACGAGTTAATGGGTGCAGCAAACCAACCTGGCACATGGATACATATGTAACAAATCTGCACATTGTGCACATGTACCCTAAAACCTAAAGTATAATAATAAAAAAAAAAAGAAGAAAAAAAAAGTATCTTTCACCTGTAAAGACAGAGACAACCAAAGATTATTTCTCCCCTTTCCTCTCCACGGTAATCACTCACAACAAACAATATAGGTCCACCAATTAAAAAACAGCAAGCCAGCCTAATAAGCATAAATTTAATCCAGCATTTTCTTTTAAGAAATGGAACCTAAGCTCAATCTGAAATAGAAATAACAGAAGTTAGGAGATAGAGTAATACCAGTCTTGTTCCTAGGACCAGTGACAGGCTTATCTTCCTTCAGTGGCTCTGCTGAAGAGGGACTATTAGAGCTTTCACCATATAAGGAAAGGGGAGACATCTGAGAACCAGAAGACAAATCCAACTCCTCCTGTAGCATAATAAAAACAAAAATTAATGAGCACAATCCTTAAGCAGCAAATTGCACAGAAAAGGAGGAGACCCATATATAAACAGAAAAACACTTCAAGGTAACTTCAAAGGAAAGGTATATTAGAAACTGTATCTATATATTAAGTAATAAGTGACTATCAGCATGATCCATCTGTACCAAAGGAAAAATAACTCAAAATGCAGAGTAAGTCTTTGCCATCCTGTTATATTAAAGATATGAATCATTGATCTGTTTCTACATTTCTTCCTACAAACTACACACACACACACACACACACACACACAGAGACATGCACACACACATAAAACTTGGTTCGTAGTCATACAAACATTCAGTATCCGTATAAGGTTGCAGTTAAAATGCCAATATCCTTTCTCCATAATCTCTCTTATTTGGTCTTAAAAGAATATCAAAAGCAAAATAATTTTATTTGTATTCTTTTCTATTTTCTATTTTGTAATACTGCCTTTGTTCCAAATGTTGTAAAAGAAAGATGCATGAATGGAGCAGTGCTATTTTTTGTTTTTTTTGTTTTTTTTTTTTTAGACAGAGTCTCACTCTGTTGCCCAAGCTGGAGTGCAGTGACGCAATCTCAGCTCACTGCAACCTCTGCCTCCCCGGTTCAAGCAATTCTCCTCCCTTAGCCTCCGGCCAAGTAGCTACAACCACAGATGTGTGCCACCGCGCCTTGCTAAGTTTTTGTATTTTTGGTAGAGAGAGGGTTTCACCATATTGGCTGGGCTGCTCTAGAACTCCTGACCTCATATGGTCCACCCACCTCAGCCTCCCAAAGTGCTGGGATTACAGGCGTGAACCACCCCGCCCAGCCAACAGTGCTATTTTCTTTAATTTAGTAGGTGAATTGATAATGATTGAGATACATAAAGATAACATTCGCATTTTCCCAAAGTCTTTTAATATTCAGTGAATCTGTCTCATTTTGTTAGAATAAAGAAACAACATAGAAGCAGCAATTCAATTCAGACAGAAAAGATGGCATGCAAGATCATGCAATAGACATAATCTCTACTTCATACCATCTTCAAAATAATCTATAAGATTATAATATAAAACAAAATTTAAGAGAATACTTGTTTACTCTCAGGGTGTTGCAGACCCTCTTAAGTCAGAACACCCAGAAGCCACAAAGGAAGAAGAAATAGATTTGAACAAATAATAAGTAAACTATTTAACAATAAAAACTAGACCATAAATAAAGTTAAAAGATACATATTGGTAGAAAATATTTGCGAAAAATAGACAAAGGGCAGCAACAGCCATTTCACTGAAAAGGAAATGTAAATGGTAGCCAAATGCAAATTTAAACTTTTTTTAATCATAAAAAAAATTAAAATGACCTGGAAAGGATATGGGAGAAAGAGATGCTCTCAGTCTCACTGGTGAGAGTGACAAGTGACAATTGCATCTTCATTCATCCTTAACACCTACTCAGCATGTAAGCTGAGCAACATGTAGAGTGTATTAAAATATATTTCCAAGAAACCAAAGAGTACAAGGTAACACAGGAGGAGACTATTATCTTCATGGCCTTTGATGCTTAAAAGGTATTCGATAATATTCGACAAGTATTCCTCAGTAAAATCCTAGAAAACACATTCCGGTGTGGAGCCAAGATGGCCGAATAGGAACAGCTCCAGTCTACAGCTCCCAGCGTGAGCGACGCAGAAGACAGGTGATTTCTGCATTTCCATCTGAGGTATCGGGTTCATCCCACTAGGGAGTGCCAAACAGTGGGTGCAGGACAGTCGGTGCAGCGCACCGTGCACCAGCCGAAACAGGAAAAGGCATTGCCTCACTCAGGAAGCGCAAGGGGTCAGGGAGTTCCCTTTCCTAGTCAAAGAAAGGGGTGACAGATGGCACTTGGAAAATCGGGTCACTCCCACCCTAATACTGCGCTTTTCTAATGGGCTTGGAAAACGGCACACCAGGAGACTGTGTCACACACCTGGCTTGGAGGGTCCTACACCCACGAAGTCTCGCTGATTGCTAGCACAGCAGTCTGAGATCAAACAGCAAGGTGGCAGCGAGGCTGGGGGAGGGGCGCCTGCCATTGCCCAGGCTTGCTTAAGTAAACAAAGCCCCCAGGAAGCTTGAACTGGGTGGAGCCCACCACAGCTCAATGAGGCCTGCCTGCCTCTGTAGGCTCCACCTCTGGGAGCAGGGCACAGACAAACAAAAAGTCAGCAGTAACCTCTGCAGACTTAAATGTCCCTGTCTGACAGCTTTGAAGAGAGTAGTGGTTCTCCCAGCAGGCAGCTGGAGATCTGAGAACAGGCAGACTGCCTCCTAAAGTGGGACCCTGACCCCCGAGCAGCCTAACTGGGAGGCACCCCCCAGTAGGGACAGACTGACACCTCACTCGGCCAAGTACTCCTCTGAGACAAAACTTCCAGAGGAACTATCAGACAGCTGAATTTGTGGTCTCACGAAAATCCACTGTTCTGCAGCCATTGCTGCTGACACCCAGGCAAACAGGGTCTGGAGTGGACCTCTAGCAAACTCCAACAGACCTGCAGCTGAGGGTCCTGTCTGGTAGAAGGAAAACTAACAAACAGAAAGGACATCCACACCAAAAACCCATCTGTACATCACCATCATCAAAGACCAAAAGTAGAAAAAACTACAAAGATGGGGAGAAAACAGAGCAGAAAAACTGGAAACTCTAAAAAGCAGAGCACCTCTCCTCCTCCAAAGGAACGCAGTTCCTCACCAGCAACAGAACAAAGCTGGACGGAGAATGACTTTGACGAGTTGAGAGAAGAAGACTTCAGACGATCCAACTACTCCGAGCTATGGGAGGAAACTCAAACCAATGGCAAAGAAGTTAAAAACTTTGAAAAAAAAAATTAGACAAATGTTTAACTAAAATAACCAATGCACAGAAGTGCTTAAAGGAGCTGATGGAGTTGAAAGCCAAGTTTCGAGAACTACATGAAGACTGCAGAAGCCTCAGTAGCTGATGCGATCAACTGGAAGAGAGGGTATCAGTGATGGAAGATGAAATGAATGAAATGAAGCGAGAAGGGAAGTTTAGAGAAAAAAGAATAAAAAGAAATGAACGAAGCCTCCAAGAAATATGGGACTATGTGAAAAGACCAAACCTACATCTGATTGGTGTACCTGAAAGTGACAGGGAGAATGGAACCAAGTTGGAAAACACTCTGCAAGATATTATCCAGGAGAACTTCCCCAATCTAGCAAGGCAGGTCAACATTCAGATTCAGGAAATACAGAGAACACCACAAAGATACTGCTCGAGAAGAGCAACTCCAAGACACACAACTGTCAGATTCACCAAAGTTGAAATGAAGGAAAAAATGTTAAGGGCGGCCAAAGAGAAAGGTTGGGTTACCCACAAAGGGAAGCCCATCAGACTAACAGCTGATCTATCGGCAGAAACTCTACAAGCCAGAAGAGAGTGGGGGCCAATATTCAACATTCTTAAAGAAGAATTTTCAACCCAGAATTTCATATCCAGCCAAACTAAGCTTCATAAGTGAAGGAGAAATAAAATACTTCATGCTGAGTGATTTTGTCACCACCAGGCCTGCCCTAAAAGAGCTCCTGAAGGAAGCACTAAACATGGAAAGGAACAACTGGTACCAGCCACTGCAAAAACATGCCAAATTGTAAAGACCATCAAGGCTAGGAAGAAACTGCATCAACTAACGAGCAAAATAACCAGCTAACATCATAATGACAGGATCAAATTCACACATAACAATATTAACTTTAAATGTAAATGGGCTAAATGCTCCAATTAAAAGACAGACTGGCAAACTGGATAAGGAGTCAAGACCCATCAGTGTGCTGTATTCAGGAAACCCATCTCACATGCAGAGACACACATAGACTCAAAATAAAGGGATGGAGGAAGATCTATCAAGCAAATGGAAAACAAAAAAAGGCAGGGGTTGCAATCCTAGTCTCTGATAAAATAGACTTTAAATCAACAAAGATCAAAAGAGACAAAGAAGGCCATTACATAATGGTAAAGGGATCAATTCAACAAGAAGAGCTAACTATCCTAAATATATATGCATCCAATACAGGAGCACCCAGATTCATAAAGCAAGTCCTGAGTGACCTACAAAGAGACTTAGACTCCCACGTAATAATAATGGGAGATTTTAACATCCCACTGTCAACATTAGACAGATCAACGAGACAGAAAGTTAACAAGGATACCCAGGAATTGAACTCAGCTCTGCACCAAGGGGACCTAATAGACATCTACAGAACTCTCCACCCCAAATCAACAGAATATATATTTTTTTCAGCACCACACCACACCTATTCCAAAATTGACCTCATAGTTGGAAGTAAAGCTCTCCTCAGCAAATGTAAAAGAACAGAAATTATAACAAACTGTCTCTCAGACCACAGTGCAATCAAACTAGAACTCAGGATTAAGAAACTCACTCAAAACCGCTCAACTACATGGAAACTGAACAACCTGCTCCTGAATGACTACTGGGTACATAATGAAATGAAGGCAGAAATAAAGATGTTCTTTGAAACCAACGAGAACAAAGACACAACATACCAGAATCTCTGGGACACATTCAAAGCAGTGTATAGAGGGAAATTTACAGCACTAAATGCCCACAAGAGAAAGCAGGAAAGATCCAAAATTGACACCCTAACATCACAATTAAAAGAACTAGAAAAGCAAGAGCAAACACATTCAAAAGCTAGCAGAAGGCTAGAAATAACTAAAATCAAAGCAGAACTGAAGGAAATAGAGACACAAAAAACCCTTCAAAAAATTAATGAATCCAGGAGCTGGTTTTTT
>NW_026652283.1:71899997-72125927 GCF_009828535.3 Hylobates moloch
TCCTTTGTAGGGACATGGATGAAACTGGAAAACATCATTCTCAGTAAACTATCGCAAGGACAAAAAACCAAACACCGCATGTTCTCACTCATAGGTGGGAATTGAACAATGAGAACTCATGGACACAGGAAGGGGAACATCACACTCCAGGGACTGTTGTGGGGTGGGCGGAGGGGGGAGGGACAGCATTAGGAGATACACCTAACGCTAAATGACGAGTTAATGGGTGCAGGAAATCAACATGGCACATGGATACATATGTAACAAACCTGCACATTGTGCACATGTACCCTAAAACCCTAAAGTATAATAAAAAAAAAATTATGGAAAAAAATAAATAAATAAATAAAATAAAATAAAATAAAATAAAGAAAATGCAGAATATCTTTGTGCCCTAAAAGCATAGAAGGACTTCTTAAATAAGCCATAAAGGAAAAGAAAAAAAAAAGATAAGCCTGAGTAATTGAACATTAACTATTTATACTTAATAAAGACTACAAAGTTAATAGACAATAGAAAGGGAAAAGATATAGGCAATTTGAATGTCTAAATCCAACAACGGTTTACTATTTCAAATATATGAAGAATTCCTGCAGATAAACAAGACAACAACTTAGTAGAAAAACTGGCAAAGGACAGGAATAAACAATGTATAAAATAAAAAAAGTTCAAAAAGCTCATAAGAATGTAAATAAATGTTGAAAACAATAACCAAAGACATACAAAGTAAAACAAAATAAAAGCAAACGACAATAAAACACATTGTGCCATGGAGTAAAAATTAAAAAGGCAGACAATGCCAAGTATCAGGAGAGAAGTCACAGGGATCCTCAGGCACTGCTGCCAGCCCACAGAGTACTATGATGATTCTGGAGAGCAATATGGAAGCACTTGTCAAATTAGATACCTGCACATTCTACCACCCAGCAATTCTAGGCATATATCCTAAAGGATTTCTCACGTGGGTCCACTAGGGAACATTTTTTAAAATATTCATTATGGTGTAGGTAAAAATGTAGTGAATGCATACTTGAATGTTGTACAGAGTTAGATGCAACAGATCTGATGTACATAGAGCAATAGGAATTTATCTTAAAAACACTGTGCTGATTTTTAAAAGTAAATAATATAAAGATACCTACTATAATACCATTTACATAAATTTAAAATACATGCATATAATTGAAATCAGATGAACTTTTTAATAAATGGCACTAGAATAATCATTTTGATAGTCATTTGGAAAAACATAAAATTGGATTTGTATCTCATATCATACACAAGGGTAATTTCAAATGGATCAGAGATCTAAACACTAAAAATAATATCTCATGATAAATACTTATTCATAGTCACTTAGAAAATATTCCTTCATGAATAATTTTATCCTAAGCCACTAGATGGGGCAAAGCAAGACCACCATCCATGCAGAGAAGCAGCCTGATGGAATGTCAGGGTCCAAGAAGGGTAGAGAGGGCACTGAAATGGCAGGCGACCTGGCATGAGGACTCACAGCAGAGTGACGAGGGCATCCACATGGGAGACAGCCTGGTGTAAGGACATCAGAGCCCAAAGGAGACATGTTAAAAGAACATAAGAGCTGGTGTGAAGGGACCCCCACTGGCCAAATCCAGGACAACGTAAGAATTAGAATAAATAATTATAGTAACGGATTATAATCTGTTGAATAAAATAAGAAACGATGAATCCATACTAATATTAACAAATAAGTGAACAAATATAAAGTGTGATAAGGAACAGGATATTTTTACACAGTCTTAAAGTATCTTTCTCACAAAATATGTATGGCATAGAGAGAAAAAGCAACTTCACAATGGAATAGGTTGCCAGATAACATCTATGAAGTGATCAAAGTGAACATAATCAGTATTAGAAAAAATCAAAATTGGGTCATCGAAAGTTGGACACAGACAGCACTTCTGTGACATTCCTGCCACAGATATAAAACCTCAATATGATCCTAAAGAAACATCAGACAAATCCGACTGAGAAATGCTCTTCAAAATAACTAACTCCTAATCCCCAAAAGTGACAAGGTGAAGAAAGTCAAGGATTAATGAAGAACTGTTTCATACTGACCAAGATTAAAAAGACAAGACAACCATATGCAATGCTTGATTCTGAACTGGGTCCTTCTGATAGTCTAAAGGACACCTCTGGGATATCTGGCACAATTTAAACGAGAGCTGAAGGTTAGATTATAGTAACATATCAATGTTTATTTCCCGATTTTGTGCTTGTATTATGGCTAAGAAATATCTGTGCTTGTAGGAAGTAGACACTAAAGCATTGGAGTGATAGAGCATCGGACTAGTAACTTACTCTCAAATGCATAAGGAAAAAACAAGTTATTTGCAATGTACTCACAACACTTCTGTGAATTTGAGATTGTTCCAAACAAGAAATTAACGTAAGCAAAAAAATAAGAGTAAAAATATGAGTGAATTATTTTATAACCTCTGAGTGGTGAAAACCTTCCTTTGAGTGACCAAAAAAGTAATTAAAGAAAAGATCAATAATTTGGCTATAGAAAACAGTATACCTGGGGAAAAATAAACACCAGAAATAAAGCAAAGAGACAAAAGAAAAATTGGGGAAAAAATATTTGCAGCTTATTTCACAAACTAAGGACTAATAAGTCCAATATATAATAAAGCACCTAAAATATTAAAGAGAAAAAGACCAATACAATTCAATTAAAAAACAAAAGGCCGGGCACAGTGGCTCACGCCTATAATCCCAAGCACTTTAGGAGGCTGAGGCGGGTCGATAACCTGAGGTCAGGAGTTCGAGACCAGCCTGGCCAACATGGTGAAACCCTGTCTCTACTAAAAATACAAAAATTAGCCGGGTGTGGTGGCAGGCGCCTGTAATCCCAGGTACTCAGGAGGCTGAGGCAGGAGAATTGCTTGAAGCCAGGAAGCGGAGGTTGTAGTGAGCTGAGATCATGCCCTTGCACTCCAGCCTGGTAGACAAGAGAGTTCATCTCAAAAAAAAAAAAAAAAGAACAAAAATTTGAAATGACAGTTCATTTTTTAAAAAGAAATGCAAATAGGCCTTAAACATATAAAACATATGAATAGATATTTAACCATACTTATAATAAAAGAGATATAAAATAAAACCTATTGTGGAGTGATGATGGGAAAACAGGCCCTCTTACATACTGCTGATGAGGATGTAAAATTTTACAACCCCTATAGAGAGAAAGTTGGCAATATCTAGCAAAATTCAAGTGTATTTACCCTGGTGTCAGTAATCCCACCTCTTGCAATATATCCCAAAAATATCCTGGAAAAATATAAAGTGACTTATGTATCAGGTTATTTACTATAGGCTATTTGAGTCTGGAAAAGACTTATGTACAGGTTAATTGGGTCTGGAAAAGACTAAAAACAACACAAACACTCACCAATAAGGAAATCACTGAATTAAGCATGATAAGGCCATGCAATGAAACATTATGTAGCATAATGAGAAAATTATATACTCTGAAATTAGAGTTATCCTGCTAAGCTAAAAAAGCAAGGTACAGGACAGGGTATATAGTATGCTACCTTTTGTAATTATTAATTTTTTAAAAAATTAAATCATTTGGAGAAATTGTGGGACCTCAGAGAGCTACCAATAGTAGCAATCAGAGAAAAGCTTCATAAAGGAAGTAATTTTTGAACTGGGACTTGAAGGATGAGTTTTCCAAGACAAGAAAAAAATGGGGCTATTCTAGGCAGAAGAAAGAGGATGTACAAAAACCTAGAACTGTAACAGCAGCGATCTCACTGCTGCTGTCCACTGCCAGCATCTGGAACAGTGCCTGGCACAGCGGTTGAATGAGTGGAGTGCATAGGAGCTCTCAGAGAGGAACTCTCACTGGGCTCAAGTTAAGGGGAATGTGGAAGTAGGAGGGGATAGCAAGAAAGGAGACTGGAAAGGTAAATGGGGGCCAGATCATGGAGAGCCTAGTACTCTGGAAATTTAAATTTCATCCTTGTAAGGACTGGGAAGTTAATAAAAAGTTTTAAGCAAATGACTGATACAGTAAAGCTTGTGATACTGAAAGATTTCTCTTTGAAGATTCCACTGCTAAGAAAGGTTTGAGGAGTTGGAAGGCTGACCAGTTAAAATCCTATTGACTTAATCCAGGTGAGATGGTGATGGCCTGGCAGGGGCAGAAAAGATAAATCCTTGAATTAATATGTGCATACAACCACCAGGATTTAGTAACTAAATGTAGAGCCTGCAGGAACAAAGATACCACAATTTATAGCACACATAATATACTAAAATATTATTTGATTTTTTTATTCTTATACTTTCCCTTTCCCCATTCTAAAAAGTACCTAAATCAGGTACTTCCTTTTCCTGGCCTCAGGGCTTTTGTCTGGACGCAGAGCAGAAGCGTTCTTAAAAGAGCTACCAGAGTTCTATAAAAACGTCAGCCCCTTCAAAAGGTAACACTAGGCATTCCCAAACTAAGGCAATCATTCTAGATGCTGTGACTAAAGAGATATAAAAACTGACCATCTTACATTCTTCTATGTCCATATATAAAGAATGTACATCCTAATAGGGAGGAGAAAGAAAGGGAGGGAGAAAGGACAGTAAGCCAATAAACAAATACGGGATACTGTTAAAATGCAATGAAACAAATGAAACAATGAAATTATGGAGGCATGAACAGAGGGGAAAGAGGGCAAAACCAAAGGCATTAACAACTTTCTAGCTCCCACAGGGCTCTTTCTTGAGTCTCAGTTCCCTCATTAAATGAGACAATATAACTCACAGTAGTATTCAATAAATGTTAACTGCCTCCCCCATATACATATTTTCCAGATAGCATATTATAACCAAAATCATTGTAAAAGACTGGCTACTCACAGGAACATGCTGAGTTGAAGAATAAGAGTCCACTGATTGAGGAGATGAGACTGAATAACATGAGGAGGCTGGAGAAAGTGGCTGAGGTTCTGCCTTAATATCTTTAACTGGAAAACATGGAGGAAAGGTTTTACCCACTGGACAATAAAAACTTATAATAAAATGAACAAGAAAGAAGGTAAAATCTACTTTTAAAATTCAATCAGATATGGAAGCTAAGGTCACCAAAATATAACGAGTGAAAATGAAAGATGCAGAAAACAATATATCTAGTATGTTTCCACTGGTGTAACAAATTATATATATATGTGGGGAGGGGGGCTGTATATATATATATATGTATGTCTGTGTGTGTGTATATATATATGTGTACACTTGCATCTGCACTAATTCTCTGGAAGGGTGAACAGAAGAAACTGGTAACAGTGGTTGTCTCAGGAAAACAGAACTTGTTGGCTGAGGAATAAAAGCAGGAGACATTTTTCTACTATACAGATTTTTGTACCTTTTGAATATTTTACCATATGCAAAATATTATAGATTCCCAAAAACTTAATTAAAAAAAGAAACAGGAAATATTTTGGAAAGCATTTTTGATAATATAAAACTCATTAAAAAGTTCATATATTTTAAACTATTAATTTATCCTATAAAAATGTACTGAGCAACTATGGCCCAGGCAGTATCCCTTGGTGTCAAAGATAGAATAGGGTGGGGATGGCAGACTGTGTTTCCCAAAATTAGCCATACAATATCTACCATCCTTCATGATCTTCCCTCATGATCTTCTACAATGTGATCTTGCCACTTTCCCATCAAGAAGTAGAGTCGATTTCCCCTCCCTGTGAATTTAGGTGGGCTTGACTCCTTCAATCAAAAGAAGACAGAAGTAATGCTATGTGAATTCTGAAGCTGGAAATGCAGCCTCTGCTTTGTGTGCTGGAACACTCATACTTGGAGCCTTTGAAGTCTGACTACCCTGAGACCACCATGACTGAGAACACCACGCCACACAAAGAGGCCCTACGCAGGCACTCCATTTGGCAGTCCTAGTCTTCAAGTCATTCCACTCCAGGTGCCACACATATGAGTGAAGAAACCTCAAGATGATTCTAGCCCCCAAATGTCAAGCTACTACAATCTTCAAATCTCCCCAGTTGTGGTCTGGACATCATGGAGCAGAGACAAGCCATCCTTGGAGCACCCGGTCAAAATTCATGAGCACCCAGTCAAAATTCGTGACCCACAGATTCTAGCAATCTAATAAAATGGTTGTTGCTTTAAGCAACTAAGATTTAGAGTAGTTTGTCAAACGATGAAACCAGAACACTGACTTTGTGTATCCCACATTCTATGAAGGCAGACAGGCATGAAGCAATATAAGTAAATACATAAAATGAAGAGGAACAGGTAGTGCAGGGGTAGGGAGGAATTTAGATAGGAGAATGTGCTGGTTATTTATTCATTGTCTCTCAGCACTAAGTCCACTTTCTATAATCGGTGATACAAATTATTCCCAGCTGGCATCCTTCTAGGTCCTGTCAATAGGGGATACTAGAAGAAGCTAGAAGGGAGGAGACCGGATTTTCTTCATTCTACCATCAGCTGTACCCCAGCACTGGCAATTTGCTCCAGGTTCTGGCTTCTTTCAGTATACTCAACCCCGACCTCATCGGGCCCCCTTAAAGATATTAGTATCAGCCAGGTGCTGCCCCTTCTTAGAAGTACATGTATTAAATGCATGGGACTCCTCCACCAAGTTCCTAGGTTCTGGTAACCCAGGCTCTTCCCTTTGATTCCCTAAGCCCTGTCTGGTTCTCAGGTTAATCTTATACAGAGACATTATTCATAATTCAAAATCACTATTTCTATTTCTAATATGAACTATTCATTCATTACACTACTGAAACATAACTATGAAACTCCTCATATCCATTTTTGGCAAGAAATTTGTTTACATAATTGCCATACCAGAAGTAGAATGCATAACACCAGGAATCTTTTAACCTACCAATATAGCCCAATAACACCACCTAATTTTGAGTATGACCAAACTACAAAATAAAATTGATCTTTTTAAAACTTTTACCAGTGAAACACATAATTACCTGTACAGATTTGGTTGTTGATGTCCCAAATGTCTGATTCCCAAGGCATCAAATCCAAATCAAAATCAAGATGATCAAAATTGTTTTCCTGTAGGTTTCAAATCAGCAAAAGAATATTAAAAGAATACACATCTTAAAATCAAACTGTGAGACACAATTTGGCACAATAATTTGGCACAATAAAATTTGGCACAAATAATTTAACTGCTATTAGCCAACCTAGTAAAAAGAATATTCTAAGTCAGTCTTGTATGAGAATACATCTTGGATAGCCTAGAGATAAAATCAATTCAGTTACTTGAAGCACAGCAGCAACAACTAGGAAAGAGTTAAGGGATTCAGTATTTAAAACATTTAGTTGGTTTCATTCTTTTCTATGAGAATGACCATTACAGCAGTCAAAAATGTGTCTTTTATCTTAAGGGAAATCCAGCAAAATACATTTTCCCATTGCCATTAAGAAAAACAAGACTGCCGAGCGCAGTGGCTCATGCCTGTAATCCTAGCACTTTGGGAGGCCGAGGCGGGTGGATCACCTGAGGTCAGGAGTTCGAGACCAGCCTGACCAACATGGAGAAACCCCGTCTCTACTAAAAGTACAAAATTAGCTGGGCGTGGAGGCGCATGCCTGTAATCCTAGTTACTCGGGAGGCTGAGGCAGGAGAATCACTTGAACTCAGGAGGCGGAGGTTGCGGTGAGCCGAGATCGCGCCATTGCATTCCAGCCTGGGCGACAAGAGCGAAAACTCTGCCTCAAAAATAAATAAATAAATAAAAGAAAAACAAGACAAAGCAAATGCTATTCATCATATAATCTCTATATACAATAGAAATATAGATATATCCAAAAGACAGGCAAGAATCATAAAGAGGGTAGTTACCACTGAGTAATTTTCTTTTTTTTCCTACTGTTCTATACTTCCTAAATTTCTAAAACTTTTATGAATCACTGAGTAATTTTCTTTTTTTTCTACTGTTCTATACTTCTTTTTTTTTTTTTGAGACGGAGTCTCGCTCTGTCACCCAGGCTGGAGTGCAGTGGCGCAATCTTGGCTCACTGCAAGCTCCGCCTCCCGGGTTCACGCCATTCTCCTGCCTCAGCCTCTCCGAGTAGCTGGGACTACAGGCGCCCGCCACCGCGCCCGGCTAATTTTTTGTATTTTTTTAGTAGAGACGGGGTTTCACCGTGGTCTCGATCTCCTGACCTCGTGATCCGCCCGCCTCGGCCTCCCAAAGTGCTGGGATTACAAGCGTGAGCCACCGCGCCCGGCCTGTTCTATACTTCTTAAATTTCTAAAACTTTTACGAATCAAAAAAAACACCACTTTTTAATCCTATAAAATAAAACTAATTTTCTAAAACAGGGGCCAGCAAACTTCTTAAAGGCTCCATTAAGTTCTTTTCATTTAGGTGGTTTTTCTAACCGAAATATAAGCATATTCTGGGTCATCCAGATAACCACCTTATACTATATACATGAATAAAGAAGTGTCACATAATTTCAGAGTCCTCATGTAAGTCTGAGATCAAGTTAGTACCAAACAGTACTATTTTAAATTAAGTGTCTGGAGTCACAGAGACAAAAAGAGAAGTAAACTTAATAAATAATGCAATAAAGTCAAAAGGCAGTAAATATTAACTTAATGTCACAGATGATAAAACAGCAACAATAGGATTGCTTGAGCCCAGGGGTTCAAGACCAGCCTAGGCAACACAGCAAAACCCATCTCTACCTAAAAAAAAAATACAAACACTAGCTGGGCATAGTGGCATGCACCTATGGTCCCAGCTATTCTGGAGGCTGGGGTGGGAAGATTGCTTGAGCCCAAAAGATGGAGGCCGCAATGAGCCAAGATCATGCCACTGCACTCCAGCCTGGGAGACAGAGCCAGACCCTGTCAAAAAACAAAACAAAACAACAACAACAAAAAAAAACAGCAACAATAAAATACACCTCGGCCAGGCACGGTGGCTCACGCCTGTAATCCCAGCACTTTGGGAGGCCGAAGCAGGTGGATCACGAGGTCAGGAGCTCGAGACCATCCTGACTAACATGGTGAAACCCCATCTCTACTAATAATACAAAAAATTAGCCAGGCGGGGTGGCGGGCGCCTGTAGTCCCAGCTACTCGGGAGGCTGAGGCGGGAGAATGGTGTGAACCCGAGAGGTGCAGCTTGCAGTGAGCCCAGACTGCGCCACTGCACTCCAGCCTGGGCGACAGAGCAAGACTCCATCTCAAAAAAGAAAAAAAAAAATACACCTCAGGCAAAAAAAGTAAAAATGTATCTAGTAATTGGTAACGACCATTTGTTAACAATTTCTAGAAGAATATTATCATTTCAAAATGACTACTATATGGTTCATTTTCATTGAGAATATAACAGAAACACAGAAGGGAAACTATTTTCTTATGATGCCCATAACTGAGTAAATATTAGTACAAGGTACATAAAGAGAACATGCGAAAGTGAACATGAAAAAAAGTATTTAAATAATAAAAGAACCATTTTTTAAAAAATCAATCTCCTTCACTTTTTTCTCTTATTTGGATCTTCACATCAAAAAATTAAGCAGCCTTGGCCAGGTGTGGTGGCTCATGCCTGTAATCCCAGTACTTTGGGAGGCCAAGGTGGGTGGACCACTTGAGCTCAGGAGTTCGAGACTAGCCTGGCCAATGTAGTGAAACCCCGTCTCCACTAAAAATACAAAAATTAGCCAGGCGTGGTAGCATGCACCTGTAGTCCCAGCTATTCAGGAGGCTGAGACATGAGAATTGCTTGAACCCGGGAGGCAGAGGTTGCAGTGAGCCGAGATCACACCACTGCAGTCCAGCCTGGGCAACAGAGTGAGACTCTGTCTTAAAAAAAAAAAAAAAAATTAAGCAGCCTTGTTTAGCAACCAAAAAATCCTTAAACTTTCTTAATCTAAGTAAAGTTACCAATGTTGCTTGCCTGAGTGCCAGTAATACTTTTAAATAAGGGCATGATCTACTTCAGGAAACTTCTGACTCAATCTTCAGCCAAATAAGTCAAACACCTTCTACAGCATAAAGATTTTATCTCATCAGAAATTTAACAGGCCCAGTTTATGCAAAATGAAACATACTGGCACTTACATACTCTAGCTCTTCAGTGATTTAGCATGGGAAATTCTACTGCCGTTTGGAAGAAGAATGACATGAGGGCTCTCAGAGATTCAATCCCTTGATGTCATACTAGAAAAACTAAGGAACTGAAAGATTGAATGATTTGCATAAAATAATAGAATGTTAGTTGTAAAATCAGGAATATATTTCCCTTAATCTTTCCAATCGAGCACACAGCTTCTTGACATAGTTTAAAAGAAACACTTTCTTTTAGGATTCTAGATGTTATGAAATATGAGTATCAGTTGCTTATTCAAATAGCCAATATTAAAAGGCAATTTAACCAATGGGCCACATTCTAAAGTATCTCATGGAGTAAATGAAACCATTAAAATCCCATGTACTGATTTTTTAAAATATATCATGTCCTTCATTCTCTTCTGTCAATTAATGGTAAAACAACTGCTAAATCATTGTTTAAGAAATATCTGAAACTCACTAAGCAATCTTTACATATTTTGTACTCAAGTTAATAAGAGCTTAAAATGATGTGATATTCAACCTGATTGACAAATTACTCTGTTCACTTGAATTACTTCTTAAGTGAAACAGCACCTCATCCATTAAAGAATACGACAAAATCAAATTTCTATAGGGCAAAGAGTTTTATATGTACTAATCAAGAAAAGAAAATCTAAGATATTCTTGGGGACTCAGTGTCATAATAGTTTTCACACAGACCTCTAACCAATCAAAGGTAAGGATATACCTACTTTTCAGAGCTTTCTACATGAATACGCAACTTTTAAAAAGGAAGTCGGTAAGTTCTGCTTGGAAGCAGAACTTACCGACTTTCTTTTTAAAAGCAAAGAATCTGTAAAAACCAAGAAGTAGGCAGGTTAGTGACTTTTCCAAAGTCACCTGCCAATTCCCTTATGTAGTAAAGTATCTGTAAAAACTAGGTAGGCAGATTAGTGATTTTTCCAAAGTCACCCATCCCTAGGGCCAAAGGTGGGCCTAGAATACAAGTCTCACACCAAGACCAATGCAATTTCTACTGTCCTACATTTACTGACTATAAAACGGCTACTAACTTTCATACTTAATTTTTAAAGACTAAATATCACATTATTCAACCTTAGTAAATACTTACATACGTCTCATTTGCTGCTTCCAATTGCAGCTCATCAGTGTCTGTGAAATAACCGAGTTCAGCAAAGAGGGCAGAATCTTTGGACAAAGGAAAAGAATAGAAATGAACTGTCCATTCAATTATTTGACAAAGAAACAAGCACTGTATCCCTATGTCCCCTCTATTAAGGTTTCTCATTAGCCATTACTATTATTGGTAAACTCTAGTAATGTGAATAAACAATTCAAAGCTCATTTCCAATTTATGTGTTGTTTTCTGCATAATTTTTATCTTGTGAACTGAATTCTTACACCAGGGATCAAAAAAGGTTTTATGTCATATGTCATGTAAGACAAATTGGTAGTGGCTTTATGGAACATTACTAACAAGAATTCTGATGCTATATCTGGGTTCAGCATGAAAAGTTAATGTGGTTCATAAGCAATAGGAGACAACTGTGGAAAGCAGACATGGTGAGGGCTGTGGAAAGTATATATACACTGCGTATTTGTTATCCATGCCTTAAGTTAAGGGTGCAACCAATTTTCTATCTAGACAATAAAGGATTCATTCATCTGAACCATCAAATTCATTTCAGCAAATCTAACTATATTCCAATTTCCTAATGAGGTTTCATTATAAATCAAGAAATATGTGGATACAGAAAACATTCTTCAATACGCTATACTGAAAAGTTTTTGTAGAGAAAGGTCAAGGTGTTGGCCAAGGCCCAAGAAGGCTGCTCACCATAGAATCTATGAAGTTCCTATTTTCTCTGACACTTTCAAAACTTTAAGCACTTTAAAGAGTTTTTCAAAACTAGGTCTTCCTTTGTACTCTCTACCTATTTTATGCCGCTGAAACTGCTCTGATTATTTCCTCAGTGCACAAGTGTAGGAACTACACTGTCAGTCTGTTATTAACTTAACCAATTACAGTAACATTTCATGGCCTAAGACAAAATAGTATTTAGCAAAAAAATGTATATGTAGGCCAGGCGCGGTGGCTCACGCTTGTAATCCCAGCACTTTGGGAGGCCGAGGCAGGCAAATCACGAGGTCAGGAGATCGAGACCACAGTGAAACCCCGTCTCTACGAAAGATACAAAAAATTAGCCGGGCGTGGTGGCGGGCACCTGTAGTCCCAGCTACTCGGAGAGGCTGAGGCAGGAGAATGGCGTGAACCCAGGAGGCGGAGCTTACAGTGAGCCGAGATTGCGCCACTGCACTCCAGCCTGGGCGACAGAGCGAGACTCCATCTCAAAAAAAAAAAAAAAGTGTATGTAGTAATAACAAAAGGTTACTCACATGACTCTCAGAAAAGACTACTCAGGTGCAGAGCCAATAAACATGTAAGCAGAGGACTGTGGCTTATATATAGGCTGAAACTGCTTTAAAGAGTTCTCTATCTGGCTCTCTCATTTCTTTCCTCCCATTCATTCTGAGCCTGCTCCAGTCAAGCTCCCCACTCCACATACACATAATTATTAATGTCCCCAGTGACTTCCATATTGCTAAATTCAATGATAAACTCATAGTCCTCATCTTACTTGACCTATCAACAGCATTAACATAGTTGATCCTTTCATTTTAACTGAAGCATTTTCTTCACTTGACTTCCAAAATATCACACTTACCCGGTTTTCCTCCCACCTCAGTGGTTGACCTCACCTTGCTCGTTCTTCCTCATCTCCCTAACGCAAAATTGTCCCTGGGCTCAGCATAAACGTTTCTATCTATCTTACTTCCTTGGTAATCTCAGCTGAGCTCACAGCTTTAAATAAAATCTATATGCCAAGGATTTCCAAATATACATCTCCAACCCACACTTCAAGATGCATGTACAGTGAGTATGACATCTCCTCTTAGATGTTTAAAAGGCACGTCAAACCTAACATATCCAAAATGAGCTCCTCATCAACCCCACCAAACCTCCTACTGCTTTGTCCTCATCTCAGTTAATGACAATTGGATTTTCCCAGTTGCTCAGGCCAAAAACCTTGGGATCATTATTACTTAATTATTTACTTCTCTTCCTCACTCTCCATATTCAATCTACCAGAAAATTCTGTCAGCTCTGTCCTCAAAATATGTATCTGTAATGTGGCTTCCTACCTTTCCTCCCATTCTTCCTTCCCTTCCCTTCCCAACCTTCCTTTTATTCCCTACCCCTCCCAACAGAGATGTCAGCTTCCAAAGAAGCAGGGCAACAAAGGTGATGGGGTTTTGTGCAGTCATCTCCAGCAATGTGCCTCATATCCAAGGAAATAGGATGGTGTGG
This sequence comes from Hylobates moloch, assembly GCF_009828535.3. Classification (NCBI taxonomy): domain Eukaryota; kingdom Metazoa; phylum Chordata; class Mammalia; order Primates; family Hylobatidae; genus Hylobates; species Hylobates moloch. The sequence continues at coordinate 71,913,503 of NW_026652283.1, forward strand.
GAGAGACTATTGCCCAGCAAAGATGCCAGCATGCCCCAGCCCAGTGGGAGGGGGAATGGAGTAGCAGATGGAAAAGGCAGCCTGAGTGGTTAGGAGAGTGGTCATACTGAACAAATATGTTAGGTGACTGAGCAAATGGTTGAATATATCTAAAATTATTAGAATGCTCTGGTTTCTCTTCAGAACGAATGAATCTTTTGCCTTTTACTAAAATAATTGGAGTCAGATTTCTCACAGTCTGAGAAAGGATTTAAGAGCACGGAAAGAGTCAGGAGACTAAAAGAATCCTAAGATATTGGATTAGAACTAGAAGTATTAGTAAATAAACTCATTTAAAATATAACACATACAGATAGCTATAGAAATATATACATGTACACACATATACAGATGTTTCTATTATGCATATATACATATATACACATGCACACATATATATATACATGTATATATATTTCCTAGTTCTGTCTGCTAAGAGGTCCTAGAAGCAATGACATCCCAGTAGCAATGAAAATACTGGGTAACCAGATCTTGGATACTAAATACCATCTTCCACCAAACAGAAGTCCACTAAGGGGTTCCTTGGAGAAATAACCAATTCCAGGGCTGCAGCAGGGAAAGTGCAAAATAAGCCTGGAAATCTTATTGTGCCAGAAATTCTCAGCAAATGACAGGAACATGTCAAAAAGAACAAAGGCCCCAATATGAATGAATTCTCAGTGGTCGAATCTGGGAAAATCTGAGCATCAGAATAAAATGAGAGTAGCAGTTTACCAACCACCAAATAAAAAAGGAATCAATGAGTTCATCATGGAAGGAAGGAAGGAAGCAAGGAAGGAAGCAAGGAAGGAAAGAAGGTTGGTTCTTATACTGCAATGTCAATCAACAATGATAGAATGATAGAATGATGGAGTTAGATAGTTATCATTTGGCAACCATTAGAGTAGTAACTGATATAGACTGGGGTTATTAATGAGGCTAGGGCTCATGGTTAGAGGTTTAACAAGAAAAGAATATTGGTGTCATGTCAGATTATCTCCCCCAAAATAGCAATAAAATACAAAATGGGAAGCAGTGGCTTTACAGTGGTGAAACCTGGAAGATACCAACTTGAACAAGTGATCATGTGAATGTATCATAGGATGATACGATGGCATAGGAACATCGCATAGTATTTATACTATAATGTATACCCTCATTTTATTCTGATGCTCAAATGTTCCCAGATTTGACCACTGGGAGTTCATTCATATTGGGGCCTTTGTTCTTTTTAACATGTTCATTTGCTGAGAATTTCTGGCCCAAGATTTTCCAGGCTTATTTTGCACTTTCCCTGCACTTTCCCAGCCCTGGAATTGGTCATTTCTCCAAGGAACCCCTTAGTGGTTTAGGATCATCTTGCAGAATAAAAGACTTGCACTCTTTAAGACTGTCAAGGACATTAGAGACAGGAAAAGACTAAAGAACTGTTCCAGATTAAAGGACACTGATGAGAACATGATAAGTAAAAGCAATGAGTGTTTACAAGTAAAATCCTAGACTAGAAAAGCAAATCATTATTGAAACAGATGGCAAACTTTGAATGGTGTCTTTGAATTGGATGACGGTGTTGTATCAATGTTTATCTCCTGACTGAAACAAATATAGGGTAGTAATACAGGAACATGGCCTTGTTTTGGGGGGTAGGAGGATAGAGAGTATACACTATAGTATTTAAAGGTGATGGGTCAACACATCTCTCTCTCTTGAAAGGGAGAAAGAGAGAAATGGAGTAAATGCAGTAAAATTTAACAACTGAGGAGTCTGTGTAAAGGGCATGCAAGAGTTCTTTGCACTGTTCTTACAACTTTTCTACAGATTTCAAACTATTTCAAAATTTTAAAATGTATGTATATATACGTGTGTATATGCGTGTGTGTGTGTGTGTGTGTGTATACATATCCATAATCCAACTACTTCTCATTACTCCACTGCTACTACTGTAACTCATGGGGATTGCTATAGCAGCTTCCAAAATGTCTCCCTGCTTCTGCCCTTGCCCCTCTTTCAGTCTATTTCCAACACAGCTGCTAAAGTGAGCCTATAAAAACAAAGGATGTTATTGGGAATCAGGATTCTCGTAGCGGCAGAAGAGAAATACAAGCACATGGTGCAAGAAGGTGAAAAAGAACCCTGTGATGTTAGCTTTGAAGTATAAAGTATATTAAAATGAATTGATGCTTTTTAAAAATAAATATTTCCTCATTCTTAGGAAATACATGGTGAAGTGTTCAGGAGTTTCATATTATCTGCAGCCCACTTTCAGATGTGAAAGAGGAGGAAACTGTGGGTAATATTAAGATATAAAGTGAATGTGGCAGGATGTTAACAGTTGGTAAATCTAGATAAGGAAAACGCAGGTTTATCAGTGTACTGATCTTTCGACTTTTCTGTGGTTAAAAAAATAACTGAAGGTGGGTTGATAAATATACTCGTATATTTATAGAACATTCCAAAAGAATCCATAAGAAACTGTTAGCATTAGTTACCCCAAAGTATCTCTAAAACCTATCGCCTATTTCTATATCCTTTGCACCAGTCCCACACTATTAGATTTCCCTCAACAGTAGTAAATGATGGTAGTTATTATTTTTAGTGTACTCAACAAACTTTCCCACCTCACCTCCACCTTGCCCATTTATTTATTCATTTACTCCTTATAAGTGTAATAAGATGAGACACAGTCACTGGGTTTAGCAATGTGGAAATCGGTAGTGCCCTTAAAAACAGCAGTTTCAGGCCAGGCATGATGGCTCACGCCTGTAATCCCAGCACTTTGGAAGGCCGAGATGGGTGGATCACCTGAGGTCGGGAGTTTGAGACCAGCCTGGCCAGCATGGTGAAACCCCGTCTCTACTAAAAATGCAAAAAGTAGTGGCTCACGCCTGTAATCTCAGCATTTCGGGAGGCCGAGGTGGGTGGGCGGATCATGAGATCAGGATATCAAGACCATCCTGGCTAACACGGTGAAACCCCGTCTCTACTAAAAATACAAAAAAAAAAAAAATTAGCCAGGCGTGGTGGCAGGTGCCTGTAGTCCCAGCTACTTGGGAGGCTGAGGCAGGAGAATGGCGTGAACCTGGGAGGCAGAGCATGCAGTGAGCTGAGTGAGCCACTGCACTCCAGCCTGGGTGACAGAGAGAGACTCCGTCTCAAAAAAAAAAAAAAAAATACAAAAAGTAGCCGGGCATGGTGGCAGGCGCCTGTAATCCCAGCTACTCGGGAAGCTGAGGCGGGAATCTCTTGAATCCAGGAGGTGGAGGTTACAGTGAGCCAAGATCGTGCCATTGCACATTGCACTCTAGTCTGGGCAACAGAGCAAGACTCTGTCTCAAAAAAAAAAAAAAAAAAAAAAACCAGCAGTTTCAGTGGAGTGGTGGCACCTGACTGGATGGTTCAAGAGACAAGGAGAAATAAAAAACTAGAGTCAGTGAACATGGACATTTTTTAAAAGGAATTCTGCCATAACATACAGTAGAGAAATGCAGTAACAGCAAGAGGGGAAGTAACATCTGAAGAGAGTTTTGAGTTTGTTGGTTTTGTTTTTTTGTTTTTTTTTTTTTTTTTACTCTAGATAGAGTACTATCTAGATATAGAAACAGTACTTCTAGGAGAAATAACAACATGTTCATTTACTGACAGAGATGATCTAGTAGAGAGGGGAAACGCTGATGCAGGAAACAGGAGGAAGAATAGCTTGAGCAATATTCTTGAACAAAACAGGAAGAATCTAAAGCAAATATGGAAGGATTGGCTCTAGCTAGGAGCAAGAAGCCACTCATTCTCAGCAACAAAAGAGAAAGCAAACATGTTGGTAGGTGGGTAAATGAGGTAGTGGGAGACTGTAGAAGCTCTCTTCTGATTCAAAGGATGGGAGAAATGTTGGAGGTTTGAAGATAGAAGAAACTTTATAAAGCAATCATCAGAATGGGACAGTGAGAGGACCAAGGAAATATGATTGGTCTGGCAACACTTAAATTGAGACCAGTCAGGACAGTTGAAGTGTTTTCTTCAGCCAATTCAGCTATACTAGGACAGGCATGAAGTGGGCAAAACTGCATTTAACTAATAGATTTACCCAACAGAAACCTACCAGACAAGAGACAGACACGGATATGAAAGGTGAAAGGAAGGAAATGGTGACAATGATTGTCCATGGTATTTAAACTGGGTAAGAGGGACGTGATGAACTGAAGGTAATGAGAGACGCTGGAAACATGGCAAAATCTCAGAAGGACTGAACAACTATTGAAACTGGAATACTAAAGGGAGTAAGCTGGTAAAACAGGTGAAGGCAGTCAGAGCAGGATGTTTGAAAGTGAGATGTTATTGGTAGTGACAAGACTTAGGCTTATGTCAGGAAAGCAAATGGCCGAGACTGGGTAAAAGGTAAGATCAGTGATAAAGAGGAGGTCCAGAAAACGAGAGGTCAGTGCATCCAAAGGATCTTCTCTAAGGATACTGAAATCATCCAAGAATCATGATGGAAGTGATGGTGAAGAAAGTAACAGTAAGCTAGTGACAAAATTTTTTCAAAAAGTCAAAAAGAAGCCAGGCATGGTGGCATGTGTCTGTAGTCCCAGCTACTCGGGAGGCTGAGGCAGGAGGATCCTTTGACCCCAGGTGTCTGAGGATACAGTGAGCTGTGATTGCTCCACTGCATACTCCAGCTCCAACCTGGGCAAGAGAACAAGACCCCATCTCTAAAAGAAAAAAAAAAAGTGGGGCCAGGCGCGGTGGCTCAAGACTGTAATCCTAGCACTTTGGGAGGCCGAGGTGGGCAGATCACGAGGTCAGGAGTTCGAGACCATCCTGGCCAACATAGTGAAACCCTGTCTCTACTAAAAATACAAAAAAATTAGCATGGCGTGGTGGCGGGCGCCTGTAGTCCCAGCTACTCGGGAGGCTGAGGCAGGAGAACGGCGTGAACCCGGGAGGCGGAGCCTGCAGTGAGCCGAGATGGTGCCACTGCACTCCAGCCTGGGGGACAGAGCCAGACTCTGTCTCAAAAAAACCAAAAAAGTGAAAGAGAGTGATCCAGGAAACAGGAGAGGTAGAGGATGGGATATTGTGACAAAATGAGATTTAAACTTAGATATTTTTAGGGAGAAGGAAAGGAGAATAGTAGTGAAGGACAATGGAGACACCTATCCCACCATTAGAGGCCCTGTGGTGAAGAGGTTTTGAGAATAAAATTAGCAACCGTTCACCGGGGCATTAAGGGAAGTTGTGTCATCCAGGAGCACCACATTTTGGTTTAGTGCTAGAAAGCCAAGAGAACCTTCACAGATGAGACTGAAGACATAAAAGAAACCACAGTGGCAGGTGGAAGCTTCTGATCTTGATACACATATCTTAAGTACAGCTGACAGAAGAAGAAGAAGGAAAAAGGAGAAAGGAGAAAGGAGGAAGAGGAGGGAAGAAAGAAGAAAGCAGAATAAAGCAGCTTTTGCGCAAATTCAAGCAAGAGTAAAAGAGAAGAGAGAAGAAGAGAGGAGGGTAAAACATACAGATGGCAAATAAGCATATGAAAAGATGCTCAACAGCATATGTCATCAGGATACTGCAAATTAAAACAAGATACCACCACACACCTATTAGAATGACTAAAATCCAAAGTACTGGCAACATCAAATGTTAGCAAGGATGTGGAGCATCAGAAATGCTCATTCATTGCTAGTGGGAACACAAAACGGTATAGCCACTTTGGAAGACAGTTTGGCAATTTCTTACAAAACAAACAAAAAACATGTTCTTACCACACAATCCAGCAATTGTGCTCATTGATATTTACCCAAACAATTTGAAAATGCATGTCCACACAAAAACCTGCATACAAATGTTTTCAGCAGTTTTATATATAATTGCCAAAAGTTGATAGCAACCAAGATGTGCTTCAGTAGGTAAGTGGATAAGCAAACTGTGAATTTATGGACTAAACTGTGTCCTCCAAAATTCATATGTTGAAGCCCTAACCCCAAATATTACTATATCGAGAGATACAGTCTTTAGGAGGTAATTAAGGTTAAATGAGGTCATTAAAGTGGGGCACTAATCTGATAGGACTGTGGCCTTATAAGAAGAAGATTCTCTCTCTCGATGCCATGTGAGGACACAAGAAGAAGGCAGTCATGTGCAAGCCAGGAAGAGGGCCCTAACCAGAACCTGAACATGTGGCCATCTGGATCTTGAACTCTAACCTCCAGAACTGTGAGAAAATAAATTTCCGTTGTTTAAACCACTCAGTCTGTGGTGTTGTCTTATGGCAGCCTAGGCAGACTAATAGGCTATAGAACATACATACTATTTTTTGTAATACTGTAAATAGTATTTTTGTAATACTATTTAGCGCTAAGAAGAAATGAGCTATCAAGCCATGAAAAGACATGGAGGGACCTTAAGTGCATATTGCTAAGTGAAAGAAGCCAATTCAAAAATGCTACATACTGTATGATTCCAATTATATGACATTCTGCAAAAGGCAAAACTGTGGAGACAGTGAAAAGATCAGTGGTTACCTGACCAGAGGTAGGGAAGAGGAAGGAGGAAAAAATAGGTAGAGCATAGGGCCTTTTTAGGGCAGTGAAACTATTCTGTATGATACTGTAATTATGGATACATGTCATTATACCTTTGTCAAAAGCCATAGAACAGCGGTTCCCAACCCTGTTGGGAACCAGGCCGCACAGCAGGAGGTGAGCAGCAGGTGGGTGAGTGAGTGAAGCTTCATCTGTATTTACAGCCACTCCCCATCATTGCATTACCGCCTGAGCTCCACGACCTGTCAGATCAGCAGCAGCACTAGATTCTCATAGGAGTACGAACCCCATTGTGAACTGCACATATGAGGGATCTAGATTGCACGCTCCTTATGAGAAACTAACGCCTGACGATCTAATCACTGCCTCCCATCACCCCCTGATGAGACCATCTAGTTGCAGGAAAACAAGCTCAGGGCTCCCACTAATTCTATATTATGTTGAGTTATATAATTATTTCATTATATATTACAGTGTAATAACAACACAAATAAAGTGCACAATAAATGTAATGCACTTGAATCATCCCGAAAACATTTCCTGTGCGTCCCCGTCCCCACTCCCTGTGGAAAAATTGTCTGTCAAGAAACCAGTCCCTGGTGCCAAAAGGCTGGGGATCCCTGCCATAGAATGTACAACAGAGTGAACTTTAAATGATGGGCTTAGTTAATAATAATGTATCAATACTGGCTCATCAATTGTAACCAATGTACCACACTAATGCAAGATGTTACCAATAGGGGAAGCTGGGAATGCAGGGGAAGTACATGGGCTCTTTGTACTATCTGCTCAATTATTGTGTAAATCTATAATTATACTAAAAAAGTAGGCTTATTATTTAAAATAATTATGTGAAATTCAAATTTCAGTGTCTATAAAGCTTTATAGAAACACAGCCATGATCACTTGTTTATGTTGTCTCTGGCTGCTCCTGCACTATCAGAGCAGACTTGAGTAGTTGCAACAGTGACCATGTAATCACAAAGCCTAAAATATTTACTATCTGAACCTTTACAGAAAATGTTTGAAGACCCTTGCTCTAAATTTCACTACCTAAGTTAAAAAGAAAAAGGAAAGCACATCCCTCACAGGCTGTTCTGAGTTAATCACTTTATTTAAATTATTTAGAGTTGTTAAAATCACAGGACATCCTAATTACAGAATCTGATTTTTTAATTTTAACTAGATAGTGTCTAATATTTAAAAAAAAAATCAAGGCTAGACATGGTGGCTTGAGCCTGTAATCCCAGCACCTGGGAGGTTGAGGCAGGATGACTGAGGCCAGTTGGAGACCAGTCTGGGCAACACAGCAAGACCCTTGTCTCTACAAAAAATTCAAAAATTAAAAATTAACCAGGCATGGTGGTGGCGTGCACCTGTAGTCCTAGCAACTCAGGAGGCTGAGATGGAAGTATCACTTGAGCCCAGGAGTTCCAGGTCACAGTAAACTATGATTGCATCACTGCACCCCAGCCTGGGCAACAGAGTGAGACCCTCTCTCTAAAAGCAACAACAACAACAAAAAATCAAGTAAATCAGTGAAGTACTTGAACATCCAAAACAGCAACTGTCACAGAATGAAACACTAGCAGACAGTAGTGTTTCACTCTATTGCCAACAAAATCTATCCTACTTACTGAACACCTAAGGAATTAAAGTCTTCAAAGAAGAGAAGACTGTTAACAGTTTGAAAAGGGAAACCTGGAAAACAGTGGAAATGGGCACGTTCAGGGAGGAGCAGGGCAGGATACCCGATAGAAGTGAGTCAGTGAACTGACTACAAAGAACTGAATGCTCTGTTAGAGAACATTAAGTCAAGTGATCAGATAAGTCTGGAAAATGCAGCCTGGGTATCAGAAGACGACATAAAATAATGCTACCAGGAAGTGTCCCACAATTAGAGTTTAAGAAATGTCACTGGCCGGGCACAGTGGCTCACAGCACTTTGGGAGGCCAAAGTGGGCGGATCACCTGAGGTCCGGAGTTCCAGACCAGCCTGACCAACATGGAGAAACCTCGTCTCTACTAAAAATACAAAATTAGCCGGATGTGGTGGTGCATGCCTGTAATTCCAGCTACTCAGGAGGCTGAGGCAAGAGAATCGCTCGAACCCGAGAGGCGGAGGTCGCAGTGAGCCGAGATCGCGCCATTACACTCCAGCCTGGGCTACAAAAGCGAAACTCCATCTCAAAAAAAAGAGAAAATAAAAGAAAGAAAAGAAATTTCATGAACATATAATAGCTGACCAGCTGACAAAATAAATCATAACTACCCAATACATTCAAGTAGTCTTATTAATAACCAGGGATCTTAGGACGAATAAAATCTGTAGACATGAGTTAGGAAAGCATTATAGAATAGACGCTAGGGGTACAGACTTTGGAGGTAGAAAAACCTAGTCTGATCCTTCTTCTGCCACTAACTAGCTCTAAGAATCTGAGCACAAATTCTGTTAGCCTCAGTTTCCTCATCTCTAAAATAAACAGTACCTCATTGGACTGTTGGTAGGATTAAACAAAATACTTCATGTCAAGAGTTTAGCAGGGTCCCTGACACAAAGTGCTAAATAAATGGTTACTGTCACTAATGTATTTGGCTTGGGAAAATGGGAATAGAAAAGTCTTAAGTTTTCCAGCAACTCTTAAAAAATCTACCCAAAGATTGAAATAAATCTCCAATAGAATACAGTTTTAGAGAACATCTGCCCTTGAAAAAATTAAATGACTTTGCTCAATAAAAAGTTGAGATTCCTTCCATTCCTGCTATTGAGAATGCTGATCCAAGGGAGAAAGATAAACTGGGTTCCCCCCAATTCCGAGGCTGATGAGTGGTGTAGGCTCACTAGGGGGCCCATTTGGGAACCTACACAATCCCAAATTCATATTGGAACCTAAGAACAATATTACTATTATATCTTGCAATCAAGAAGAGAATAAAAGTCTCCTCTAAATACTTAGATAACAAAGTTTCTCCGTTCTCATTTCCACTTCATCCCATTCCACCCTTCCTGACCACCAAAACCAAACAAAATATCCATTAACAAGAAAATTAAGAGCTGCATCTGGAGTGCAGTCAGGATTACACCATAAGTATTAGGTGTAGCTAAGCAGGGACCCGAGGTCAGGTGCTTGGGTGTTTTGCTTTTCTGCCAAGATGGACATCAGGCTTAAACCAATACTAAAAGCTGTAAGATTAGGATTTCTTGTATATAACCACATTCTCTCATATACACCAAACACACAAAAACCCACTCCATTGTGCTCACCGCCCACATTTCACACTCAGGAAATAGCTTGTAGCCTTTTTGGCGGTCCCAGCCATTTTGCCCTAAACCTCCTAACGACGTCCAGTGTTAGCCACACAAAAAGATCCACCCGGTACTTCCCCAGCGGGAACAGTGAAAAACGATAGTTAACTCCAGTTAGACAATATTCTACTCTCCCTGTGGCCAGGACAGAAGCCGAACGATCCTCCTAGACTCTTCCAGGGGCACGAACAGGAGTGACGAGGGGCCTCACTCCCCAGGCAGGGTTGGCCCACACCTGTCACCACGAGTGGGGGGAAGTAGGGAGGAAGAAACCTGTAGACGCGAACCCGAGCCACCCTGGTACATTCTCAGATCCCACTCACCCCAATCTTCATCCAGCCTGTGAGACAGTCCCGGGCTAAACGGTGACTCCATGGTGCCGGCAACACCAGCCGGCTCCCCCATATCACAAGTTCCTCGTCCCTGGAACTCCGTGATTAATATCTGGGACGGCGGCGGCAGGCGGACAAAATACTCCGTAACGCTGACGAGACGGTGGCCGGGTAAAGACAAACTACTTCTGCCTTCTGCCGCACGAGGGATTTGTACGACACAGGAGAACGTCAAAGACTAAGCAAATTTGAATAGACCTCTGAGTAAATATTTCCCTTTTGGAGTTTTCAGGACTTTCTGTCCCGCTGTTTTATGGGGGAGGCGGGGGAAGACACGCAGACATCGCTTCGACTAAACAAAATTTATCAATAATATTAAAAATAAAAAGTAAAGCCCCTTTCTGAACATTCTGGCTTATTCCTTGATTATCCTTCTTAATGCCACAGCGTGGCTATCTCAGAACAAAATTAGAGACTAACAGTAAACTTAGTTTAATTTTTACGAATAATTCTCTATCAATGTAAAAATCATTCATATACGCGTGTATGAAAGAAAAACACTACTATTTTTCCACATTCGTGAAAACTGCTTAACTGGGACAGTAACCGAGGTAAGTGGTACTATAAAACATACTTCTAGAAAGCCTACTTTTATTTAAATAAATTGAAACAAAGCAAATATAAAAAGATAAACCCCTCAAATTTATCTCCTAAAGATGAGTTTCTAAAGCATAGTATTTAGTCAAAGTCCAAGCAAGCCTACTCTAAGACCTACAGTAATCGAAGTTCCCAATATTTGTATTACTAAAGATTCGGGTTTTATTTAAAGGAAATTCACACACATCACGAACTCCAACTGAAAATATGAACTGAGTTTGATAAAGCAGTTTCAAGAACGCTACTTAAGATAATTTCTTTTTCATCCATTTTAAATTTCAGCGGCCAGTGAATATTTAAAATTAACCTACGAATACGTCTGCCTCTAGGACCACGTGGAATCTTTCCCATGGTAGGTAAGCAAAACAAATGTGCTTCCCAGAACCCTCCAAACTGCTCGTGGCTGTGTATTACTACAGATTACATAATGCAGGAGCGTTCCGGGACGCAAGCCCAGAAAAAGATCATGAAATCCCCTTACGTCAGATGTAACTACTTTTGTCATCAAAAACTAATAAATTTTCACTTAAGGTGAAATTTATAACACTTTTATTCTCACCCAATTACAAATTCAAAAATTGGCATAAAAAACTAAAATAAGGCCGGGCGCGGTGGCTCACGCCTGTAATCCCAGCACTTTGGGAGGCCAAGGTGGGTGGATCACGAGGTCAGGAGTTCGAGACCAGCCTGGCCAACATAGTGAAACCCTGTCTCTACTAAAAATACAAAAAGTTAGCCAGGTTTGGTGGCGGGCGCCTGTAATCCCAGCTACTCGGGAGGCTGAGGCAGGAGAATCGCATGAACCTGGGAGACAGAGGTTGCAGCGAGCCGAGATCGCACTGCTGCACACCAGCCCAGTCGACATTGCGAGACTGCGTCAAAAAAAAAAAAAAAAAACCTAAAATAAAATAAAATCGAGTCTTCTGTATCCCACTGGACACCTTAGTGTTTTAAGAAAATCACCATGACAAATCGCCAATTTTTTTAATTTCCAAAAGATTTTTTTATTCAAAAAGTGCAAGTAATTATGAAACAAACATTTGTGACCTATCACCAAGAATTTAAAAATTTAACATTTTTCATTTTTGTCCCAGATTTTTCATAAGAAATTAAATACTACAGAATTGAATTCCTCTTTCCTCCCTGCTTCATTTTCCTCCCTTGGCATAGGCCTCTTCTACCATGAATTTTATGGGTATAAAATTTTATTTTATAAAAATAAAAGTGTAATTCTAGTCCACTTTTATTTTTACTTTTACGGTGCTTAAACATGTTTATAGACACATGCATTTAGTGTCATTTGGGTTTTTTTAATGTATGTAAGCTTTAATGTTCTCCAAATCATTTTTCTTATTGGACATTAAGGATCTACCATGGTATTTCCTTGAATGAATCTCAATTTCTCTCTCTCTCTCTCTCCCTTTTTTTTTTTTTTTTTTTTTTTGAGACAGGGGCTCACTTTGTCCCCTAGGCTGAATTGCAGTGGCACCATCTCAGCTCACTGCAGCTTGACCTCCCAGGTTTAAGTGATCCTCATGCCTCTCCCCACAATAGCTGAGACTACGGGAACCCACCACCACACCCGACTAATTTTTGTATTTTTTGTAGAGACAGGATTTCACCATGTTGCCCAGGCTGGTCTCAAAACTCCTGAGTTCAAGCAGTCCGCCCACCTCTGCCTCCCAAAGTGTTGAGATTACAGGCGTGAGCCACAGCACCCAGCCTCAAGAATGTCTTAAACAACGTATGTACTATTTTATCAGTTTACACCCTCGCTAGCATTGATGAGTTCTCTTTGTTCCACATTCTCTCCAACACAAGATATGGTCAGACTCTTACCATTTTTACCACTGTGAAAATTGCAATTTACATTTCCCTAACAAAGTGGTGCATTCTTCCATACTTATGAAACCTTATTTCCTCTTCTGTGAACTGTCCACTCTTACCTTTTATAAAGTTTGCTATGGAGTTTTCTTTCACAAATGATGTGTACGTCATTAGATAGCCTGCTCTATTCATTCACCTGTATAAACTAAAGCTAAACTCCTAAGTCCCCCACCAACGGAATAGGCCCCCTTGTGGCCAAGGGGATCCTAGAAAACCTTAAAACTGAGTTCTAGACCATGATGGGACAGGTTAGACACACCTTGTTATACTCCCTCCCTTTTGTGGTTTAGACACAACAACTGGCCAGCATTAATGTTAAAACAGAGATGATAAGACTGACAGAACAGACTCTGGCAATAAGATGCCAAATTATAAACAAGATCTAAAGCCATTACAGGCAAGGTTTTAGTCCCACACCCCTATACTTAAAGAACAAACTGTGTTCTAACTGCCACAAGTTTCTTCTCTAGCAGCTAAACAAGTACTGGCCTCAAGATAAACAATATTAAAATAATGTGCAGCTCCATGCTGACTTACTGACCCCCAGTCCTCGTTCCACCAGCTGTAGCTACAGCTTTCATTGGACAACTTTTTGTTGATTTCAGTAACTTTCTCCAGATAAGAAGACCACTGGCCATGGACTGGTTCTGGCTGGTTTACAGAGGTTGCACATTTGCATGGCTTCATGTCCTGAAAGACCTTTTGACGTATAAGGCTCGTAATACATTTAAATGTTAAGTCTCGGCTGGGTGTGGTGGCTCACGCCTGTAATCCCAGCACTTTGGGAGGCCCAGGTGGGAAGATCACGAGGTCAGGAGCTTGAGACCAGCCTGGCCAACATGGGGAAACCCCATCTCTACTAAAAATACAAAAATTAGCCAGGCATGGTGGCGGATTCCTGTAATCCCAGCTACTCAGGAGGCTGAGGCAGGAGTATCGCTTGAAACCGGGAAGTGGAGGTTACAGTGAGCTGAGATTGCACCATTGCAGTCCAGCCTGGGTGACAGAGCAAGACTCCGTCTCAACAACAACAACAAAAAAGTTAAGTCTCCATCCCAAAGTGAATATGGGTCATATGTTACTTGAGTTTTTGTTCAATACGCATGTGTCGGGATCACTTTCATGAATATTCATAGCTCTTCCTGTAACCTGGTGAAAATGTAGGTTTAGCCAACCTGTTCAGCCTGAACTACACTCCAAGCCCTCCTCCTTCAAAGCGCCTGTTTCTGGAGGCACGCTTCCCAGCCTGCAGGATGGCCACCTTGTAGGCCATAAAGTCTCCCCTTCTTTTCTAAATTTATTCATTGTGGGGCTTTTTAATGTATACATTTTTAAAAGAGAGAGAGACAGAGTCTCGCTTTGTTGCCCAGGGTTGGTCTCAAACTCCTAGGCTCAAGCTATCCTTCTGCCTCAGCCTCCCAAAGTACTGGGATTACAGGCATGAGCCACCGCACCCAGCCCATTGTTGGATTTTTTTAAGTTAACACTTGGTATATATGTTATAAATACCTTCTCCCAGGTTGACACTTGTCATCTTTGTTTATGGGGCTTTTGTTCTCTAGATTTTAATTTCAATGTAGTCAAATTTATCAATCTGTTGTTATGATAGCTGACTTGTAGCTTTCTTAAGAAATCCTTCCCTCTCCTGAGGTCATTAAGATTTTCATTTTTATTTTCATAGTTTTATTGTTTTGTTTTTCACATCTTTCTTTTTCTATTTGGCTATTATTGGGGAATAGCAACACTGTGGATTTTTGTACAGCAATCTTGTACCAAAAACCTTGTTGAATTCTGTTATTCTAATATTTTGTCTATGCCAGAACAGTGGTGCACACCTGTAATCCCAGCTTCTTGACAGGCTGAGGCAGGAGGATTGCTTGAACCCAGGTGTTCAAGGCTAGCCTGGGCAATATAGCAAGATTCTGTCTCTAAAAAAAAAAAATCATATTATGGTAGATGGAAACTAGCATGTGATAAAATAAAAATGACTTTAAAAAAATTTGTCTAAAGTTCTTTAGGATTTTTTATTTAGAAGAACATTATGCAAACACCAACCTTTTAAATTCTATTTTATTTAATGTTTTAATTTGTAAAATAAACTTTTAGTATGAAAATTTTCAAACAAACACAAGAGATGATATAATGAATCCCCATGTTCCTATCACCCAGCTTCAGCTTCAACAATTTGCCATTCTTGTTTTATCTATCCTACCTCTCCTCTCCACAACTTTTTTCATTTTGTTTTGTGTTTTTCCTAGAATTTTTTTTTTTTTTTTTTTGAGACGGAGTCTCGCTCTGTCACCCAGGCTGGAGTGCAATGGCGTGAGCTTGGCTCACTGCAACCTCTGCCTCCCATATTCAAGCGATTCTCCTGCCTCAGCCTCCCAAGTAGCTGGAATTACAGGTGCCTGCCACCATGCCCAGCTAATTTTTGTATTTTTAGTAGAGATGGGGTTTCACCAAGCTGGCCAGGCTAGTCTCAAACTCCTGACCTAAGGCGATCCACCTGCCTCGGCCTCCCAAAGTGCTGGGATTACAGGTGTGAGCCACCTTGTGCAGCCTTCCTGGAATATTTTAAAGCATATCCAGATATTATATTATTTCACCCATAAATACTTCAATGTATATCTCTAAGAGACAAGGCCTTTTCTTTTTTTTTTTTTTTTTTTTTTTTTTTGAGACGGAGTCTTGCTCTGTCGCCAAGCTGGAGTGCAGTGGCGTGATCACTGCAACCTCTGCCTCCCGGGTTCAAGTGATTCTTCTGCCTCAGCCTCCCGAGTATCTGGCACTACAGGCGCATGTCACCACGCCCAGCAACTTTTTGTATTTTTTTTTTAGTAGAGATGGGGTTTCACCATGTTTGCCAGGATGGTCTCGATCTCTTGACCTCGTGATCCATCTGCTTTGGCCTCCCAAAATGCTGGGATTACAGGAATGAGCCACTGCACCTAGCCTGCCTTTTCTTATTTTTAAAAAACATACTGATAATCCCATTATCATACCCAACAAAATTAATAATTCCTTAATATCATCTGATACTTGTTCCATGTTCAGTTTTCTGTCTCAAAAATGCCCTTCCTTCCACAGTTAGTTTGTTAAAATCAGGATCCAAACAAGATTGTCACATTGCATTTAGTTCATATGACAATTCCCTCTCCATTTCTTCCCCCCATGCCATTTGTTGAAGAATCTAAGCCATTGGTCCTATAGAATTTCCCTCTTTGTGATTCTGCTGATTACATCTTCACGGTGATGCTTAATTTGTTCCAGAAACTGCCAGTGACATCTAGAGGCTTGATTAGATAGTTTTTGCTTTTGTTTGTTTTTGCAAGAATACTTCACAGGTACTTCCTTGCATCATAGCAGGAGGCATATACGTACTGTCCCACTTCTAGAGATGTCGAGATTTATTAGTGAGTTCAGATTTTTTTCCTAAGTCTTAAACTGTTTAGCCCCTTGTTTTACTGCAATGGTTAGGACCTCTAATACGATACAGAAGGTAGGGGCTAGACATCTTTTAACTTGTTTCTAAATTTTAATGTGAATGTTTGAAGTTTTACCACTAAATAAGATTTTTTTCCCATATATGTTTCATAGATACTCTGATTAAGGAAGCTTCCTTCCACTCTAGTTACCAGGCTTTTCTTTTTAAATCATTAAATGTTGGATGTTATGGAATTCTTTTTCTTGAATCTACTCATTCATTTTCAACTTAAACCCTTGGAATAGAAATACAATTTGAAAGAGAACCTTATGTCTAGAGACAATACCACTCTTTGGTCTAGGTAAGAGGAGCCCCTAACCTGGACCCACACTTTAGAAGACTTTACTCTGACCTCTGGCTCTGTCCCCACAGGATAAGAATCCATACTGCCAACGTGATGTGCCCAGTTAGAACAGATGCCCCCTTCTAGAAGTGCATCTAACATCCAAATAGCCCAAATAGCTCCAGGCCTGCTTCTAGGGCTTGCTCAGGCCTCATACCTCTTAAGAGTGAAATGGGCCAATGGTATATACCAGGGCTGTAGCCAGATCTTATACATATAGGTGGGGGACCCACATATATATATGCACCGGGCTCCTCATGATGCAGAACAAATCAAAGGGTGGGGAAATAAAGGAGGCACCCAGTGGGCGGGGGCCACCTCTCCCTGCATTGCCATGCTTTGTCATGGAATCTTATAAAATCAGAGAATTCTAAATTCAAACCGGTCTGACAGGTCATTATGAAGGTATTATTTGTCAAGATAATAGAACAAAACATTTTATTTAACAGATAGCTTGATTTATAATTTTATTTTTTTGAGACAGAGTCTTGCTCTGTCACCCAGGCTGGAGTGCAGTGGTGCGATCTCGGCTCACCGCAAACTCCACCTCCTAGGTTCAAGCAATTCTCCTGCCTCCCCGCCTCCCAAGTAGCTGGGATTACAGGCGCCCACCACCATGCCTGGCTAATTTTATATTTTTAGTAGAGACGGGGTTTCCCTATGTTGGCCAGGCTGGTCTCAAACTCCTGACCTCCAGTGATCCACCCACCTTGGCCTCCCAAAGTGCTGGGATTACAAGCATGAGCCATTGCACCTGGCCAATTTATGTTTTAAAAGTTAAGACAAATAGTATATAGGCCTCAATGTGTACTATTGTTGGAACCCTGCAAATGGTGGGGAGCATGACTAGTGAATTTACAACTTAATTAAAATTGCATTTGATCCATACTATTTGATTTTATAATCTGATCAACAGTGTATGATGGATAGGCACTGAGTCATATTAAACTGCAGCTATGTAACTACTTTTTACCTACAAAAGGGGTAATTTCATATGCCGCAAACTGTTACTATTTTTTTAAATAGAGACGGGTGTTTCACATATTGGCCAGGCTGGTCTTGAACTCCTGGCCTCAAATGATCCACCCGCCTTTGTCTTCCAAAGTGCTGGGACAGGCATGAGCCACCACACCCGACCTCCTCAACCTGTTTTTAAAACTTCCTAAAGAATAATATATGAATAGAGAATAATAGTATGAAGCAAAAAAGTAAGATTTTATGAAAGCTAAAACAAATGGAGTAATTCTTTTCTCAAAAGAAAAAATTATGGCAGGGAGCGGTGGCTCACGGCTGTAATCCCAGCACTTTGGGAGGCCGAAGTGGGTGGATCACTTGAGGTCAGGAATTTGAGACTAGCCTGGCCAACATATGGAAACCCCATCTCTACTAAAAATACAAAATTAGCGCGACATGGTGGCACACGCCTGTAATCCCCAGCTACTTGGGAGGCTGAGGCAGGAGAATTGCTTGAACCTGGGCAGCAGAGGTTGCAGTGAACCGAGATCATGCCATTGCACTCCGGCCTGGGCAACAACAATGAAACTCCATCTCAAAACAAAACAAAACAAAAAATAGAAAAATTATTACATGGAAACTGCCAAAGTCTTCAGGTCCAATGTTAAGATTTTTCTCAAGAATTTTCCATAATACTCCCAAACGTTTAAAAAACTGAGCTAGGCATTTAAGAGGATCATTATTCACAACATATTTTTGCATTTAAAAATTACTCCCACTGCAGTGTTTATGGACAGTATTTTTCTTTATTAATTCTTGGTTTTTTTTTTGGAGTAGCCTCCTGAGCAGCGGGGACTACAGGCGTGTGCCACCATGTCTGGCTGATTTTTGATTTTTAGTAGAGACAGGGTTTCACCATGTTGGCCAGGCTGGTCTTGAACTCCTGACCTCAAGTGATCTGCCTGCCTTGGCCTCCCAAAGTGCTGGGATCATAGGCATAAGCCACTGCACCTGGCCTTTATTAGTTAATTCTGATTCTTGTAAATGTTCAAATATCTAATTAGGTCCAATTGTAATTATTAATAATGAGTAAAATAATTCTAGTTTCTATATATCAGGTTAAAAAACTAATCTGGATGTATTACCTTTTCCAATACTCACATATTGGGCTACAAAATGACTTGATATATAGTAACTCTACATTTGTTTTCTTCATCATTAGAAACACATCTAACATTTATATATTTCTTTATGTAGATAACTTCAAAAGGGATCTCAAACACTTTTCTAAAAATATAGATAATTGGGATTACTGAACAGTAATAGGAAAATTGCATTTTAATCAGCGTTTTACTAATGGCCTTTCCGTTTCCAAGAAAAAAATCCAGACATGTATGGGTTTACTAATGTCCCTTAAAAGAAAGAAAGTGAAATAATTCTACAATATGTCCAAACAAATCTGCTTTATATATCTGGAAATAAAAGAATATCCATTTAAATGTAATAGTTTCAAATTTTTGTACATAATTTTGTCTATACAGACCTTAAGATCATATAACATTCCAAAAATCAGAACTTTTAAAAATATATGAAACGCAGACAGTATCTGGTTATAAAAGATTTTAATATCAAATAAAATGTACACGATCAAAAGGCTTTGATTGCCATGTAAAGCATAGTTTCCAGGTTACATCAAGTAATTTTATCTTCTCTCATTTCAAATGAAATGTTGACAGCATAAACAATCTTCCATGAATGATAAGAAGCAAAGGCAGCACATATCATCTGCAAGTTTCTTCCCAAGCTATAAAATATCATGTTCATATTTTTCTTGTTTGTGATCCCAAAACAGGCAATATTTTCATTTCATCCACTCTATTCTTATGTATTTGAAAAGCAGGTGTTATCCACCTACCACAAGAGCACTGCTCACCATACCAGTTGAAGGAACCCAACTTGGCACTGCATTTTGGGCAAAGAAGCTGAAATAGAGCAAATGTGTTACTTTATTCATTCACTTTTATACAAAAGTAATCATTATCTTTGGCAATCAATATAGGATATAAAAACAAGACACGGTCCCCACCTTGAGTTTATAATCTAATCAGTGAGATAAAATGCATTGGAAATTTACTGTAATAGATAGTAGACTATAATTATCGCATAGGAAGAATGTTGTATTCAGGGAGATTGAAGGGAGAAAGGTGAAGCTTGCGATTTGATTAAGGAAGGTTTCATGGATGTGGCATATATATATATATATATATATGGCTTTTAAATCAGTTTGTAATTTAGGACTTCAGATGAAAATGATCATGGCTAAAGTACAGAAAAGCATGTTAGGATTTTCATGCTGTAATACTAACTGTGTGTATTGACAGCATATAAGTCAGATTCTTAGCTATTTAAAGACAAACTGATATTCCAGGAAAATAGGTAAATCAAAAAAGCCTAATAAGGCAACAGCATTTTCTTCTAATGTAGTTAGTTATAGCATTAATGTTTATGTTTAGCTCTTTGATTTGTGCATAGTATAAGGTAAGAGTTTTTATTTTTAATCTTGAGCTATAGAAAACTAGACATAAAAGTCAGAAGCGGGCTGAGTGTGGTGGCTCCTACCTGTAATTCCCAGCACTTTGGGAGGCCGAGGCAGGCAGATCACCTGAGGTCAGGAGTTCGAGACCAGCCTGGTCAACATGGTGAAACCCCATCTCTACTAAAAACACAAAAATTAGTTGGGCGTGGTGGCGGGTACCTATAATCACAGCTACTTGGGAGGCTGAAGCAGGAGAATCATTTGAACCCAGGAGGTGGAGGTTGCAGTGAGCCAAGATCATGCCACTGTACTCCAGCCTGGGCAACAGAGCGAGACTCCATGTCAAAAAAAAAGAAATTCAGGAGCCATAAATAAAAAAACTAACAAATTTTATTATGTAAATATCTTTCATTTTAATATGACAAAACATAAAAAATCTGATAAGCAATAGACTGAAGAAAATAGTTGCAATATACTAGATGAACTATTAACATCTAGAATATATAGAGGTCCTACAAATGAATAAGAAAGAGACAAAACCCATAAGCAAATGGGCCTAGGAATATGAGAGCAATTTACAGAAAAGGAAACTGTAAATGGCTGGTAAATACATAAAGATGGTGGTTGATGACTATTTTCATAAAATTCCAATTAAACATTTTAGGATTAACATTTTTTACCCCACAGATTGACAAAATGTTACCAGTTTTATAGTATCTATTACGTCAAGGATATGGAGTAACGAGTACATGCATTCAGTTACTGATAACCAAATTTGTATGGGCATTTTGAATATTGGCCTGGAATATCACTAATATTTAAAATACATTTTTCAAGCCAGGAATTCCACTTCTAGGTATATATTCTACAAAAAAAAATCAAATATGTACACAAATAAGTATGCACAGGATTTAGAATCTTACATAAAAATGTATTTAACTTGGTTGGAGGGTGTGTGTGTGTGTGTGTGTGTGTGTGTGTGTGTGTGTGTTTCCCAGGTTAAGTAAAATTAGCAAGCCAGAATCACAAGTCACAAAAAAGAAAAACTGATAAATTAGATATCATCAAAATTAAAATCTCTAACTGCTACAAATAATACCATCAAGAATGGGAAGTGAGGCTGGGCGCGGTGGCTCACGCCTGTAATCCCAGCACTTTGGGAGCATGAGGCGGGTGGATTACCTGAGGTCAGGAGTTCGAGACCAGCCTGACCAACATGGAAAAACCCCGTCTCTACTAAAAATACAAAATTAGCCAGGCATGGTGGCGCATGCCTGTAATCCCAGCTACTCAGGAGGCTGAAGCAGGAGAATCACTTCAACCCGGGAGGCGGAGGTTGCGGTGAGCCGAGATTGTGCCATTTCCAGCCTGGGCAACAAGAGCGAAACTCTGTCTCAAAAAAAAAAGAATGGGAAGAGTGGGAATGTGAATTGTGATGTGATATGGTGTGGTTCTCTGTCCCCATCCAAATCTCATCTCAAATTGTAATCCCCACGTGTGGAGGAAGGGAGGTGATTGGATCATGGAGGCAGATTCCCCCATGCTGTTCTGGGGATAGTGAATGAGTACTCATAAGATCTGATGGTTTTATAAGTGTTTGACAGTTCCTCCTTCACACATGCTTCTCTCTCCTGCCATCTTGTGAAGAAGAGGCCTGCTTTCCCTTCTGCCATGATAATAAGTTTCCTGAGGCCTCCCCAGCCATGCAGAACCATGAGTCAATTAAACCTCTTTCCTTTATAAATTACCCAGTCTCACGTACTATCTTTACGGCAGTGTGAAAATGGATTAATACAAGATGGTTGCAAAAACCACTGTGAATACACTTTAAAAACCACTGAACTGTACACCTTAAATAGGTAAATTGTATGTTATGTGAATTATACTATAATAAGGCTGTTTTTTTAAAAAAAAGCAGCAGCATCTGAAAATGTGAGTTTGATTATATGGTACCACTTTCTAGGCAAGACACTACTCATAAGCAGTTTCCTCATACACAACATGTGAATATAACTGCTCCACCTATTTTATAATGCTATGGCATTCTTCAAATGGTATAATATAGTGAAAGGGTTTCATAAACTAGCCACTATACAAACTTTTATACAAATCATACAAACTTTCAAAATCATTATTAAGATTATTATTATAGAGTACCTTCACATTAATATCAAGTAAACCTAAAGGAGAAATGTGGCTGTCATGGCACACTGCAACCAAGTTAAACCCTTTTTTATGTAAAATGTCACATAAACTGCATTCTTTCTTTTTCTTTTTTTTCCCTACCCACTGGTTATAAGAGCAATAGGATGAGCTGCATTATTTAACTGGAAATGAAAAAGAATCTCATAGCAAAACATATTAAATTTCACTTTCCTAAAAGATAAGAAAAAAAGCGAGACACAGGAAGCCAACAGAGAAAGACAAAACTTTTAACCTAATTTTAAAATCCCTGATTTACCCTACTCTTGTTACAAAGTTCAAATTTTGTTAAATACATTTTTTCTTTTATTTTTTTTTTTATTAAAAATTTTTTGCTTTCTTTCATAGAGATAAGGTCTCACTATGTTGCCCAACCTGGTCTCGAAACCCCGGGCTCCAGCGATCCTCCTGCCTCAGCCTCCCAAAGTGCTCAGATTACAGGCATGAGCTAATGAGGCATGAGTGCCCAGCCAATATATTCTAATTAGTTTAAAAATAAATGTTAGTCTTATATTTGAAAAAATATAAATAGTCTTAAAGGAAATTTATTAACTTAGACCAGGGTTCTCAACCAGAAGTAGTTCACTATGTTGGATCAGCTGGTTTTTGAAAAATATTTTATTTTTGATAGTCTTATCTATACTAGAAAGATATAATCTTCAGAAATAAAGAAATTAAGAAATGGAGCAAAACACTACTTAAAATAGAGCTTAAAATGCAAGAAGGAATAAAATATAGATGATAGAATAAAATTGTAGAAAATGTTTTCTCACCTGTCCATCCATCACTCCCAACAAAGCAGATTCCATCCACTGTACAGGTTCAATGAAATAAGATGTACATTGAGCTTGCCTCCCTGTGGTAAGCATGAAAGATGGTGTCATTCTCTTGTGGGCAAAGGCTATAGGTCCACTTCCTTCATGGTGATCCAGAATACTAGAACTTCGAAATAATGATCGCCTGCAACCCGCAAACAAACAAAAACATTAATGACTTCCAAAAGGATGAAAACATGGATGAAATGTGCAGTATTTCTTTTTTTTTTTTTTGAGACAGAGTCTCACTCTGTCACCCATGCTAGAGTGCAGTGGCATGATCACGGTTCACTGCAACCTCCGCCTCCTGGGTTCAACCAATTCTCCCGCCTCAGCCTCCTGAGTAGCTGGGATTACAGGCACCTGCCACCATGCCCAACTAATTTTTGTATTTTCAATAAAGACCGGGTTTCACCATGTTGGCCAGGCTGGTCTCAAACTCCCAATCTCAGGTGATCTGCCTGCCTCAGCCTCCCAAAGTGCTGGGATTACAGGCGTGAGCCACCGCACCCAGCGAAATGTGCAATATTGCTTAGAGAACAAAATAATGTAACATTGATTACGCTATTTAAATTTTCAATAACCCTTACAATCTGATTATTTCTCTTTTTAAGAATTTATATTCTTTCTGAAAACAGATCTGAACTAAAAATTTCTATATTATTCAATTAAACAAAATCTTCCTACAGAAATTTAAGAAAATAAAAAGTTAAGTACTTTTCAGCTATGGAGACAAGATAAAATATCCAAAGGATACAAAATATTTTACCTGCACTTTCTACACTTGTAGAGAACCTCATCTTTCAATCCTTGTGAAATGGTGGTTGGGTCAACAGCAAAGAGTTCTTGAGGTAAATTCTGCAATTCTATATGACATAATTAAAATGCATTTATTTGTCAAAATCAACTCTGCATTTTCAGATAAATTCAGTTAATGTCAAATTGAGGCAACAAGTGCTAACCTCAAAAATTAAAAAAAAAAAAAAATCAAATTCCAGTGTTGACAAATCAGGCTGAGGTAGGAGAGGACAGTGATTTAAGTGCTTAGGTTCTGGGTACAGGCTGCCTGAATTCAAATCCTGACCCTGCCATTTATAAACCATGTGATTTTGAATACGTTATTTCTGGCTAAATCAGTTTCAAAAATAAACAATAGCTTCTCAGGGATTGCTGGAAGTAAGGTAAAGCATACAATGCCAAAGTAAATGACATCTAGAAAGCCCATTACACACTAGCAATTATTACTTACCTGGATACTTCTCTGTAACCTTTTGTAAACGATATTGCTTATAAATTGCACTAGAGGTATCCACTTCACATCCCATTGCCTGGTATAATTTCAGTTGCCACTCAAACCCCTCATTCATCCTGTAATGATAAAGAAATATAAAGTTTCATTTTCTTAAAATTACATCACAAAAGCATAATTATTACTATAAAAAAAGAACCCACTTAGCCTCTGGTTTGAGAATCTGGAGCTTTTCATAGGCTTTTTCAAAGGCAAGTTGGTCAGTCTTCATGAGAAAAGCAGTTATTATGGCCACACTTCGACTGACTCCTGCATGACTGAAAAAGAGACCTTTAAAATAAAACAGCAAACAGCAACAATTAAAAAAAACACACAAAACCCAACCCCCTATTAATAGTAAAGTTTAGGCCCACTTCATTTCTACTTCTCAAATAAGCCCATTGCCTCTGAAATATTATCAATGTACAAAATAATTATTCCTTTTTCCTTTTGAATTCTGAACCATATGAATGTATTACCTATTCAAAAATAATAACGGTAATTTTTTAAATTTTTATAATGGCTCAGAACGAATCCAAACTCCTGGCTAGACACAGTGGCTGACCTAGGCCTGAAATCCCAGCACTTTGGGAGGCGAGGTGAGAGGATTGCTTGAGTCTGGGAGTTGGAGACCAGCCTGGGCAACAAAGTGACACCCCACCTCTATAAAAAATTAGCCGGATGTGGTGGTGCCTGTAGTCCCAGCTACTCTGGAGGCTGAGGCAGGAGGATCATTTGAGCCTGGGAGTTTGAGACTGCAGTGAGCTGTAATTACACTACTACACTGCAGACTGGGTGACAGAGCAAGACCCTGTATCCAAATAAAAATAAATAAAACAAAACAAAAACAAATCCAATCTCCTTTCATCTTAGCATTCAGGGACCTTAAAACCTGGTCCCTGACTTCTTTCGATTCTATCACTATCTTCTGTCTTTTATGTGCTCAATAAATTTAAACGATTGTTATTATACTCCAATCCAACCAAGAACTGCTTAGGGATACCCATTTTCTTTTTTTTTGAGATGGAGTCTCGCTCTGTTGCCCAGGCCGCATTGCTGTGGCACGACCTTTGCTCACTGCAACCTCCACCTCCCAGATTCAAGTGATTCTCCTGCCTCAGCCTCCCGAGTAGCTGGGACTACAGGTGAGTGCCACCACGCCCAGCTAATTTTTGTATTTTTGGTAGAGACGGGTTTCACCATATTAGCCAGGCTGGTCTCGAACTCCTGACCTCGTGATCCTCCTGCCTCCCAAAATGCTGGGATTACAGGCGTGAGCCGCCGCGCCCTGCGGGATTCCCATTTTCTTTTTGTCTTTGCTGCAACCATCTCCTCCCTAGGCAAAGCCCAGGGATCCTTTAGATCCAAATCGATTCACCTCTTCATCAACCACCCCCCACCCATCCCAAACAAAAACATTTAACACTAAATCTTCGTAAATCCCGTTTACAAGACACCAAGCAACCTAATCTGCATTACAATCATCGGGGAGGGTGTCTAGCTTCTCCAACAGAGCTGTAAACTCCTTGGGATGTAGGTATTTTGTCATTTATCAGATGATACCTACCCCGCCCTCTGTTGCTGTAGGAAGAACCAACTAAAGCATAAATGAATGAAAGCCTGCACACACCAGGTGCCCGCCTCCAGCCTCCTCCTCTCTTGGATACACGCCTCCTGCAGGAGGCAGCGGGAGGAGGTTCACGCGGCATGACTGCGCTCATGTCCTCCCGAGGGCCTCGGAAGGAAAGGGGCGTCGGGGGCCGGCTGGAAGCTTGACGGGGCACGTCACCCCCTGACCCGGCCACTCACCAGTGCACCAACACCGCACGGCCCTCAGCGCGGGCCTGACCGATGAAGGCCACGCACCGGTCCAGATGGCTGAGCAGGTCCGTCTCGGGTTTGTCCAGCGCCGGCACGAAGAGGCGCCATAGACCCTCGACCCCAGGCCCCGCCTTGAAGCTGGGCTCCTCCGAGTCCACTGTTAGCACGGCCGTGATGCCCGCTTCCCTCAAGTGGTCTGGCTCCGCGACGGCCGCGGCCCCACCGAGATACAATCCTGGCTGCACTTCCAGCATCTGCCCGGCGCAGCTGACTCTGCTGGCGCTGGGGTTGCTGAGCTCGCAGCCATGACTCGGGCCCGGAGCGTCCAACATGGCCGCACCCAGAAGCCAGGCGGCTCCCTGCCCTACCATCGAGTAGACTCCGGCTAGAACATCCTTCCCCTGGGACTCGCCAGCCTCAGCGGCTCCACTGCTCCCTCGGAGGACCACGTCGGCCGCAAGAATATGGACTTACCGCTGAGGGGCCGAGCTTCGGCCCCATTCAGCGCGGCCTTTCCACCCGTGTTCCCTCTGACCCCCACCCCCAAAGTTGATGGTAAAGGATAAGCTTCCCCAAATACAGGGTTTCTCGAGCTCTTAGTATTGAAATTTTCAGGAAAGAGATATCAGGAACAGCTGAACTCAAATGTGAAATAAAGGTCGCACCAGCTGAATCAGAAGCATCCTTTTATGCATTTGAAGTCAAATTTTTTCCAATATTATAAAGCCATCTGTACTTTGCATCTTATGATTATTTTTCCTTTTTCTGCCCAATTTCATTATTGGGGTGTGAATCCTTGTTGATGTTTACTGTCTATTTATTTTGAAGATATTAATCCTATATTTTTGTAAGTCAATGTCCTCCAGTCAGGACTACCAGAAACCAACTTTAATTAGGCAAGTGTCATGAGCTATGGAGAATTTCAGGGCATCTCAGCACGAGGATGTTGGGAAGATCCTATACAGATTTGGGGCTTTTATTTGGGGATTTTGGAAAGAGTTTAAGGAAGCAGGCTTTGCTCCGGACTGAATGCTGCAGGAAGGTACTCAGTACAATGAGTATCTTTTATATATCTTTTGTGTAGGGAGGACAGGTGAGAGAGATACTAAAGCTGTAAATGGTCAAGAAGTAGTAGCTATAGTACTGGTATAAAGATAGATCCATCGACCTGTCTCTATTCTGGAACAGAACAAACCCTTGCGTGTGGAGTCCTAATTAGGGAAAAGGAGTCAGGCTGGCTAGACGAAGGGAAGTAAAAGGAGAAAGCAGATAAGCCATAAGTCTGCCTTTCTTCGTGGTCCAGGACACATAGCCCTGCTGTGCAAATAACTCACAATCTGCCTGTGCCCAGCCATCACCAGACCCTCAGCTGATAGAAAAATGGAAGTTAGTTCATTGCAACCTTGGCATTATTAGTACTGCACAAAGCCCTCTTCTGCCCACAACATAAGCACCATTCTACAAAATCCCCAGCAAACCTTTGTTTCCTAGCAGTCAGCTTCTCTCTTGCTGAGAAGAAGAAGGGTGCCTGTTGCACCCTTGCAATGTATTTTCATACCTTATCTAATAAACCTGCCTTTCTTTACCTACAACTGTGTTGGTAAATTCTTCCTGCCACCCGTGTCACCAGCCCAGAAAGTTGCTGTTCACCTGCAACATTGCATATATGTTAGAATAATCTTCAAAAAGAGTGCCAAGACCACACAATGGAAAAAGGACAATCTCCTCAACAGTGTTGGGAAAAACTAGATATCCACATGCAAAAGAATGAAGATGGACCTTTACCTTTGACCATATACAAAAAATAACTCCAAATAGATTAAAGACCTAAAAATATAACATTCTTAGTAGAAAACATAGGGGGAAAGCTTCATGGCCTTAGGTTTGATAAAAATGTTGAAATAGGTAAGGGTCAATGGTCTCATTGTCTAAGGTGTTATCCGAACTTGTTGTCTCACGACCGAGAAAATTAAGGAGCGTGGGCACGAAGAGTGAGGTTGAAGCAAAAGTTTAATAAGCAAAAGAAGAAAGCTCTCCACAGCAGAGAGGGGAGCCCAAGTGGGGTGCCATTTTTACAGTTGAATTCAGAACCTATTATAAGAAACTCCTCTCATCTCTATAGCTGTTTGAGTAACTTCTCATGAATAAAGCTGTCTGTGCAACTTCCCTTCTTCTGCCGATGTGGGTATGTCTCTAGGCAAGCACAAAGCATGGCTTCTCTTGTTTGTATCACTGTAGGTTTGTTTTAGGTAAGCCCCCCTCCTCCCTGTGCAAGTTCCCACAGAGCCCACTGTGTATATGCCTGAAAAGGGGAGGAAAGTTTTTCCTGGGAGCTCGCCAATTACACAAAGAATGAAAAGCATCTGTGCCAGACCCTACCTGCTTATCTGTGCAGGTGCAGCCTGAGTTTTGCCTAAGCTGCTCTATTTTGTTTGTAGCTGTGATTTTTCAGGCAGACTCCTTCTCCAACGGCTAGCCTTAGCTGTCTACCTAACTGATTTTTCCTTTTCTTCTCCCTTAATTTCTTGGATAAAATACAAAAAGCACAGGCAACAAAAGCGAAAATAGACAAGTGGGACTATATCAAACTTTAAAGTGTCTGCATATCAAGGAAAACAGTCAATACAGTGAAAAGCAATTTGTATAGAATGGGAAAAAATAATTGCAAAGCATATATCTGATACGTTAATATGCAGAACATATAAAAAAATCTCCTACAACTCGACAGCAGAAAAACAAGTAACCCAATTTTCAAAAAACTGGGCAAACGACCTGAATCAACATTCCTCCAAAGAAGATATACAAGCGGCCAAAAAGCATAGGAAAAGATGCTCAAATTGCTAATATTAGAGAAATGCAAATCAAAGCTACAATGATAATATCATCTTACACCCATTAGGATGGCTAGTATTTTTTTCAAGCACAGAAAATAAGTGTTAGCAAGGATGTGGAAAAATTGGAACCCTTATGCGTTGCTGAAGGGAATGTAAAATGGTGCAGCCACTAGGGAAAACAGTATGGAGTTTCCTCAAAAGATTAAAAATAGAATTACCACATGATCCAGCAATCTCACTTCTAGGTTATACAGCCAAAAGAATTGAAAGTGGGATCTTAAAGATATTTGCACACCCATATTTATGGCAACATTATTCACAACAGCAAAAAGGTAGAAGTAACCCAAATGTCCATCATGGATTAATGGATAAAGAAAATGTGGTATGGGTGGGGCGCGGTGGCTCACGTCTGTAATCCCAGCACTTTGGAAGGCCAAGGCAGGTGGATCACCTGAGGCCAGGAATTCAAGACCAGCTTGGCCAACACGGCAAAACCCTATCTCTACTAAAAATACAAAAATAGCTGGGTATGGTGGTGGGCGCCTGTAATCCTAGGTACTCAGGAGGCTGAGGCAGGAGACTCGCTTGAACCCGGGAGATGGAGGTTGCAGTGAGCCAAGATCATGCCACTGCACTCCAGCCTAGGGGATGGGGAGAGACTGTGTCTCCAAGAAAGAAAGAAAGAAGGAAGGAAGGAAGGAAGGAAGGAAGGAAGGAAGGAAGGAAGGAAATAAATAAATGTGGTATATACACATGACGAACTATTATTCAGCCATATAAAAAGAGGGAAATTCTGTCACATGCTACAACATAGATTTTCTTTGAGGTCGGGTGCAGTGGCTCATGCCTGTAATCCCGGCACTTTGTGGGGCTGAGGCTGGCAGATGACCTGAGGTTAGTAGTTTGACACCAGCCTTGACAACATGGCGAAAACCTGTCTCTACTAAAAATACAAACAAACAAACAAAAAAAGCAGGCGGGTCCCGGTGGCTCACACCTGTAATCCCAGCACTTTGGGAGGCCGAGGCGGGTGGATTACCTGAGGTCC
Source organism: Hylobates moloch (assembly GCF_009828535.3). Taxonomy (NCBI): domain Eukaryota; kingdom Metazoa; phylum Chordata; class Mammalia; order Primates; family Hylobatidae; genus Hylobates; species Hylobates moloch. The sequence goes on from NW_026652283.1 coordinate 71,943,589, forward strand.
GGAGTTCAAGACCAGCCTGGCCAACATGGTGAAACCCTATCTCTACTAAAAATACAAAAATTAGCCAGGCATGGTGGCAGGTGCCTGTAATCCTAGCTACTTGGGAGGGTGAGGCAGGAGAATCGCTTGAACCCCCTTGAACTCATGCCACTGCACTCCAGCCTGGGCAACAGAGCGAGACTCCATCCTAAAAAACAAAAATGAAAGCAAAAACATTAGCTGGGCACGGTGGTGCATGCCTATAATCCAGGTACTCGGGAGGCTGAGGCAGGAGAATCCCTTGAACCCGGGAGGTGGAGGTTGCAATGTGCTGAGATCGCATCACTGCACTCCAGCCTGGGTGACAGAGCAAGACTCCATCTCAAAAACAATAAAAACTTTGAGGACATTATGCTAAGTAAAATAAGGCACAACTGTAGATGCTGAGGATGTAAAGATGTATGACAGTCTTTGCCCTCAAGGAACTTGGTGAAATGGTAGAGTGAAAGTAAGTAAATAGCCTAATTAATGTTATAGTAGAGGCAAGGGCGGTGTACTAAGGGAGCACATGGAGGCATCCAATCCTAATGGAAGGGGGGTAATTAGGGATGGCCTCCCAGAGGAGGTGATGCTTCATCTGCATCTTGAAGGACGAGTGGAAATTTGTCAGGGAAAAAGGAGGGAGACGAGGAAAGAAGTTCTGACCGGAAGGACCAACATCTGCAAAGGCACAAAAGCCAGAAAGCCCCATAGAAGTGTAAATGTGTTGCTGGAAAAGGGAGAAAGAAGGATGATGCAGATGGTGTTCACAGTTGCTTTCAGGACACTGGAAAGATAGGCAGGACCAGATCATAAGGGGAACGTATGCCTTGCTAAGAAGTTTTAAATTTTTCCTAAAGATCATGCAGACTGTTAAAGAAGTTTAAGCAGCAGAATAATACCACTTGATCTGTATTTTAGAAAACAACCTTGTCTGGTTAAGAGATTAATGCAATAATTGAGTCAAGGAATGAAGGGTGCCGGTAGAAGGAAACACAGAGGAAGGGAATGTGTTTAAGAGCGATTAAAAAGGCAGAAGGGAGGAGGCTTGAGACCAAATAGATATGGGAGAGGAAAGAGGGAGGAATAAAAGATAACTTTATTTCTAGTTTGAGTGATTGAGTGGATGACGATTTCATTCACCAAAATGGGGAACAAAGGAGGAGGGACAGTTTGGAGAAAAGTAAATGTCATCATTGGCTGGGCTGGCTGGAGACTGGGATATGACACTCAGAAAAGAGATAAAAAAGAGATCCAATCATCATCATCATCTTTTTTTTCTTTTTGAGATGGAGTCTCGCTCTGTCGCCCAGGCTGGAGTGCAGTGGTGCGATCTCAGCTCACTGCAACCGCCACCTCCTGGGTTCAAGCTATTTTCCTGCCTCAGCTATTCTCCTGCCTCAGTTCAAGCTATTCTCAGCCTCCCAAGTAGCTGGGATTGCAGGTGTGCACCACCCCGCCTGGCTATTTTTTTTTTTTTTTTTTTGTATTTTTAGTAGAGACAGGGTTTCATTATGTTGGCCAGGCTGGTCTTGAACTCCTGACCTCAGGTGATCCACCTGCCTCGGCCTCCCAAAGTGCTGGGATACAGGCGTGAGCCACCATGCCCAGCCCCAGTCATCATTTTATGAGTGAAATAGGATTGATGAGATTGCCTAGGATGAGAGAATAAAATACAAAAAGAATTGAGCAATTGCTGAGGAAAAATAAGACTTAAGGGACACATAAGTAAAAGGAATCCACAACAGAAACTGAGTCATAGTGGAAGAGATAATAAGAAAATTTGGTACCTTAGAAGCCAAGGATGAGTCACACTAGAGAGGCCAAATAAAGTGAGGACTAAAAGCTTTCATCAGGTTTAAAAATCACAAGGTCTTAGTATCCATAGTGAGAGTAGTTTCGGTGAGATTGTTGGGAGTGGGGTTGGGGAAACAGAACCTGATTGCAGGGGGCAAGGAGGAAGTGGAAAGCAGGACAATGGAGGCGGTAGGTGTGGACTCATCTTTCAAGATGAAAGAAAGAAGAGACCATACCCAAAGGGAAGTGTGAAAGAGGGAGGTGTTTCTTTTCTTTTTCTTTTTCTATAGGAAAAGTTGTAGACGTATCAGAAGAGGGAAAACGGTTAAAGATACAGGAGAAAAGGAGTCTTTGAATTAATTAGGGGGTGGAATGGGATCCAAAGCCAGGTGGATGATTAACCTTTTCCATGGTAACCAGAGGAAAGAAGAAAATGATGGGTGGGGATGAAGGGAGGCTCAGGAGTTTGGCAGCAAGAAGTTAAAGGCATTCTCTTCTGATGGTTTCTATTTTCTGGGGGAAATAAAAACCTAGTTTATATGCTGTGAGGATAGAGCTGTGAGAAGAATAGCCAGTTTGAGGAAAAATTGCCTGAGGAGGGTGGCGAATATGTGAATACTCTCTGTGGAGAACATATATGGAAGCAGACCTGTGGGAACGGGCTGCTGAAGGCCTAGTCAGTGTTCAGATCATAAATATAAAAGACGTATGTGTAGTAAAGGGTTAACTCTGCAGGCTCTGATTGCTCAAGCCCTGCAAGTTCAAGGAATGGTCTGTCTTCCGGAGGACTGGCCCTTGACGAACTCCTCATGCCACACTATATCAGTTTGACTAGATATGCTAACAGGGTGACTATGGTGAAGCCTGTTTCAGTATGCCTGAGGCCCTGGGCCATGCTGTATCAGTTTGACCTGCAGGAGGCTGGAAATTGAGTAGGTAAGGTCAGTCATGCAGATGACACATGCCCATGTAACTGGCCCGCAATAAAAACCCAAGGCTTGGGTGAGCTTCCTGCTCGGCAATACTTCACACGTGTTGCCATGCATCATTGCTGGGAAAATTAAGCACATCTCTATACAAATTCTTCTGGGAGGCCATACTTGGAAGGTTGCACCTGGCTTCTCTTGAACTTCACCCCTGGGCCTTTTTCCCTTCACTGAATTTTAATCTGTATCCTTTCACTCTAATAAACCATAACTTTGTATATCAGCGCTTCTGAGTTCTGTGGATCCTGCTAGTAAATCATTGAGCCTGAGGGAGCCTGAGGATGATCTTGGTGACAGCCGATACAGCATCCATTGTCTATAATATTGAATAACTGGAGACATCTAAATGACTACAAGTAATAGATTGGTTAAATGGGTTGTTTTAGCAATTCAGTGAAATACTAGGCAACTACTAAGAAATAGAACAAAGAGGGATGTGCTAGCTATATCAGAAAGTTCTTTAAAATAATATTTTATTTTTCATTTTGTGGGTACATAGTAGGTGTATATATTTATGGGGTACATGAGATGTTTTGATATAGGCATGCAATGTGTAATAATCACATTACAGAAAATGGGGTATCCATCCCATTCGTCAAGCACTTATCCTTTGTGCTACAATCCAATTACACCCTTTTAGTTATTTTTAGATGTACAATTATATATCCTATATTTTTAGATGTAAAATTATATATCCTTTGTGCTACAATCCAATTACACCCTTTTAGTTATTTTTAAATGTACAATTATATTATTATTGACTATAGTCGTCCTGTTGTGCTATCAAATACTAGGCCTTATTCTATTTTTTTTTCTTTTGGTAACAATTAATCATCCTCACCTTCTCCCTAACCGCCAACTACCCTTTCCAGCCTCCGGTAACCATCCTTCTACTCTCTATCTCCATAAGTTCAATTGTTTTGAATTTTAGATCCCATAAATAAGTGAGAACATGTGATGTTTGTCTTTCTCTACCTGGCTTATTTCACTCACATAATGATCCACAGTTCCATCTATGTTGTTGTTAGTGACTGAATCTAATTCTTTCTACGGCTAAGTAGTACTCTATCACGTGAGTACCACATTTTCTTTATCCATTCATCTGTTGATGGACACATAGGTCGATTCTATATCTTGGCTACTGTGAATAGTGCTGCAACAAACACGGAAGTGCAGATATCCCTTCAACATACTGATTTCCTTTCTTTGGGGTATACACCTAGCAGTGGTATTCCTGGATTGTATGGTTATATCATAAAGTTTTTAAAAGCTGGTTTACAAGTAGAAATGTCTGAGCACATTTACTTTAAAAATACATATATGTATGCACATATATGAAAAATGTTGAAAGATAGATGGTATATCAAACCATTAACTAGTTATTTCTGGGAGTGGGCATTATGAAAGAGACTTACATGAAATGCATTATGTACTTCTTATATAGTTTTTATTTATCTATTTCAACTAGTATTATCAAAATTCTTCACCATGAAGAGTAATAGATATTTATATTCTGGAAAAGAGGTGAAACGTAAGGGTTCATTTACTGACATTTTATTATGGTATCCTTAGAAATGAGATTTCCCTTCTCAATTCCCTAAAATTACTGCATAAGTTCCTTCAAGGATAGGGGCAGGAGACACATCTCAATTGCTACTGAATGCCCACAGAGGCTGGCTCAGTATATATCTAACTGGGAGTGAATTTAACAGCTTCTGTATTTAGGATCTTAGCCACTAGGGGGCATTATTTGCCTTTTGGTAAAATATGTTTTCTCTGCACTTGTCTTGAAAAAAGGAAAAATGAATATGGAAGCCCTGCAAGAGAATAATCAGGATGTTAGGCCCAAGGAAGGAAATGCTGTCTCTAGAGAGGGAGCCGGGTTGCTTTCCCGTCAAGGAAAGGAGAAGAGGCTCTCTGTCTTAGGATTAGTAGCTACACATACATACACACACACACACACACACACACAGCCACAATTTGTTTTTATCACCACTGAAACTGCAATCTTGATGAATATTGAGCAAGCAAAAATTTCTTATAATTGCTAAGAGATCGTCAAGTGTGCGATGGCTTGCTTTTTTGAGAAGGCACCCATTTTATGTAACAAGGCTGATCGCATGTGGATACACGTGACCCCAGTCTTCTTTTTTTTTTTTTTTGAGACAGAGTCTCGCTCTGTCACCCAGGCTGGAGTGCAGTGGCGCGATCTAGGCTCACTGCAAGCTCCGCCTCCCGGGTTCACGCCATTCTCCTGCCTCAGCCTCTCCGAGTAGCTGGGACTACAGGCGCCCGCCACCACGCCCGGCTAATTTTTTTGTATTTTTAGTAGAGACGGGGTTTCACCGTGGTCTCGATCTCCTGACCTCGTGATCCGCCTGCCTCGGCCTCCCAAAGTGCTGGGATTACAAGCGTGAGCCACCGTGCCCGGCTGACCCCAGTCTTCTTACTCTAGTTGTTTCTCAAAACTTGTGGGCTTCTAGAGCATAGTCACAGTTAAGATTTATAATTATCATCTACAGAACATTTACTATAAGTGCAGATCTCTGTGAGCAGTCACAGAGAAATATCCCTTCTTTTGTCTCATCACCTCCTCATCATGGTCCAAAGACAAGTTCCTCTTTCTATTAATATTTCCAGCATTGCCACCAGTGCTCTCCTGCATCCCGTGAGTTATCAGTAAATGTTTGTCAATTTTTACAATTATATTCTTAATGCGACTTAAGATCTGGGACAGATGCGAAAATACACTTTCAGGCTCCCAAATAACAATGTCGAACAAAAATATAAATGGAAGAATAATAACATGATTCTATAGAAGATAGGTACCTAGGACGTGATGAGTTCAAATTTTGCACTGTCTTTGAGGGACACAGTCTGAAGCCAGAGAAAACCTAGAAGTGAATCCCAAGCTGCATCTGGGCCTGCTACTTACTAATAGGTAATCGTGTACTCTTAAAAAGTTATTTGATTTCCCGAGTCTCAGCTCCTTAATATGTAAAATAGGAATAAGTATAGCCACATTGCAGAGCCGTAATAAGAATGGATTTAACATATCTCATTGGTGCGATAAATAAATTCTAAGTTAAACCACTGCACTAGAGGCAGTTCAGAGAGGACGCAGAACAGGAGAGGCTGGAGCTATGGTGAAGAGGTGGGCTAGAGAAATGGCTGCGGGCGACTGGTGAGAAAAGCTGTTGGGCAGAGATAAATTACTACGCAACCAGTCCAGGAATTCAATGGCCATGAGAACTTAGAGAAAAGTAGATCTTAATCATCTACCCTGCCACAGCCACATCCCTAAGTCTGCATATTCATTTAGAGGTCTGTCTTTGTAAAGATGTGTCCTCCTTCTGTAGCACCTATTATCAAGATTCTGAGGCAATAATTTCAGCTCTACAGAACCCTAGGACCAGCTATAACGGATTGGTAGTTGAAGCCCTCTCACTGCGTAGGAATAACTTGGCCAACTGAGCAAATAACTCTTCCTGCCCGACTTCCGACCCTCCCCACCCAACCCAACATTAGCACGTCCATCACATTGTTTGTCTGTCCTTCTGAGAAATGCTGGGGCAGGAACCGGTTCGTGATATTTGGGCCATGCTCTCAGTTCCTTTTTTGACTCAGGAAGAAATTGGTAAACAGAGAGTCAGATGAGTGGGGCAAGGGAGACCACAGATGTTCCCCATTCCACATCAGGGTTTGCTGAGTGACATTTTGCACAAACCCTCTCCCTCCATTCTTCCCCAGACAGACAAAATGCAGAGAATGGCCATGGGTCCCCTCACAACCTTGGAGAGCTTTTGCTGCCTGCACTTAGGCCAGTGTGTTATAGTGGAAAGAGCTCTGGACTTGCATGCACAAACCCTAGATTTAAATTTTGGTTCTCTCATGTAGTAGTTGAATAACTTTGGCCCAGCCGGTTAAGCTCGCTGAACTTCTGTGCCCCTATCCAAAAAAGTTAAGGCCAATAATGCCTTCTCTAATATTCCCTAAAGGATTTTTGAACTAGAAAAATCAGAAGTCCTATAAACTTTAGGGTAGTCCACAGATTATTTCCAAATCCTTTAAAATGTCATGCCAACAAACATATCTCCTTATCACCAAATATATCCCCTTCTTTCTCTCAGATGTCTCAAACCATACGTTCAATTGACAGTACAAACAAAATACTTTGGCGGCTGGGACAAAGAAATAATTCATTTTAGCTGGAGGAAGCTGGGAAAAAATCTTAGGTGACTTTAAGCTGAGTCTTTCCCATGAGTGAAAGAAATGAGAGATAAGGGCCTGGAAAGGGTGGTAGAAAGAGTGATGAGGCAAAGGTGGCAGAGACATGAAGGCTAAGACACTTGAAGTTGTTTTATTCAATGTGCCTGGCATGTCTAGACAAAAAGGAGAATTAGTTTTGAGACTTTGCACGCTGTCCTGGAACATGTGTTCAGTCACCCTGGCCACATCCGCCCTTATGGTGGCCACAGAGTCACAGTGCTGTCATGGGCAGGGGCACCTGCAGTCTCGTGTCCTTGTCCCTCACAGGCTTCATGTTCACAGCCCTCTCACAGAGGATCTCAAATCCCCTTACTGGGGCTACAGGGGTACTCCATGGGCAAGTCCCACCTGCTCGTATACTTTCAGGCTATCAAACCTTAAGGCTGCCTCCAATCCAAAATGATATTCTCAGGGCAGATGACTGCAGGAAGGGCTTGTAAACACTCCTAAAACGAAGCAGTGTCCACTAGGTGCCAGCATGAGCTTACCAAGAATGGTCTTGCCCTGATAGTCTGTTTTTTTGGTTTTCTTTCTTTCTTTCTTTCTTTCTTTTTTGACAGGATGAGTAGACAGGCAGATTAGGGAAATGTTCATATACTGAGTACTTCCCTAGGCTTCTGGACAGACCTCCTTGTGGACAAGGGAGATAATTATGAGCTCCATATGAGAACAGTCAACTACTCAGCCTGGCCAACATGGGGAAACCCTGTCTCTACTAAAAATACAAAAATTAGTCGGGCATGGTGGCGAGCACATGTAATCCCAGCTACTCTGGAGGCTGAGGCAGGAGGATTGCTTGAACCCGGGAGGCAGAGGTTGCAGTGAGCCAGGATCGTTCTACTGCACTCCAACCTGAGTGACAGATTAACACTTTGTGTCAAAAAAAAAATTTACAAAAGAAATAGAAAACAGTCAACTAGGCTGGTAATTGGTTAAACAATCATACCAAAAGAGTACGACACAGATAGGTAGCAATCAAGAAATAGATTTCTAGTGAGATAGAGCTCCACCCAAATTTCTTTTATCTGCTTTATTCAACTTTTTAAAAAAGTAATTTTGATTAGAGCACAAAGACATGCTTACCTAATATGTATGTGTTACAAGCTGGAAGGGATCAAAAATTGTACTGGGATCAGAAATTGTCTTATTACATGAACAAAGACATAATTTAAAAGAGATAAATATAAGGTATAAGGTACTGCGTTTTGGTCCCCAAAATTAACTGCATAAACAAAAGTTGGGGAGCAAAGAGGTGTGCTTTAGATGAAAACAATCTCTCTGGTAAGTTTATAGGGAATAAGCCCAATGAGGCTGGAGAATATCAAGAGTCCTGGAGAGGAAGCTATCTCATTAGGCTACATTCACCTCCATGTAAATGGCTGGAGTTCTATTTCTATTCCATCACTACCAAGTCATTTCAGCTCTCTGGGTCTCAATTTCCTTTCTCTAACAAGTTAGACTAAATCCCTAAGTCTTTTCCAGCACTAAAATTCTAGGACTAACCCCTTTGTTGTCTGTAGAGGTGGTGTCAATATCCACTCATTACCATCTCAAGTGCCTTTCTGAACTGCACAGCCTGGAAATGTAAAAGGGACCGTGACTTCCCTGCAGTGAGGTGCTGGGTGTAATTTAAGTCTGGCCACTCAGAAGCCCTTATACACCACATGGAAGGTAAAACTGAAGCGGAGGCTGTACTGCTGCAGCTGATGTTGCTTCTGGAAACCTGGTTGAGGAAGATTTTGGTTTTTCTTTACCAGCAATAGTACCTACCTAGTGTCCAGGATCTAGCTTTGTGCTGCTAGGGGCAGGGCCCTGAGCATCCATTCCTTGGACCATAGAAGACAGGTATGGTCTTGGCACCGTAGCAATAGCAGTGTCTCTTCTATCGTGACTGTTTTCTCAATCATAGCAATGGCTGTGTGACCCAAGGCTGGCAAATTTCTGATCTCAGAAGAGGCAGCAACTCCCTTGTTGAATTGATATTGGGAAACTTTGCTGAAAACACAAACTACAGTCTGTCTCTTCATCTCTCCCAATCATTTTGTAAGCTATTAAATACTATGTAATAAATTCCTTCCTACTTAATCCAGCTAGAGTTAATTCTGTTCCCTGAAATTGAATCCTGATCAATATAATAATATACTTAAAAAGCTCTTTTTTAAAATAAAAGACCTGGAAGAGTGCACATCAAATTGTTAAATAGTGGTTACGTCTATAACCCACTGAGGGAGTGGGTGGGAGGATGGCAAGAAAAATAGGCTTAACATTTTTTTTAATACAGTATGAAGTTTTCAAACAGACTATATTCACAATAATGTTTGAAAAATTAAATAAAGTGGGTAACTTGTATGTTAAAAGCACAATTCATTACCTGATCAAAATGTAGCTCTTTTATCTTTCAAAGTCAATTTAAAATTTGTTCAGTGTGGGTAATCTTCCCTGGCTCACAGCACCCTGCTACTCAAAGTGTGGCCCAAGAACCTTCAACATTGGCATCAATTAGAAGCTTCTCAGAAATGCAGACTCTCAGGTCCCACCCCAGACCACTGAATCACAATCTGCATTTGCCATGGACATTGGCAAACTTTGGATCATCCAGAGCCCTGGTGATTCATGTGTACATTGAAGTTTGCAAATATCCATGATTTTTCTGCTTCTTTAGGTAATGGAGAGTCCTATAATGACTTTAGGCTACAAGTATAGTTTCAGTTTCTAAATCAGAATGCCCATTCTAGATGTTAATCAGACCTCCAGTCTTTATCCAAAGGTAAGTCTGTCTTCTTACTTATCCAGCTAAGGTGTTGACTTGGGGAAGGGACTTGATTGGTGTTTCTCTCTCTCTCTCTCTCTCTCTCTCCCACCCCCCCTCCACATCCCCTCCTCCTCTCATTAGCGTCTGTTTCCTTTGCTTCTCACATAGGACAAAGTAGGAGAGCAGAGGGAAGAAAGGGAGGATAGGTAAGGGAACAGAAAGTTATTTGGCTGAGCTGTTTCCTACTCTCTGAATTTGACAGGCGGCTAAAGCTAACTTGTTCTCCCATGAGCATTTTTGTAGACTTTTTGCATGTTTATTTCTGGGAACCGTTTCCTTAGGGTGTTGTGCTCAAGGCAGATGCATCTCTCCTCCAGGTGTTCCATTGCACCTCTTTCCTCTGCCCCTAGGAATACAGATGCAACTCCAGCTTTTTGGTGCCTTTGTCTGCCCCTCCTGGTGACCCTATAGTACAGGAACCAAGGCAACCCCATACCAGGTCTCTTTCTTCTTAATTTTATTGTTATTGTTTCTTTCTTTTTATAAAGACACAGTGTCTTTCTGTGTTGCCCAGGTTGGAGTGCAGTGGGTATTCTCAGGTGCTATCTCACTATTAATCAGCACAGAGTTTTGACCTGGGCCATTTACCTCTCCTTAGGCAGTCTAGAGATCCCTTGCTCCCGGGAGATCACCTATTGATGCCGAACTTAGTATGAATACCCAGTGGGCATAGTGCACTAGAGCCCAGAATTCCTGGGCTCAAGCGATCCTCCTGCTGCAGCCCCCTGAGGAGCTGGGACTACTGGCATGCACCACTGTGCCCAGCAAGCACTCTGTTTTTCATAGGCCACAGAAATACATATAGATGTGGCTTCTGGATCTTTCGTAGGGCTGGCTAATCCTAAAATAGGCTCTTCTATCCTACCACCATAGCTCACTTTAGCTTTCTCAAGCCTAAGTCAGGCCCAGTTCCCTGTATCTCCCTACTGCAGAGAACACATTTCAGACCTATCTGGGTGATTCCATGGGTATCTCTCTCATTAGGCTTGAGAAGGAGGAGGTAAGCTTCCCATACCTCCCCACTATGAAGGGGAAATATGGCAAATAAATTGTTTCACAGATCCTCTCTCCTCTCCATATCCTGGCCCCTTTTTATCCCTTGACATGATTTCAGAGTCCAAAAGTCAAGGAACAGATCCTCAACCATTTCCTTTGTAAATTCTGCATATGATGATCCAGCTTCAGAATTTCATGTCCACTGTATCTTGAAATATCGTTTTTTACATCCTGTCACAAGTACAATTGTTTAATTGTACAAAATAAAAATAAAACCCTGTCTTCCTGCCTTATTCTCCCTGGACACATTCATCTGAGGAACATGGTAAGTAAGTCATGGGTCCCAAATTTTAAAACTGGAGATATGCTATTTAAAAAACAAGCGGGTGGGGGGGACATGGATGAAGTTAGAAACCGTCATTCCCAGCAAACTAACACAAGAACAGAAAACCGAACACTGCATATTCTCACTCATAAGTGGGAGTTGAACAATGAGAACACATGGACACAGGGAGGGGAACATCACACACCGGGGCCTGTTGGGGGCTAGGGAGGTAGGGAAGGGATAGCATTAGGAGAAACACCTAATGCAGATGACGGGTTGATGGGTGCAGCAAACCACCATGGCACATGTATACCTATGTAACAAACCTGCACATTCTGCACATGTACCCCAGAACTTAAAATATAATAAAAATAAAATAAAATAAAAATAGGTTAACAGCAAAAAAATAAATAAAAATTTTTTTAAAAAAGGCCAGGATGGAGAAGGAATTACAAATTTGAAAAAGTTAAAAACCCTGAGGAAAAAAAAAATTTGAATGAAAGAGTATACCTTTAAGAAAACATAGGCACGAGCTAAGCAGTGTCTTTAGTTATCTGAAGGCCTGTCAAGAGGCCCAGAAATTAGATTTGTTTTACGTAATGCAAGGGGGTACAGTGAGTAGAAGTTACAACAAAATCATTTTGCTCATTATAGTAAGGAAGAAATTTCTAATTGCTAGAGCTGTCCAAAGATAGAGTGGGCTGTCCTTGGGAAGTAATGGAAGGCCACATTCTCACAAAAACTCAAGCACAGCTGCGTGGCCACATGGCAGGAAAAGTTTAGAAGCATCTCCCTGTTTTTTTTTTTGTTTTTTTTTTTTTTTTTTTGAGATGGAGTTTCATTCTTGTTGCCCAGGCTGGAGTGCAATGGGGAGATCTCGGCTCACTGCAACCTCCGCCTTCTGGGTTCAAGCAATTCTCCTGCCTCAGCCTCCCAAGTAGCTGGGATTACAGGCGCCTGCCACCGTGCCCAGCTAATTTTTGTATTTTCAGTAGAGATGGGGTTTCGCCATGTTGGCCAGGCTGGTCTCAAACTCCTGACCTCAGGTGATCTGCCCACCTCAGCCTCCCAAAGACTCTGACCCTTTTAACCAGGGAATGGGAGGCCCACACTAACAACTTTCCCTCTCCAAAACTAAATAGAACCCAGGATTTATTTGAAGATGTGAACTCATCAGTAATAGGACTGAACGTCTTTTTAATATCAACAGAGTAAATTCATTATGAATAATTACACCTTGACCCTAAAATATTCTCAAGTCCTCGGTTACCTCAATGTACTTAAATACCAAAAAAACTGCCTGTGCTGAAATATGTACTGGCTAGGCTTATCTGAAAGGCTATGGGTGACTAAATTCACTTCCAAAGTTAAATCACAATGTAGTAAATAACAGGTTTCTACTTCTTGCTGAATTCTGTGAGAATTCAAAGAGATTGCTTGCAGTTACAAACTGCTGTGTGAGGTTGAAATCGTCAGCCACTACACTTCGTGGGCGCTCCTTTAAAAACCACAGCAAAACACAAGGATGCAAACAGATGGCTTTGAAAGAAATTCGCGTGAGGGGAAGCAGGAGACCAGGGAGGAATGAGCCTGCAGAGGGGACGGTAGCCGCCCCCTCAGCTCTCCACAGGAGTGGTCTCTGGGGTTCCCGGGCTCACAGCAAAGTGAGAGGTGGGGGTCTCGGGCGTTCCCCTGAGCTCTGGGAGGGCCTGTGGCTCCTTTAATTCCAGGACCACTCGGCTCAGAAGGCCTTTGAGCAGCTGCATTTCTCGGAGCAGAAGGTTCACGTCGGGTTTCAGGGCTCCAGCGGATTGTTCCAAGGGCGTCGGCGGAGCGCAGGCGGGTGGCCCCGCAGTCGGGGCGCCGCTTGCCGGGAACTGCAGCCCCGTGGAGGTGGTGTTCGGGACGGTGGTGACCCACGGGACCGATCTGGACACCGGGGGCTTTCTGAAGGAAAGCAGCTTGTTACCAGGAGCCAAGGCTGCGGCCCATGGAGCTGGGGCGGTGGTGGAGGCCGGGTCCAGGGGAGAACCTGTGAATGCATTACGCCCAGTCACACGCGGCTTGCATGGTTCTTCTCGACGCTGGGCTGGGGGAGAGGCGTGGGGCGGTGGGCGGGGATGGGGAAGGCCAGAAGAGGGATGAGGAGGAGGGCGGCGAGGGGGAGATGGGAAAGGCGGGGGGCGGGACGGGGACCGGGAGGCGGGGGAGATTCGTGGGTGCCAAGAGGCGGAAGCAGGGCTGACCGCCAGGGTGGGCGTCTGGGAGGATGTGCAGGCACTCACCCGGCCCCGGGAGCTGCAGCCACGGACTGCGTTTCCGGACACTGCGGGTGGCGGTAGCCGCCTCGCACCAGTAAGATTCGAGCTCCTCGACCTCGGGCTCCGGGACTGTGTACTCGGCGCCCCAGTTGAAGCGGCGCACCGCGCGGCTGTACTTGTAAAACGCGAACTGCAGCGGCGTGTCGCGCTTCTGCGGGTGCAGGCGCGTGTCGCAGAGCAGCACCACCCCGCCCAGCGCCGCGCCGCGGGCCTCTCGCGGACCCATCACCCTCAGCACCGGCGCCCGGAACAGCTCTACCGAGAGGGCGGGGAGCAACGGCGCCGGCTTGTCCACCGCTCCGCGACCCCGCTCCTTCCTGTTTCCCGCGAGGGCTCCTTGCAGACCCACAGACCAAGCGGGGAGGGGAGGAGGCCGTGTGTCCACGTGGAGGGGGAAGGGGAGCCTTCTGAAATGTGGGGCAGGGGGACCGAGTCCACGAGGGACGGGGAAAACTTTAAAGGAGGAGGGACCGGGCCAGACGCTTCATGTCACATTCCGACTGACACTCTGCTCGGGTTCTGCAGCCTAGAAGAGGAGACGCTGAGCCTGCCTTGCAGGACCCTAGGTAGTCGCTCCTTCGTTCCAGTCCTACAGTGCCCCCTGCCCCTGCCAGAGCTGCCCTCTTTGTGGGAGTCCCCAGCCAGAATGAGAAGCCAGGGTGTGCGTCGGGGAAAGGGACCAGACTCCAAGCAGGCGGCGGATCAAGCGCTGCTTCACGGCAAAGGAGAGGACACAGCGTCTATAGTCTAAGAGAAACCCGCCATGTGGCAACCATTGGAACTTCCGCCCCTTCTTTTCCCGCCGAGCTCCTGTCCCAGAATTTCTCAGTGCTCATTTGCCTCCCTCCCGGGGCCCCTGGTCTCTCCCACCTTGCACTGTCACAGCCACCTTAGCGGAGAACATGGGCGCGCTCTCCACCGGGATGCGCATGGTGCCCGAGCATTGGTAGCGCCCGCTGTCGCTGGCGCGCGCCTGTAACACAGTGTAGTTGGCGCTGGAGTGGAAGTAGCGCACGGCCTGGCCGTCGTGGTAGTAGTGAAGCTTGTAGACCACCTTGTCGTACCAGCCGCGGCAGCGCAGGACCAGCGGCTCGCCCTCGAACACTGGAGCATAGGGCACTTGCAGAATCAGCCAGTCTGCGACAGACACCACAGACACGCTTGACTCCACCGAAAGTCCAGCCCTGGAGATCTCCCACTCTCACAACCTCCCTGCTTTCTCCTCCTAACTCCTCTCCCTCCCTTCCCCGCCATCTCCCACCACTTTCTTTTCTTTTCTTTTTCTTTCTTTTTTTCTCTTTTCTTTTTTTTTTTTTTTTTTTTTTTTTTTTTTTTTTGAGACATGGTCTTGCTCTGTCGCCCAGGCTGGAGTGCAGTGGCACAAACTCGGCTCACTGCAACCTCCACCTCCCAGGTTCAAGCGATTCTCCTGCCTCAGCCTCCCGAGTAGCTGGGATTACCGGTGCGCGCCATCACGCCCAGCTAATTTTTACATTTTTTAGTAGAGACAGGGTTTCGCCATGTTGGCCAGGCTGGTCTCGAACTCCTGACCTCAGGTGATCCGCTCACCTCGCCTCCCAAAGTGCTGGGATTACAGGCGTGAGCCACCGGGCCTGGCCTCCCACTGCTTTCTTGAGGGGACGGGGCTTCCCTGGTGGTTGGCACACAGGAGCCTCATAGCGCAAGATATATTTGTAGGTTAGTGGGAAGGAAGGGGGATGGCTGGTCTTTCACTTAGCCAGGGAGGCAAAGATGCCAGAGACTTGGCTCCAGCCTCAAAGAGTTTTGACCATGAGAATTAACTATAACCTCCTTAGGATGGTGTTAGAGTCTTCCTGACTGGGTCCTGCTTACCTCTCCCTCACCATGGCAGTATTCATTCCTGCCCCATCTCCTCTCTACTTTCCTCACCTTCCACTCCTAACAGGCTAAGTTCCAGCCATACTGAACTGTTGAGAGAACTGGCCCTGCTCTGAGCCCAAGGCTTTTGTACCTGCTATTTCCTCAGCCAAGAAGACTCTGTTTTCCCTGTTTAAGTTCACCTGCTTGTCCTGCATGTCTAGGCTTAGACCATATCTCCTCTAGAAAACATCCCTGACACCCCAGGACAGCCTTAAGTATCTCCTACAGCACCCCATAATTACCCTGTGATCATTATAGCACACTTACAGAGCCCTGGCATAGAGCAGATGCCATTTTAGGTGTTGTACATTGAGAAAGAATCCTGCAAGTAATAGCCACAATCCACATGCACTCTCAGTCTGTAAGCAGTAATTACTCCTATAGTACTCAGTATAATTATTGCTATCACCAACGATTTCTGAACAAGAAACCACAGAGTATGAATATGAAGTGTGTGTAAGTGCTAATCTGAACATTGAGTGAAGTGCTTTAAATTCTGAATACAAATTGTGGCTAGGAGTGCAATGGCACGATCTCAGCTCACTGCAACTTCCGCCTCCCGGGTTCAAACAATTCTCGTGCCTCAGCCTCTGGAGTAGCTGGGACTACAGGCACCCGCTATCATGCCCAGCTATTTTTTTTTTTTTTTGTATTTTTAGTAGAGACAGAGTTTCACCATGTTGGCCAGGCTGGTCTTGAACTCCTGACCTCAGGTGATCTGCCTGCCTTGGCCTCCCAAAGTGCTGGGATTACAGGCTTGAGCCACCGTGCCCAGCAATCCTGTACCTTAATGAACAAATTATTGCTATTTTTCTTATCCTGTTTTAAAACCCTTCAAGCATCTCGAGAATCAGTTTCTCAGCTGACTCCTGTGTACACATATATACATGTCTGCAATAAAACTTTGAGTAAGTGGTCAGTTCAATTGCTGCTTTTTTTCTTTAGCAAATCATAATTCACTTTTAATCCTCAGAGCAGCCAAAGAGATACATACTATTATTGTCCCTTCTTTACAGATGTGGACACTGAGGCACAGAGAAGCATCACACTCTTCAACTGAGAGTAGATCCTCCGTCTGTGCTCAGCCTGCCAGGGAAACTCACCTTTCCTGTTTGTTGAGTTTCCTTTACTGCTCAGTCCCCCACCCCCTAAAGTTCTCTGTCCAGCACTCGAGGTCCTTGGAGCCTTTGCTTTTCTGAGCTGGTCTCAGAAACAAACAGAAATGTTCACACTGTGCCTCACACTGTGGCAGGAGGGTAAGGGGACCTTGGGGGCTAGGCATGCCTTACTGCATCTCTCGCATAGTGCCATGCAGGTCCCTACCTGCTCCAGAGACTTAAGGTAGGCCCCAGTGTGGCCCTTATTTCCTGCACCTTGGGATTGGCCCAGTGTCCCCTCCCACCAGAGGGCTAGTATTGCCAGAGGAGACACGTGCTCCCCCTCCCCTCATGCTCAGACCACTCACCATTGGATACAGAGAGGTGGATGGGGTCACTGACAGGTGCTCCCCGTGTCTGGCATCGATACACCCCTGGTGTCTGCACCTCAATGCTCTTCTTGTGAGAGGGCAGAAGTAGGTGGCCCAAATACCAGAGAGTGCTGATGGGCCGGAGCTCCAGGAGCAGTGGGTGGTATCCATCACACTTCAAAGTTACCCGCTCCCCCTTGAAGATCGTTGTCCAAGGTGGATGTAGAGACAATATGGGCTTCTCTAGAGTAGCTGGGGTGGGAGGTGGGGTGAGAGGGGGCAGCATGCAAAGAGAATCAAGGTGAGGTGCCCAAAGAAACTACCTGAGTTTGGGAAATCTTAGGAAACCCCAGCTCCCAGGCCCCAGCCCATGTACTAACCCATCCCTGCAGGAGAGATCACATTCATTGGGTTACAGACTATCAGTCCATCAGCCAGCACCCATTTCTAAATGCCTTCAAGAAAATTTAGTCCCAGGGGTTGACGAGAGTGGGAAGAGACACTATCCCAGAGCAGCCAAGAAGTGAGGAGTCTACTTGAGCAGGTCACTTAGGGGGTTGGAGTGGAAGCTGTAGAAAATTGGGATGAGAAATGTGTAAGACTCACCAGCTTGCCCACTGCTTGGAACTGCAGAACAAGAAAGAAGGAAGAGGAAGGAGAAGGAGAATGTTGGTGATGAGAGGAGAGAGACTCTTGATGACAAGAAAGGCTGAATGGTCCCAAAACCTGTTTTTCTTCTTCTACCCCTGGTTTCCCAAGCTCTGAGAAAGTCCCTTCTTCTTCACCCCTCCAAAAATAGATAATGAACCACTTGGAAACTGAGGATTGGATACTCACCCTCCTCTCCCCATACCTTGGTCCACCCTATTCTCCACCACCCAAAGCTCTTCTGCTACCTCACTGCGGACTCACCCAGGAGCAGAAGGGCTGTCAGGGCCCACATGGTGGATCTGACTGCAGCAGCTGCAGAAGGATGGAGATGCACTGGCATGAGATGGGGAACAGAGAGAAAGAAGGTGGCCAGTGGATGCCACTGAGTAGTAGGAGACATTGCTGCTTCTCCTACCCACTCCTAGTTCCTGAAGATGGCAGACTGGAACGAGTGGGAGACAGGCTGAATATCAGGTATCCCAAGGGCCAGGCACTGTCTCATCTACCGCCTCTATAGCCACCTCACAGCTCAGGCCAGCCCTGACTGCTGTAAGGAAGGCCTGTAGAACTTGTGCCTTCCACAGCACAAGAGAGCCCCATAGAACCCCAGGCTCCAGCAGATGACCCTGCCATCTTCAGGCTCCCATTGACATCCCACTCCCATCCCATCCCTTCTCCACCTTCCAGCCAGCCCTGCAAGGCTCAGCTGAGGAAGACACAGCTTCATGTCCTTAAGGTCCTTTTTCCTGCTCACTCCTGATGACAGACATTGGCGTGAGACCTAGAGAGTTCAGTGTTGGGTTGCCTGCCCCTGGAGCTCACATCCTCCCACAATGAGTAGACGAAAAGGCATGACTCACCAACCACCCTTCACATCCCTATCATCTAGTTCCCCAGTCAAGGATAGAAATGCAATGTGTTTCTTCTTCCTCCCTTCCTGAAATCTTGAGTTCTCATAAATTCTTAAATTCTTAAGAAGTTAGAAAACTCTTCTTTCCTACCCATCCCAATGAGCTCATCCTGTGGCACTTCCACTCACTTGTTCCTTTCTTCCTTCCTCCCACCCTTCCCTGCAACCCCCCCCAACCATGCCCCAGTTCCAGGACTCCTGACCTGCAGCAGAGAAGTCACTGCATCGGCCCCTCAGAAGCCTCTCAGATCTGACCTCGGGGCTCTACTTCTTGTGCTTTCTGAGCCATGTGACCATACCTGAGCAATGAGGAACCTGAATTTTCATGTAAATACTTAATGAATTTTCCAGCCTGATAGTATGTCTCCTTGGACTCTATCCTGTCCTTACCTGTGGTTGTTTAGAACCAGGACACCTTGATCCCTTGGAAATCTGATGGGAAGGAGATCAATTATCAGGTACTGTCAACTCCCAGTAAGATAGTATCTTCCCCTCTTGCTGATGCCTGAAGTTCCACTCTGAGAATTCCCTCATATTTTGCTTAATGGACTAGCCCCTTTTAAAAATGCAAATGCCTCTTAGGAAAATGTGGCTGGTCACTTAAATTATGCTAGTCACTTCAGATCATGTTTTGAGTGCAGGTTTTAATAAAAGAGATAGAGTCCTGTAGATTTCAAACAAAGTAGGGACATATTTGTTAATGTGCCCAAGAGTGAGGGAGGCAGAGAAGTACTAATTACTGGGAACAGGGATGATCACCTGCCTGCTTTAGGAGTGCCTGGGCTGAGCAGCACTCCTGTGCTTTCCCTCCACCCTGCTAATTCCTTGTCTCAGGGCCAGTGTGTGGCTTCCCACATGATCCACAGCCTGCCACAGAGGTCTGACTTCTGCACCAAGCCACCACCTCTGTGGTAAGAATGCAATGCAGTTGTCAGCTGTCCTCTCAGGCAACACAAGCTGGCTCTGTTTTGGCTTCTCATCCCCCAGAGCACAGATCTCAGCCCCTTTACTGGATTCAGAAGAAACCTTAGTACACCAAAACTTTGTGAACTGTATAGTCTTCCCTAGAAACCTCTGGAATCATCCATAGTGTTCATATTATATAGTGCTCAGAATTTGACTTGAAAAATTTCCCACGAAATATTTATTTATTCTAGGCTCTCCTCTAAGTTTTTCCCAAAGTGAGTCTTTTTACTCCATCTAGGACTTTTCCCCAGAATTTCTAATTCTTCACTCCTTTACAATGCAGAAAAATTTAGAAATTATCATTTGTAACTTGAGCAATTATTTGAGGCCTATCACAACATAACATCTGGACAATATATGTTACCATTTGATAAGCATTCTGGTGATAAAATGTTCTCAGTGATAATTACAGTAATGAACTAATGCTGTTGTTGCTGATGACAGCTCACTTTAGTGTCTCGGCATGTGGCAGGCACTATGCTAAGTGCTTCACAGATATTACTGCACTTAATTCTTGTAAAGCCCTTTGAGGAAGAATTATTAATATCCCAGTTTTGCATATGAGGAAACTGAGATGATGAAACTGGGATTTGAATAGAAGTCTGTCTCCAGAATCTGTTTTCTTATCTCTCTGATTGTCAGGGATTCAAGATGCTGCTCATGGCCCGCTGTCATTATTGGTCTTTGCAAGTTCCCCCTCTTATTGTCTTACCTTGTCGACTTTCATCCACATTACTGTTCTCCTCCCCTCCACATAAGCACCCACTGTACAATGTTTACTGTGTGTTCCCATATACATGCAATTTTTTTTGTACTTTAAGTTCTAGGGTACATGTGCACAACGTGCAGGTTTGTTACATATGTATACATGTGCCATGTTGGTGTGCTGCACCCATTAACTTGTCATTTACATTAGGTATAACATGCAATTTTTATCTCTGAGAAATATTTAGTGTTGTTAATTTAAATAAGTGGCATTGTGTTCTAGATATTATATTCACTTCTACTTTTAAAAATTAATCCCAGATGTTTCAAATTTGTTCAGATTGCCCTACATGCATCATATTTATTGCTTTTGACTGCCCTAATATTCTTTTTTTTTTTTTTGAGACGCAATTTTGCTCTTATCACCCAGTCTGGCATGCAATGGCATGATATCAGCTCACTGCAACCTCCGCCTCCTGGGTTCAAGCAATTCTCCTGCCTCAGCCTCCTGAGTAGCTGGGATTACAGGCGTGCATCACCATGCCTGGCTAATTTTGTGTTTTTAGTAGAGATGGGGTTTCACTATGTTGGCCAGGCTGGTCTCGGACTCCTGACCTCAGGTGATCCACCCACCTCGGCCTCCCAAAGTGCTGGGATGACAGGCATGAGCCACTGCACCCAGCCATGACTGCCCTAATATTCTATGCTTCTGCTACACTGCACTTGCCCATTCCCCTAACATCCTAGTTGCTGCCCACCCTCAACTACCACAGACAATTCCACAATGGACTTCTTGGCACATATTGTGAGGGCTGGATGAATTAACGTATATAAAGGGCTTAGAGCAGGGCTTGGCACATAGGAGGTTTCATGTAAGTTGGTACTGGTAAGGACATGATGCTTCCCTACAGAGCCCTGAAGTGCCTTTATGGGATACACACCTGAGAGCGAGACTGCAGAATTATGTTCGTGAGTTACATGCACACTCACTCCAAAACCCAAAGCTAATTCATCAGCAAGTCCTGATGACTCTACCTGCTACATTGATCTTTTCGTACAGTAATTTAGTCACTGAGTCGCTAGAGAGATACTTTTAAAATGTTAACCATATTGTGTTACTTTCTCTCAAAATTCCCCAAAGGTACCCTCCGAATAAGTTCCAAACACCTTCCCATGGTCTACAGGGCCCTACAAATCGGCCTTTCTCTGACCCTTGGCCTCATTTCCTACAACTCTTCCCCTCACTCACTCTGATCTAGCCACATTGTGTTTAGAACAGTTGCTGGAACATTCCATGCTTAGTCTTACTCCAGGGCCTCATTTCCTGTTCTTTCTGCCTGAAAGATTCTTATTCTCCTCCCAGATTTTTGTAAGTTTCACTTCCTCACTTCACTCAAATATTACTTCCTCAGAGAGAGGGTCGCTAACAGTGCTATCTAAAATAGTATCTCCTCACTGTCATTTGCTGGCTCCATATTTTGCTTTATTTCTCTTCATTGTACTTGTCGCTACCCAGAATTGTATTTGTTTGTGGTAGGTTTCCCCCCATTGGAATGTAAGCTGCATTGAGGCAGGAATTTTTTCTTATTTGCTGACGTATCACCTGCAACAGTGACAGCACATAGCACGTGCTGTGTAAGTATTTGTGGCATAAACAAAGGAAGAGATTGAATACTGTGATATTACTCTCAAAAGTGGCTGCAGAAGCTTACACACCCACCAGCAAGTCACAGGGCTCCTGTTCCCTCTTGTCATCGATATTCAGTATTTCCTACCTTTGTAATTTTACCAAACAAATTTTTCTTTTCCTAAGTAAGAACATTTTAAATTATTTTTATTTTATTTATTTTCTGTGAGCCAGGACAGGGCTGATAATAATATATTTTTTAAAATTACTCTTCTTTTTTTTGAGATGGAGTTTTGCTCTTCTTGCCCAAGCTGGAGTGCAATGGTGCAATCTCAGCTCACCACAACCTCTGCCTCCTGGATTCAAGCAATTCTCCTGCCTCAGCCTCCCGAGTAGCTGGGATTACAGGCATGTGCCACCATGCCTGGCTAATTTTGTATTTTTAGTAGAAACAGGGTTTCTCCATGTTGGTCAGACTGGTCTCGAACTCCAGACCTCAGGTGATCTGCCTGCCTCAGCATCCCAAAGTGTTGGGATTACAGGCATGAGCCACCGTGCCCGGCCTAAAATTATACTCTTTAATGTAAACTTTTCAGCAAAAGAAAGGCATTTCAATACCAAAGGAGTGCAAAGGACAATTTCAGAATAGAGAGCAGAGTATTTATTTACATTGAATGTCTTTAGCTTTATGAGAAATTCACACACAGTTAATGAAAACTAACAGTGCCTGTCTGAAGGAACTCTGGCAGGAAGGCTGTGCTGTAACTCTCCGTATTTCTCCACATCTCCTGTTGTCCAGTGGGAAGGGAGAAGGTTGATACCAAGAGGGAAGAAAAGTTTTAAGAAAACAGGACTAGGATGAGGCCTATCCCAACACACCCTCCTTAAACTTCCATCTATGATTCTAGCAGGTCATTTTATCCCTTCCCTAGTCTCTTCTAAGTTGTGACTAAACCAGGTTTTTCTACCTTGGGCTACTGGGCTGGGCATAGAGACCTTTGTGTTTGGGAGGAGCAATGCTACTCCATATCTGATCACCCAGACCTGTTAACACCTCTCAGATCATTACTCTCTATTCCTCTTGTCCCTAGCCAAGGCCCTTGTCTCTGAAGGCTAGATGAGAACAACAGCCTTCCAATCCACCTCCCTCAACCTCTCTTCTAGTCTCCCCATTCACCTTATACCAGAGTACCAGAATAATCATCCTAAACATCACTTTTCACGAGTTCCTCTTGTACTCTAAATTTACCTACAGAATTCGATCAATTTTCTTATGGACATTTAAAGAGCCTCTATAGCACATTTAAGAGCCTCAATAGTCTATTTACTTCTCCATTATTATTTCCTTCCACTGAACTCTGTTTCAAAGGATTTGCCTTCTTTTTCCCTGACATCTGCATGCCAGTTTTCCCCTTTATGCCCTTGCTTACATCATCCCACTCTGGAACGTCCTTCCCTCTCTTCTCCTGTTCTGTAGATCTGTCATGTTTTTCAAGGCCCCATCCATGTATTATCTTCTTCATGAAATGTACCTGAACACTCTAGTCCCCAGGGAGCTATCTATTCCCTGAGTTCCTATCTTGTTCATCATCATCCCCACTTCCAAATGCATAGCTGGTAGTACAACATCCTATTTATACAGAGTTTGGTGTTTAATATGGTTTGAAACAAATTAACATGGTAATTTACTCATTTTCCTGTTGATGGACATCTGCACTGACTTCTTTTCAACAAAAGAAAGGCATTTCAGTACCAAAGTTTGCTCTTACGAGCTTTGTTACTATAAACATTATCATACCTGTCTTCTGGTGTGCATGTGCTAAATTTTCTCTTGGGCACATCCACCTAGGCATGGAATTCTGGGTTATAGAGTATGCAAATGCACTATTCAACTTACAAGATAATGGATGTGTGTAACACAATAAGAAATATATACTTTTCTCTGCCCCTTTGGGTAGCTCTTTGGCAGAGAGCTACCAAAATCCTGGGGATTTCCTGAGTGACAGGGATGAGAGGAGTATTTCTTGTTATGTATAATTAGCCCCTTCAATCATACCTGAGTTTATGCTAATAGGGTGACTCTTAACTCTGCAATTAGAGGGTTGGAACTTTCAGGGGTCTGTGCTAACACTAGGTAGTTAGAGTAAGAATTGGTAAATTACATAACATCTAATTGGTTTCTGCTGAGAATTAGAGAATTGCTTGGTGTGGAAAACTCACCTTGACCTCCTGGAGGAGAAAAGGGCTGGAGTTTGAGTGAATCACCAATTGCCAATGATTTAATCAATCATGCCTGTGTAATGAAGCCTTCATTAAAAACCCTAAATGGTGGAGTTCTAAGGGCTTCCAGATCAGTGAACACACGGAGAAGCTGGAGAGGGCACACCCAGAGAGCGTGCAAACTCTGCACCTCTTCCCACATACCTTGCCCTATGTATATCGTCATTGGCTGTTAAGTAAACTGTTTTCCCAAGTTTTGTGAGCCATTCTAGCAAATTATTGAACCCAAGGAGTTGTGAGAACCTCTGACTTATAGCTGGTCAGTGTCAAGTACCCGAAGCCTGGGATTTGCAATTGGCTTTTGAAGTGAGAGCAGTCATGTGGGACTGACCCCTTAACCTATGGGGTCTGTGCTAACTCTGGGTAGTTGGAGCCAGAATTGATAAACTGTAGAACATCTAGTTGGTTTCCACTGAGAAGCAGAGAAAAGCTTGGTATGGAAATCCATATGTTTGATGTCAGAGGTATTGTGAGTGGAGAACAGTTTTCCTTTCATGTGCTCGCTGTCTAATGTTTATTTCAGAGACAATGTTGAGCATAGCTGCATTGGGACCTCTGTCAATTACAGGATCCTAAATGGCACAAGCCATAAACCAGATCCATTGTAACAATTCCTCTTCCCTACTCCCTCTCCAACCTCCCCAGGCTAGACAGAAAGAGACAGATAAATGCTTGCTCTCCCTATTTCTCTCTCTCATTCGTTTAGCTCTATTCTTGCCTTCCTCATCCCTGTTGATAGGAGATCTTCTCCCTGAGGTTTCTAAGTCCTTGACTGAGGCTGGGTCCCCTGGATAGAGTCTGGAGATTTAGCTGATGCCAGACATGACATTCATCCTTTAAGGTCCAGCTTCATTCCCATACTCTTCAAGATGTTTTTCCTTATTTTGCTGGCCCAACTCAATTCAACTAAACAAAGTTTACTGAGAACTTACATATGCCTCATTATACTAGACATCAATGACATAACATGGAACAAAGAGCTCAGGAGTATTCTCAAAGACCTCACCCTCTGGTGAACAAAAATGAGTAATAAATAATTAAAATGCAGTGGGATGATAGAGGTGCACGGATACACATGGATGAGGTGTACAGAGATTACATTTATCTCAGCCAGCCGCATCCATGTTTTCCTTCCCAGATCTCTGATAGCTTCTACTATCTGTAAATGAATTCCCCATTTAGCAGGAGCTTGCAGGACGCATTCATGCAAATGCGAGCATTAGCTGAAATCAACTCCATGTAGAGTGGTTATAACACAGTATCTTTGGAGACACATCCACCATGGTACATTGGCAACTGAGCTTCCATTTTTTCAAGTCCATCAAAGTTATGACATAGTTCTGGTCATTCTTGCAGCTCCCATTCATACAATTGTAAATCAGTCCTCTCAGGCTGTAGTGATGTTTATGGACTTCTACCAACTCCCAGATGCCTCCTGATCTTTTTTTCCCTCGAAGGTGGCAAGAACTACCATAAAACTCTCATTTTACCATCAGCATGATTCTATGTCTTTGTTTCTTTGTGGCATGTCTAGAATGATCATGTGCATGTCTCTTGTAAATCATTTTGGGTCAAAACTGCACAGAATAAATGGCACAAAGAAAGGCCACAGTGGAGAAAATCACACCATGTAATTCAGAATAACGTGATAGAACAGCCACTGGCTGAGGTCATGATAAAATGATGTGCTAACTGATTGAGTTAAGGTTACTATAGAGTCTGCCAGGCCAGCTCTCATTGGCTGAGAATGTACAGTAGAAGTCCAAGCATAGAAAAAAGTATTAATACGGGACTAAAACAGAGTCATTATGTGTTATTAAAGAAAAAGATTTCAGAGACAGATGAATTAAAAACAAATATCTGCAACTCTGGCAATATTATACTCGGTCACTTATTTCTGAGCCCAGTAGGATCCTGTGGGAAATTTTTATATACCCTGCTTTAATTGTGTTATAGGATGGGCTACTATTCCCTTCTATCCCACAGTGTAAGCCCTCTGTAGGCAGAGACACTATTTTATGAGTATTTTTAACATTTCATAAACTCAGCCATGTGGCAGAGGCCAACTGCCTAGTCCATTTGGTCTACTGTAACAAAATACACAAACTGAATAGCTTACAAACAACAGAATTTTATTTCTCATAGTTCTGGAGGCTGGCAGTTCAAGATCAAGGCAACAACAGAGTCGGTGTTTGGTGAGAGCTGTTTTTTGGTTCTCATATACGTCACCTTCTTGCCATGTCCTCATGTGGTGGAAGGGTGAGTTAGCTCTCTGGGGCCTTTTTAAATAAGGGCACTAATCCTTATCATGAGGGCTCTGCACTCCTGATCTAATTGCTTCCCAAAGGCCTACTGCTTAATGCCATCACCTTGGGGATTAGGATTTCAACATAATGGCTTTTGAGGGGATACAAACTAGAACTAAAGAACAGACCATAGCACCAGCTAAAGACTGGTATGTCAGTAAGAATAGCTGAATGAGGCTGGAAAGAGATAATAATTAGAAGGGGCAAAGTCCCATTCCAGAGCCCAACATCTAGGGTTTCATTAGGCTGGGGTTTCTCAAACTCAGTACAACTGACATTTTGGGCCAGATTATTTTTTGTTGCGGGGTACTGCCCTATGCATTATAGGATGTTTAGCAGCATCCCTGGCTTCTATTTACTAGATGCCAGTAGCGCACACATCCCACCACCCCCAACCCCTCGAAGTATAATGACCAAAATGTCTCCGAACATTGCCCAATGTCCTCTGGGGGGCAAAATTGCCCTCAACTGAGACTGCTGTATTGAATCCACTTCCATTAGTTCTCTTTAAATCACAAAATTCTGGTCTGATGTAACAGATAGAAATTCCTGATCTAGAGAGCAGAATTCTGTTGTGTTAAGAGAGAATACACAATTATAGCTAAACTCCAATTCTCACTTTATATAAATTTATTTACACTCACCTATCTACATTATTCTAACAAAACACTGGGACAACTTGTAAAAGTACTTATGCATATGTGCAGGACAGGAAGAGAAAACAGAAAGAATCGGATTTCTTGGGGTGGTTAAGCGAGATCATGGATGAACTGTTTACTTCTATTCAGCAGTAGCCTTTGTGGTCCCAGGCTTCCGGTGGCCAGATAATTCCCTCAACTCCAAGAGCAGGTGACCGAGGAGAACTCTCACATCCTGCATGTGTTTGAGAAGAAGGCCCATCTGGTGATACAGATGAGGATCTGGCATCCCCAGAGGAGAAGAAAAGCCTGGATCCTCAGAAGATGGGGTTGGCGGTGGAGGCAGAGGCCCAGGGGCCTCCTCAGGAGCAGTTCCTGTAGCAGCTGATTTCTGAGGAGCTGGATTCAAGGTGGGAGGTGCAGCAGAGCTGGGGGCACCTGGATTATGGGGCAGGAGGCACATACAAGAGTGAAGTCTGACTCTGGCCCTTCCCTCCCATCCCTGGCCAATCTTTCTTGTTCTCTGAAAGTGGCTGTGGGGCCCAATGGCAGCAGGGACTTGAGGACTCTAGTGTCCCTCCTGGTCCAAATTTTAATCTGAAGCTTGGCCACTTCTGTTTGAAATTCTTCAGCAGTGAGGCTTCACCATTGGACAGCTATAACTATTAGCCAGTTCTTTCTCTATCAAGGCTGAATCTAATTCCCTGAAGCATGAATGTGGTAACTGGTTCTAGGTCAGCCTCTTTATTATATAAGACACTAGTCCAATTCCTTGTGCTAATGCCAGCCTTCAGCTTTTTGAGGACACTTCTGCTGGCCTCTGAGTCACCTCCTCTTCAGGATAGCATCTCCAGCCCCTTCCATTATTTTTCATATGACATGACTTCAAGCCCCCTTAACACCCTGGACACCTCTTCTTGGTAGTGTTTCAGGTCAAGTGCAGCCTCTTAACAGTGGCTCCCAGAATTGAACATAGACTTCAGACTATCCCATCTTCATTCCAGATATTAAATTCCCATAAATGCCCAGAGAGCATGGGGGGATGCTAAGTCTTGTGGGGGAGCAGGCGTGGAGCTGGCTCAGCTCTTGGTCTGGTGAGGTGTGCACCACAGTCGGAGGGAGAAGTTCTCTATTTGTGCTGTCTCTCATCATCAGGGATTCTGGCCCATTGTTCCTGCCTCCTCTGTGTCCCTTCTTAATTTGCTCACACTGAACCCCAGATCACAGGCCAATTCACCCTATCCCCCCTTTTCATTCACACGCATGCCAAACAGACAACCTGCACTCTGATGCAAACTCACCCTGCACTCTGATCTCTAGCTGGGGGCTCTGTTTCCAAACTTGGTTGTCCTCAGTGGCTGCCTCACACCAGTATGACCCGGAATGATCTTCTGAAGCTGTGGGGATCTGGAATTCTGAGGAAAGCCCCCTGCTTTGCACTATCCTTCCATCCTTGTAGAAGGAGAAGAGGAGGCGGGCAGCTGACCTCTGCAGGGGCAACTTTGTCTGACAGCTCAGGGTCATGGGTCCTCCTGCTTGGGGTTCAGCTGAGGGTACAGCTCTGAGAATTGGTGCTGGAAACAGTTCTGGGAAAAAGATAGGCAAGAAAGAAGAGCTCAGCCATCTTATATACAGGTAGACACATGCAGATGAAGAGCCTTGGGGAGTCATACTTCCTTTCTCCTGTTTCCAGCAGGAATGGGCTCTCTTAGATTCCATTTGAATCTGTCAAGTTCTTTCTGCAAGTAGACAGGACTAGGAAAGATCCACAGATGGGCAAATCTGATAGTTGTCCAGACACCCAATCAGTGAGCGCTGGGAAGCATAGATCTGGGTGGTAGAAACTACGCTGGACTCTGAGTGGGGCTGGATGACTTCAAAAGGCTGAGGTCTTGTCCCTTTTGAAGCCCAACTTGGGCATTTGCCAGCAACCTGCTCCATAATCTTTTGATAATCTTGCCACCTCCAGGCTAAAGAAAGACAATTTGGGCTCCCTGTCTCTCCTTACCCTCCCCTGCCATGAGGATGCTGCTTCTAGCTCTCACCTTGGACTGTGATAGCCACGACAGATGCTGTTTCTGGGCTCCCAGGACCAGGGCTCTGGAAGATGCCACTGCAGTGGTAGTGCCCGCTGTCTGCCTCTTGTACCATGGCGATGGAGAATTCCCTGTTAGGCCCGGGGGGACCCAGAGCTGAGCCATCTCGGTAGAAGGTCACCTGAGTCAGTGGCCAGTCTTGCCAGGCCTTGCAGCGCAGAACCAGCAGGTCCCCTTCAAAAACTGGCTTGGCTGGACCTTGGAGGATCAACCAGTCTATGGTCCAGAGAAAGAGCTGAGTGTCACCCAGGGCCTCCCTTGGGAGCTACCCCCAGGGATGCCTACTCCCCTAAACTTTCTCTGAGGGTCCAGGTAAACTCTCACCCCTGGTTGCGAGTATGGGACAACTTCCCTAGGGCCTACGACTTAGAGCACCCTGGTTGCTGTGGGCTGAAGACTGGGAAGGAAGTACCTCATCCCATGGCCAGTTTCCTAGGGACACTTTCCTGGGTGGGCTCTGAGGCTGAAAGAAGGGGTTTGGGGCACTGCTCAGGCCTTCCCAGGACCTCACCGTAGGACACAATCAGGTGGAAGGGTTCACTGAAAGTGTAGCCCTTGACCTGGAAGCCAGCTTCCCTTGCATCAGTCAAGTCATCCTCCATGTGGCAGCTGCTCTCCTCGATGCAGACAGGTCCCTCACACTGCAGCGTCTCAAAACTGGCAGCTGAAGAGGGCATGGCCCAGGGAGAACCAGAAAATGATGCTGCAACTTGGAGAAAGAGGACAGGGTTCCTCCATCTCCCAGGTTAATCATCCTTTTTAGAATGAGACTAGTTAGACACGAAAACCTTTTTTTCAGAAAGACCCCTGTGAGTGTCTCAGGGGGATAGTTTTGACCTTGATTCACTGGTGTCCAGGTGCTCTCAGCAAATGCACTGTGGTTTGGAGAAGAGGGAGGGGAGAGAATGAAAGAATGGTGAAACTCACTGGCATCACATCCAGCTGCTGGTACGGGAAACCAGGAGCAAAGACAATAGTAACTCGAAGCAGGGAGGCACAGGACACAAATGAAAGGGAGACATCAGATTCTAATGTTCATTGGGTGCCAGACCCTGTTAGCACTTGTGTGCCGTATCTTACTTCATCCTCACAAACTTTCCAGGTATGTGACTTTATCCTCATTTTATAATCTTAAAGAAACACGCTTAGAAAACCAAATTAACATACCCAAAGCTTAAAAAGAGACTAAGCAATGGAGGGGGAAAGGCAGGTGTGTCTGAATCCAAAATCAGTGTTCTTTTTACTTCACTGTGCAGATATGGTCTACTTCAGTCCTCAGACCTTCCTCGGGGACTTTCTTTCATATTCTAATTTTCCCAAACTTCACTTGGCTCCTCAGCCTTGAATATGTTATCTATCAAAGAGCTTTCAGTACCCAGCAGTGTCTCTCCTCCTTTCTTCCTCCCCTTTGCAGGTCTTCACTTTTCAGCCATCTTTACTTTAATGTCCTCTGCCACTTGAATTTTCCCTGGCAGTGGCACAGAGCTTTCTCTGTCTTTTTCCCCCTCCTCCCAGTCCATATTAGTACCTGTGGAACAATTCTTTGCTCCAGATTGAAATTTAGAGTTATCCATTTCTCACCACATCTCCTCAACCTATCTCTTACTTTCATGGTAGACCCAGGCAAGGGAAGTGACATTTCTTCCTTCCCTGGGACTGCTCCTTATCTCCCTAGCTATTCTCCCCCTCCTCCAGCCTCATGGCCATTCACATGTGCATACTTCTTCACTCCATCCGACTGTCATTTCGTGCCCCACTTGCCTTTATTCTCTTCCACTCCCAATAGCCTAGCGTTCTTCTTTGATTTTGTCATGTCCCTTACCAAGGCCCCTCCCTACTTCCTAATTCTCATCACATCAGTACCAGGTGTTTTCTTTCCATCCTTTCTCAGCTCCCTTCACTGTAATGCTACCTCTTTTCAGTTCCTCCATTGCCACTCAACTGTGCTCTGCCTCCTCTCCATTTTTTCTTTTTAAAAATAAAATCTTGTCCAGGCATGGTGGCTCATGCTTATAATCACAGCACTTTGGGAAGTTGAGGTGGGAGGATCCCTTGAGCCCAGGAGTTCGAGACCAGCCTGGGGAACACAGAGAGACCCTATCTCAACAAATAATTTTTTAAAAAATTGGCCAGGCGTGGTGGCACTTGCCTGTGGGTCCCAGCTACTTGGGAGGCTGAGATAGTATGATTGCTTAAGCCCATGTGGTCAAGGTTGCAGTGAGCAGTGATTGCACCACTGCACTCCGGCCTGGGTGGCACAGCGAGACCCTGTCTCAAAAAACAAAGTAAAATAAAATCTTGTTGGGTTACCGGGAACTCACTCAATAAACCTTAGGTGGTAGGTATTATTATTTTCATTCTACAAATAAGAAAACTGAACCAGAAATAGAAAAAGTGATTTCCTAAAGTGACATAGAGCTGGTAAATAGAAGAGGGGCTTGAAACCGGAGTATCTGATTCCAAGTCTGCCGTTCTTATCACAAGACAAAAACAAAAAAAATTGTCCCTACCCACAAATAGCTCTCAATTTAGTGGAAGACACAGGTAGATGAAAATATTATTTCAGCATAAGTAGGAAAATATTATAATAAGAAAAATGTATCGCAAGCAGCCATTGGAGCAGAAAGAAGCATTCAAGAAAAGCTGCCTGGAAAAGATACCACTTAAGCTGAGTCTTTAGGGATACCTACACATTTGCAAGCAGCAGGAGAATAGGGTGCCATGGAAAGAGCTTATTTCAGGTGGAGATAGTGGTATAAGCAAAGCCTTACAGACAGACAAGAGTCTGGTGTATGAGTATGTAAATATGAACTGATTGAGATTTATTAGAGCATAGGTTACAAGGCTGAGAGGGTAAAAGTAGAGGCTGCTTGACCTTTCCTGCCATGATAAAGAATTTGGGCTGGTAAACTTGAGTTTTAGAAATTACTCTGTCTGCAGGGTACTGTATTCATTTCAAGAACACAAGGTTTGGACAAGGAGATTAGTTAGGAATTTACTGGAATAGCCCAAGTCATAGAGGATGAGGGCTTTCCCTAAGACATTAGTGATGATCCAGGCAAGGGACTGCTTCTATGAACAATTTAGAAGGTAAAATTTGCCAAACCTAATGATTGATCAGATTTAGAGAATGAAAAAGAAAGAAGAGTCTGGGTTGTTTCTGAGGTTTATGGCCTTGTAAGGGTAGATGCTGGTGTCATTAGCTGAGATCAGAAAGTGGAAAATGAATTAGATGAGGCAGGGGCCAAAAGGACAGATAAGTTCAGCTCTGGTCACATGGTGCAGAGACACTTGTGAGATATGTAGGTAGATATGTCTGGTATGAAGCTTGGTATTTGAATGTGAAGCTCAAAAGCATGGTTAGGGTTGGGGATATGATTTGGGACTCTTAAATACAGAGTTATAGTGGCAAAACTTATATAGACACATAAGCTCATGAAGGAGATTGTGTAAAGAAAGAGGAGTACAGAGGCAAGGCTATAACTATAGAGAACACTAGTGTTTAAGGGGAAGAGAAGAAAAGCTATTAAGGGATCAAGAGAAGTCCATGTAGTATGAGGAGAAAATGGTGCCATGGAAGCCAGGGTAGTAGAGAATGCAAGAAGGAGTAAGTGATCAACAGAGCCCAGTGTAGCAGAGAAGTCCAGCGGGATATGAACTGAAAAGCATGCCATAACCCAGTCAATATGGAGATCATTGTGCCCTAGACAAAACCGATTCCGGCAGAAGCCAGGCTGCAAGCATTGAGGAGTCTGTGAGAAGTGAGGAAGCGGAGATAGCAAGTGCAGACTATTCTTTTAAGAAAACTTGTCTCATAAGTGAAAGAAAAGAGTTGAGATTAGAGCTAGAGAGGACATCATGATCAGAGGGGACTTTCAGGAAGGAAGATTTTTATATTCAGAAAGTCATTCAATCCTGCACACCAAACTTTCTTATACCTACCCTTCTTATTCCACCTGAACACTGCTTCTCTGGAGGGCCAGAATTAGTCCATGTTTCTTTCCTTCAGGTCCTTTCTCCAGAGTGAAGCAAAGCTCCATTCCCACACCAATATTCAAATATTTTACTTACCCAGTAGCATCTGGGCCACCCAGAGCACACCAAGGGAAAGGTAGAGGGCCCAGGTCATGAGAACACAGCCCAGCTTCATGGTGACTGTGTTTAGGTCTCCTGCAACCCCAACACTGATTTTCTTCAACATGAAACCTCTCAGATTAGAAAAGAGGAAGTAAATCTAACTGTCTCATCTCCTTGCATCTGGGGTCTGTTTTCATTTTCAAGTTTATAATTGGCTTTCATCATTCAGATTTGGCCAACACGCTTTCAGCATCATCTGTGTCCTTAGGGCTGTGACAAAATGGTAGCACTCTCAACTGTTCAAGAATTTCCTCACAGAGCTCAGGGGCCTTTCAAAGCATGTCATTGTCTGATAGCCAGCTGGTGTTCATGTACACTCTGGGAAAGGTCAGTGCAACAACCACCTTTTTCACTGGTGATGCAACTGGGGACAGAAGGTGGGCTGTTGTTTGAAGGCCAATAGAAAATCACTGGGGAATCAATGATGAGAATTCAAATGTCCTGCCCATTCCAACGCTTATATGTTTCTAGTGACTAGAAGGTAGCAAGACAGAGAAGGAAGATTAGTCATGGCACCAAGTTAGGTATCAGATTAGTCTCTAGTAGGCTCTGACTATTCAAAGCCCACACAAATTTGCATGCAAATTTCTCTAGACTC
Organism: Hylobates moloch; assembly: GCF_009828535.3. Taxonomy (NCBI): domain Eukaryota; kingdom Metazoa; phylum Chordata; class Mammalia; order Primates; family Hylobatidae; genus Hylobates; species Hylobates moloch. The sequence continues at coordinate 71,977,397 of NW_026652283.1, forward strand.
GTGTCAGCTCTCTGTTTCTGGAGCATGACTAAGGCTGCTCAGTCTCAGTGGAAATATGAGTACAAGGCAGGGAGAGTCCACTGGGAAAGAGTAGAGGAAAAAGAAAATCTATTCCCAGAGGATCCAGCAGTCAGCTCAGGGCTTAGGCTCATAGCCAAAGCTCAAGCCACTGATCCTGAGGAAATTAGAGACAGGAGGCATCTGATATCTTGAGAAACCTGAGGAGACTCAGGAATAGGAGCAATATAGAAGCTACAGCCTCTCCCTTCAGTTCCAGGTGGCCTTCTGGGAACCATTGTCCCTGCCTCTGAATGTTTGCTATTTGTTTGAGGCCTCCTCAATGGTAGGGCCCACGTGTCTTTCCACAGTGACCACATTCCTCCCCTTTCTCTCATCATAACACCCACCAGGCCTCCAGTAGGTTATTTGGAGATGAAATGAGCCATCAGAAATGGGGTAAGGTAGGCCAGGCACTGTGGCTCATACCTCTTAATCCCAGCACTTTGGGAGGCCAGGGTGGGCGGATCACTGGACTGGAGGTCAGGAGTTCAAGACCAGCCTGGCCAGTATGGTGAAACCCCGTCTCTACCAAAAAAAAAAAAAAAATTAGCTGGGCATGGTGGTGCATGGCTGTAGTCCCAGTTACTTCAGAGGCTGGGGCATGAGTATCATTTGAACTCAGGAGGCGGAAGTTGCAGTGAGCCGAGATTGCACCACTGCACTCTAGCATGGGTGACAGAGCGAGACTCCATCTCAAAAAAAAAAACAAAAAAAGAGAGAGAAATGGGGGAAGGTAGTTTGGTCCTCCTTGAAGGCAGATAGAGGGACAGTATGGCCCTTCAACTGTACAAAAACCACAGGTCAGAGCAGACATATCAACCACACGAGCATAAGAGAGTGGATCTTTCTGAGTTTAAAATAAGCATTTAGAATAAAATTTCCATTATCTGAGAGGCATATGCTTTTGTGCAGGTGGCCCCAGGGAGTCCAGGGGTGGTTGAAAATGGGTGCTGGGGAAGGCAGTGAGGCAGTAAGCCTTGCAGCTGATGTGATGTGAAGCCTCAGAAGAGGAAGAAAAGCCTAGCTAGCCCTAATAACTTTTTCTTTTTTTTTTGAGATGGAGTCTCTCTCTGTCACCCAGGCTTGAGTGCAGTAGCATGAACTCGGCTCACTGCAACCTCTGCCTCCAGGGTTCAAGCCATTCTCCTGCCTCAGCCTCCCGAGTAGCTGAGACTACACGTGCGTGCCATCACGCCCAGCTAATTTTTTGAATTTTTAGTAGAGATGGGCTTTCACCGTGTTAGCCAGGATGATCTTGATCTTCTGACCTTGTGATCTGCCCACCTCGGCCTACCAAAGTGCTGGATTACAGGCATAAGCCACCACGCCTGGCCATACAAATTAAATAAATAAAATGTGTTTAGATGCATCGCCACTCCTAAAACTATATACAACATAGACCCTCAGGGTTAGGCAGAGGCTAAGGGGCTTCTAAACAAATCACAATATCCTTCTCTTCTTATGTCACCCTTTCTCCTTAACTGCCCTTACCATAGCATCTTACCTGGATAGAGACCCTCCCCTATACCATCTGCAGCAATCCTTGCAGGACCCCACTATCAATATTTTTACATATGGCTACCAATTGTTCCAGCACTGATTTGTTGAATAAGATTATACTTCCCTCATTGAATTGCCTTAGCATCTTTATCAAAAATCAATTGATCATATATATTTGATCCTATTTCTGGACGCTCTTCCTCAACTTTGTTTTTCTTTTTCAGAATTTAAAAAAAGCGATTCCATATGAATTTTAAATTTTCATATAAATACGTTTGTACTTCCATAGACTTTTAAAATCAGCATGTCATGGCTGGGCGCGGTGGCTCACGCCTGTAATCCCAGCACTTTGGGAGGCTGAGGTGGGTGGATCACTTGAGGTCAGGAGTTCAAGACCAGCCTAACCAACACAGTAAAATCCTGTCTTTACTAAAATACAAAAATTAGCTAGATATGGTGGCACACACCTGTAATCCCAGCTACTTGGAAGGCTGAGGCAGGAGAATTGCTTGAACCCAGGAGGTGGAGGTTGCAGTGAGCTGAGATTATGCCACTGCACTCCAGCCTGGGCAACAGAGCAAGACTCCATCTCAAAAAAATAAAAATAAATAAATAAATAAAATCAGCATGTCAATTTTTTTAAGCCTGCTGGGACTTTGAATAGGATTACATTGATCGGTTTGGAAAGAATTCACACCATAACAATATCAAATCTTCTGATCCATGAAAACAACATTTCTCTTCATTTATTTAAGTCTTCCTTAATTTCTTTCAGCAGTTTTCAGCATATAGGTCTTGTACATCTTTTGTCAAATGTATCCCCTAAGTATTTTATATTCTTGATGCTATTATAAATGGTATTTTTACAATGCATTTCTGATTATTCATTGTTGGTATACAGAAATAGAACTGAGTTTTGTATATTGACTTTGTAACTTTGCTGAACTCACTTATTAGTTATAGGAGTTTTTCAAAATAGATTACTTGGGATTTTCTATATAGACCATCATGTCATCTGTAAATAGGGGCAATTTTACTTCTTCCTTTCTGATCTGCATTTTTTTAAATTTTCTTTTATTGCCTTATTACAGTGGCTAAAACTTTCAGAGCTATGCTCATAAGAGCAGTGAGAGCAGACTTCTTTGCCTGGTTTCCAATCTTAGGGAGAAAGCATGCAGTCTTTCTGATGTTAGATGTAGATTTTTGTATATGTCCCCTATAAGGTTAAGGAAGTTTCCATCTATTCCTAGTTTGCTGAGAGTTTGTGAGTATTTTTGTTTGTTTGTTTGTTTTATCATGAATGGGTATTGAACTTTATCAACTGCTTTTATGCATCTATTGAAATGATTTTTTTTTTCTTTTTAAATCTGTTAATATGGTAAATTACATTCATTGGTTTTGAATTGGTCCAAATTTGTATTGGTCAATATGTATTACCCTTTTATATAATATTGAATTTGTTTGCTAAAATTTGGTAAAACTTTTTGCATGTATGTTCATGAGAGATATTGGTCTCTAGGCTTTTTTTCTTATTTTTTTTATTATTTTTATTCTATTCTATTTATTTTTGACACAGAGTCTCGCTCTGTCACCCACGCTGGAGTGCAGTGGTGCCATCTCAGCTCACTGCAACCTCTGTCTCCCAAGTTCAAATGATTCTCCTGCCTCAGCCTCCCCAGTAGCTGGGATTATAGGTGCCTGCCACCACACCCGGCTAATTTTTGTATTTTTAGAAGAGATGGGGTTTCATCATGTTGGCGAGGTCTCTAACTCTAGACCTCAAGTGATAGGCCCGCCTTGACCTTCCAAAGTGCTGGGATTACAAGCGTGAGTCACCGCGCTTGGCCTCTTCATTTTTTAAAATACTTTTTATTTAAAGGATATTAAAATGGAGCTGCGGGAGTGGAGACGGAACAAAGAAATCTGTAAATGGTGATGATCAATTAGTTGTAAACACCACTGCACTTGGACCAGCCTAGGTTTGGTTTCTTGTCATGCCTTTGCCTGGATGTCCGAGTCGCATCTTTTCTCCCTAGAAAAGGGAGAAAAGATCTTTTCTGTCTTTTCTCCCTAATTTTCTGGAAGACTTGGTATAGAATTGGTATTATTTATTCCTTAAATGTTTGTTAGAATTTGGCAGTAAAACCATCTGGATCTTAAGCTTTCTTTGCAGGAAAGTTTTGATAATAAATTCAATTTCTTTTTTTTTAATTTTTATTTTACTTTAAGTTCTGGGATACAAGTGCAGAAAGTGCAGGTTTGTTACATAGGTATACAAGTGCCATGGTGGTTTACTGCACCTATCAACCCATCATCTAGGTTTTAAGTCCCGCATACATTAGGTATTTGTTCTAATGCTCTTCCTTCCCTTACCCCTACCCATTGACAGGCCCTGGTGTGTGATATTACCCTCCCTGTGTCCATGTGTTCTAATTGTTCAACTCCCACTTGTGAATGACAACACATGATGTTTGGTTTTCTGTTCCTGTGTTAGTTTGCTGAGAATGATGATTTCCAGCTTCATCCATGTCCCTGTAAAGGACATGAACTCATCCTTTTTTATGGCTGCATAGTATCCCATGGTTTATATGTCCCACATTTTCTTTATCCAGTCTATCATTGATGGGCATTTGGGCGGGTTCCAAATCTTTGCTATTGTAAATAGTGCTGCAGTAAACATATGTGTGCAGGTGTCTTTATAGTAGAATGATTTATAATCCCTTGGGTATATACCCAGTAATGAGACTACTGGGTCAAATGGTATTTCTGGTTCTAGATCACTGAGGAATCACCACACTGTCTTCTTCCACAATGGCTGAACTAATTTACACCCCCACCAACAGTATAAAAGCGCTCCTGTTTCTCCACAGCCTTGCCAGCATCTGTTGTTTCCTGACTTTTTAATAATCACCATTCTAACTGGTGTGAGATGGTATCACATTGTGGTTTTGGTTTGCATGTCTCTAATGACCAGTGATGATGAGCTTTTTAAAATATGTTTGTTGGCCCTATAAATGTCTTCTTTTGAGAAGTGTCTGTTCATAACCTTTGCCCAGTTTTTGATGGAGTTATTTGTTTTTTTCTTGTAAATTTGTTTACGTTCCTTGTAGATTCTGGATATTAGACCTTTGTCAGATGAGTAGCTTGCAAAACTTTTCTCCCATTCTGTAGGTTGCCTGTTCACTCTGGTGATAGTTTCTTTTGTTGTGCAGAAGCTCTTTAGTTTGATTAGATTTCATTTGTCAATTTTGGCTTCTGTTGCCATTGCTTTTGGTGTTTTAGTCATGAAGTCTTTGCCCATGCCTATGTCCTGAATGGTATTGCCTAGGTTTTCTTCTAGGGTTTTTATGGTTTTAGATTTTTACATTTAAGTCTTTAATCCATCTTGAGTTAATTTTTGTACGAGGTGTAAGGAAGGGGTCCAGTTTCTGTTTTCTGCATACGGCTAGCCAGTTTCCCCAGCACCATTTATTAAATAGGGAATCCTTTGCCCATTGCTTGTTTTTGTCAGGTCAAAGATCAGAAGGTTGTAGATGTGTGGTGTTATTTCTGAGGTCTCTGTTCTGTTCCATTGGTCTACATATCTGTTTTGGTACCAGTATCATGCTGTTTTGGTTACTGTAGCCTTGTAGTTTTGTTTGAAGTCAGGTAGTATGATGCCTCCAGCTTTGTTCTTTTTGCTTAGGATTGTCTTGGCTATACGGGCTCTTTTTTGGTTCCACATGAAATTTAAAGTAGTTTTCTCTAAGTCTACAAAGAAAGTCAATGGTAGTTTCATGGGAATAGCATTGAATCTATAAATTACTTTGGGCAGTATGGCCATTTTCATGATATTGATTCTTCCTATCCGTGAGCATGGAATGTTTTTCCATTTGTTTGTATACTCTCTTATTTCCTTGAGCAGTGGTTTGTAGTTCTCCTTGAAGAGGTCCTTCATGTCCCTTGTAAGTTGTATTCCTCGGTATTTTATTCTCTTTGTAGCAATTGTGAATGGGAGTTCACTCATGATTTGGCTCTCTGTCTGTTGGTGGTGTATAGGAATGCTTGTGATTTTTGCACATTGATTTTATATCCTGAGACTTCACTGAAGTTGCTTATCACCTTAAGGAGTTTTGGGGCTGAGACGATGGGGTTTTCTAAATATACAATCATGTCGTCTACAAACAGAGACAATTTGACTTCTTCTCTTCTTATTTGAATACCCTTTATTTCTTTCTCTTGCCTGATTGCCTGGGCCAGAACTTCCAATACTGTGTTGAATAGGAGTGGTGAGAGAGGGCATCCTTGTCTTGTGCCGGTTTTCAAAGGGAATGCTTCCAGCTTTTGCCCATTCAGTATGATATTGGCTATGGGTTTGTCATAAATAGCTCTTATTATTTTGAGATATGTTCCATCAATACCTAGTTTATTGAGAGTTTTTAGCATGAAGGGATGTTGAATTTTATCAAAGGCCTTCTCTGCATCTATTGAGATAATCATGTGGTTTTTGTCATTGGTTCTGTTTATGTGATGGATTACATTTATTGATTTGCATATGTTGAACCAGCCTTGCATCCCAGGGATGAAGCCGACTTGACCATGGTGGATAAGCTTTTTGATGTGCTGCTGGATTCGGTTTGTTAGTATTTTATTGAAGATTTTCGCATTGGTGTCCATCAGGGATATTGGCCTGACGTTTTCTTTTTTAGTTGTGTATCTGCCAGGTTTTGGTATCAGGATGATGCTGGCCTCATAAAATGAGTTAGAGGGGAGTCCCTTTTTATCTATTATTTGGAATAGTTTCAGAAAGAATGGTACCAGCCTCTTTATACCTCTGGTAGAATTCAGCTGTGAATCTGTTTGGTCCTGGGCTTTTTTTGGTTGGTAGGTTATTAACTACTGCCTCAATTTCAGAACTTGTTATTGGTCTATTCAGGGATTCAACTTCTTCCTGGTTTAGTCTTGGGAGGGTGTATGTGTCCAGGAATTTATTCATTTCTTCTAGAATTTCTAGTTTATTTGCATAGAAGTGTTTGTAGTATTCTCTGATGGTAGTTTGTATTTCTGTGGGATCAGTGGTGATATTCCCTTTACCATTTTTTTGCGTGTCTATTTGATTTTTCTCTCTTTTCTTCTTCATTAATCTAGCTAGTGGTCCATGTATTTTGTTAATCTTTTCAAAAAACCAGCTCCTGGATTCACTGATTTTTTGAAGGGTTTTTCATGTCTCTTATCTCCTTCAGTTATGCACTGATCTTAGTTATTTCTTGTCTACTGCTAGCTTTTGAATTTGTTTGCTCTTGCTTCTCCAGTTCTTTTAATTGTGATGTTAGGGTGGTGATTTTAGATCTTTCCAGCTTTCTGTTGTGGGCATTTAGTGTTATAAATTTCCCTCTACACACTGCTTTAGCTTTGTCCCAGAGATTCTGGTATGCTGTCTCTTTGTTCTCATTGGTTTCAAAGAACTTCTTTATTTCTGTCATAATTTCATTATTTACTCAGTAGTCATTCAGGAGCAGGTTGTTCAATTTCCACGTGGTTTTGCAGTTTTGAGTGAGTTTCTTAATCCTGAGTTCTAATTTGATTGCACTGTGGTCTGAGAGACTGTTTGTTATGATTTCTGTTCTTTTGCATTTGCTGAGGAGTGTTTTACTTCCAATTATGTATTCGATTTTAGAATACGCACTACGTGATGCTAAGAAGAATGTATATTCAGTTGATTTGGGGTGGAGAGTTCTGTAGATGTCTATTAGGTCCACTCGGTCTAGAGTTGAGTTCAAGTCCTGAATATCTTGTTAATTTTCTGTCTCATTGATCTGTCTAATATTGACAGTGGGGTGTTAAAGTCTCCCACTATTATTGTGTGGGAGTCTACGTCTCTTTGTATGTCTCTAAGAACTTGTTTTATGAATCTGGGTGCTCCTGTATTGGATGCATATATATTTAGTATAGTTAGCTCTTCATGTTGCATTGATCCCTTTACCTTTATATAATGCCCTTCTTTGTCTTTTTTGATCTTTGTTGGTTTAAAGTCTGTTTTATCAGAGACTAGAATTGCAACCCCAGTTTTGTTTGTTTGTTTTTGTTTTGTTTTTTGCTTTCCATTTGCTTGGTAAATATTCCTCCATCCCTTTATTTTGAGCCCATGTGTGTCTTTGCATGTGAGATGGGTCTCCCGAATACAGCACAACGATGGGTCTTGACTCTGTATCCAATTTGCCAGCCTGTGTCTTTTAATTGGGGCATTTAGCCCATTTACATTTAAGGTTAATATTGCTATGTGTGAATTTGATCCTGTCATCATGCTGCTAGCTGGTTATTTTGCACATTTGTTGATGCAGTTTCTTCATAGTGTCATTGGTCTTTATATTTTGGTGTGTTTTTGCAGTGGCTGGTACCAGCTTTTCCTTTCCATATTTAGTGCTTCCTTCAGGAGCTGTTGGAAGGCAGGCCTGGTGGTGGCAAAATTCCTCTGCATTTGCTTGTCTGGAAAGGATTTTATTTCTCCTTCATTTATGAAGTTTTGTTTGGCTGGATATGAAATTCTGGGTTGAAAGTTTTTTCTTTAACAATGTTGAATGTTGGCCCCCACTGTCTTCTAGCTTGTACGGTTTCTGAAGAGATCCGCTGTTAGTCTGAGGGGCTTCCCTTTATAAGTAACCTGACCTTTCTCTCTGGCTGCCCTTAAAATTTTTTCCTTCATTTTGACCTTGGAGAATCTGAAGATTATGTGTCTTGGGGTTGCTCTTCTTGAGGAGTACCTTAGTGGTATTCTCTGTATGTCCTGAAGTTTAATGTTGGCCTGTCTTGCTAGGTTGGGGAAATTCTCTGGAATAATATCCTACAGTATGTTTTCCAACTTGGTTCCATTTACCCTGTCAGTTTCAGGTACACCAATCAATCATAGGTTTTGGTCTGTTCACATAGTCCCATATTTCTTGGAGGCTTTGTTCATTTCTTTTCATTCTTTTTTCTCAAATATTTTCTTCACACCTTATTTCAGTAAGTTGATCTTCAATCTCTGATATCCTTTCTTCCACTTGATCAATTTGGCTACTGATACTTGTGTATGCTTCACGAAGTTCTCGTGTTGTGTTTTTCAGCTCCATCAGGTCATTTATGTTCCTCTCTAAACTGGTTATTCTAGTTAGCAGTTCCTGTAACCTTTTATCAAGGTTCTTAGCTTCCCTGCACTAGGTTAGAAAATGCTCCTTTAGCTCAGAGGAGTTTGTTATTACCCACCTTCTGAAGCCTACTTCTGTCAATTCGTCAATCTCATTCTCCATCCAGTTTTGTGCCCTTGCTAGAGAGGAGTTGTGATCATTTGGAGGAGAACAGGCATTCTGGTTTTTGGAGTTTTCAGTGTTTTTGCATTGGTTTTTCCTCATCTTCATGGATTTATCTACCTTTGATTCTTGAGGCTGATGACCTTTGGATGGGGTTTTTTTGTGGGGCTCCTTTATGTTGATGTTGATGTTGTTGCTTTCCGTTTGTTAGTTTATCTTCTAATAGGACCCTCTTCTGCAGTTTGCTGGAGGTCCACTCCAGACCCTGTTCACCAGGGTATCACCAGTGGAGACTGCAGAATAGCAAAGATTGATGCCTGCTCCTTCCTCTGGAAGCTTCATCCCAGAGGGTCACCAGCCTCATGCCAGCCAGAGTTCTCCTGTATGAGGTGTCTGTCGACCCCTGTTGGGAAGTTTCTCCCAGTCAGGAGACTCGGGGGTCAGGGACCCACTTGAGGAGGTAGTCTGTCCCTTAGCAGAGCTGGTGCGCTATGCTGGGAGAATCCTGCTAGTCAGGATCAGCTGCTCTCTTCAGAGCCAGCAGGCAGGAACAATTAAATCCGCAGAAGCTGTGCCCACAGCTGCCCCTTCCCTCAGGTGCTCTGTCCAGAGAGATGGTGGTTTTGTCTGTAAGCCCCTGACTGAGGCTGTTACCTTTCCTTCAGAGATGCCCTGCCCAGTGAGGAGGAATCTAGAGAAGCAGTCTGGCCACAGCTGCTTTGCCACGCCCTGCCCAGACCTCCCAGCCTTCTAACCACTGTCGGAAAAATCACCTACTAAAGTCTCCGTAATGGCGGATGCCCCTCCCATGACCAAGCTCAATTGTCCCAAGTCAACTTCAGACTGCTGTGCTGGCAGCGAGAATTTCAAGCCAATGGTTCTTAGCTTGCTGGGATCTGTGGGAGTGGGACCTGCTGAGCGAGACCACTTGGCTCCCTGGCTTCAGCCCCCTTTCCAGGGGAGTGAATGGTTCTGTTTCACTGGGGTTCCAGGCACCACTGGGGTACGAAAAAAACTCCTGCAGCTAGCTCCCTGTCTGCCCAAACAGCTGCCCAGTTTTGTGCTTGAAACCCAGGGCCGGGGTGGTGTAGGCACACGAGGGAATCTCCTGATGTGCAGATTGCAAAAACCGTGGGAAAAGCGTAGTAACCCAGCTGGGTAGCACAGTACCTGGAAACCAAACACTGTACTTCTACATAATCCAAGGGTCAAAGAAGAAGTCTCAGGGAAAATAAAATAAAATACACTAAACAGAATAAAAATGAAATATATAATATATAAAAATTTGTGGGACACAATTAAAAGAGTATTGGAATGGAAACTTATAGCACTAATTGCATAGAGAAAAATCTCAAATCAGTAATCTAAGCTCCCACCTCAAGAATCTAAAAAAAGAAGAGCAAAATAAACCCAAGCAAGCAGAAGGAAGGCAAGAATAAAGATAAGCACACAAAAGTGAAATTGACAACAGAAAAACAATAGAGAAAATAAATAAGAAATAGAGAAAATTGATCTTCATTGAAAAGATAAAATTGACAAACCTCAAGCAAGACTGACAGAGAGAGTGAAGATACAAGTTACCAATAAACCTGCAGATATCAAAAGGAGAATAAGGGAATACTATAATTTTATTTATTTATTTTTATTATATATATTTTTATTATTATTTTTTTAAACAGAGTATCCCTCTGTCACCCAGGCCAGAGTGCAGTGGCGTGATCTTGGCTCACTACAACCTCCGCCTCCCAGGTTCAAGCGATTCTCCTGCCTCAGCCTCTCAAGTAGCTGGAACTACAGGCACACCCCACCATACCAGGCTAATCTTGGTATTTTCAGTAGAGGCAGGGTTTCACCATGTTAGTCAGGCTGGTCTCAAACCCCTGACCTCAGGTGATCTGCCTGCCTCAGCCTCTGAAAGTGCTAGGATTACAGGAGTGAACCACTGCTCCTGGCCCATATTTATTTTTTAAAAAATAGAGATGGGAATCTCACTATGTTGCCAAAGCTGGTGTCAAACTCCTGGCCTCAAGCAGTTTTCCCATCTTGGCCTCTCAAAGTGCTAGGATTACAGGCATGAGCCACTGTGCCTGGCCTATAATTTTAAATGCATAAATTTGCCAACTTAGATGAAAATAATTCCTCAAAAAGCACAAACTGCCACAGTTCATCCAAAATGAAATAGATTGTTGTGTAGCTCTATAATTATAAAGGAAATTGAATTCATAATTTTGAAACTCCCCAAAAAGAAATCTCCAGTTCTAGATGGTTTTACTGGTGAATTCTGCCAAACAGTTGAAGAAGAATTAGCCAATTCTATACAATGTTTTTCAGAATATAGAATAGGAAGGAACACAATCCAATTCATTTTACAAAGTTAGTTTACCCTGATACCAAAGCCAGACAAAGACTACACATTCTTTCTAAGTGCCCATGACACATATACCAAGATAGACATATCATATCTTGGGCTAAAGACAAATACAGGTTTAATACACACACAGACACACACACACACACACACACACACACACACACAAAAGAAAACTACAGACTAATATTTTTCATGACTATGGATGCAAAAATACTAAACAAAATATGAGCAAATAGAATTTAGTAACATATAAAAAGAATTATACACCATGACCAAGTGGGGTTTATTCCTGGAATGCAAGACTGGTTCAATATTTCAAAATCAATCAATGTAATCCACCATGTTAACATGCTAAAGAAGAAAAATCACATCAAAAATCATGTCAAACCATAAAAAATCATGTCAATCAATATAAAAAAATCAACAAAATTACACCAATTCCTGACGAAATGTCTAAAAAAAAATTTAAAAAAGAAACAAGCAAAAAGGAGAGGGCACAGAGGGAAACTTCCTCAACTTGATAAAGAGCATCTACACAGATTTTGGCTAACACCATACTCAACAGTGAAAGACTGCATGCTTTCCCCCTAAAATCAAAACGAAGTAAAGATGTCTGCTAGTACCACTCTTATTCAACATAATGCTGGAAGTTCTAGCCAGTTCACTAAGATAAGAGAAGAAAATAAAAGGCATATGGGTAGGAAAGAAAGAAATAAAATGCCCCTGCTTATACATGATGTGATTGTCTACCTAGAAAATGCCAAGAATACATTAAAAACTCCTGGAACTAACAAGTGAGTCTTCAGCAAGGTTGCAACATACAAGATAAACATACAAGATAAAAAATCAATTGTATTTCTACATATTGGCAATGAACATGTGGACTCTGAAATTTAAAACAGTATCATTTACAATTACAATACTAAGAAGAAAAAAGAAATAGGTATAAATCTAACAAAACATGTATAGGTTTTGTATGACAAAAACTACACAACACTGATGAAGGAAAGTTTGTAAAAATCTAAATAAATGGAGAGACATATCATGTTTATGGATTGGAAAACTTAATATAGTAAAGAAGTCAATTCTGCCCAAACTAATATACACCCTTAACACAATTCTTGTCAAAATCCTAGCGTGATTTTTTATAGATATAGACAATATTATTTTTAAATGTATATGGAAAGACAAAGGAACTAGAATAGCTTAAAAATCTCGAAAAAAGAATATTGGGAGGAATCAGTCTAACCAATTTTAAAACTTACAATGTAGTTACAATAATCAAGATTGTATGGTATTGGCAGAGTGATAGACACAGAATAATGGGACAGAATAGAGAACCGGAAATAGGCCCACACAAATAGGCCCAACTGATCATTGACAAAGGTGCAAAACCAATTCAATGAGGAAAGATGGCCTTTTCAACAAATGATTGTTGGAGCAATTGGTCATCTACAGGAAAAAAAATAAACTTCAACTTAAGTATCATACCTCATAAAAAATAAACTCTAAATGGATCCTGGGTTTATTTACTGACTTATTTATGTACATTTTTGAGATAAGGTCTCACTCTGTTGCCCACGCTGGAGTGCAGTGGTGCAATCGTAGCTCACTGCAGCCTTGACCTCCTGTACTCAAGCAACCCTCCCACCTCAGCCTTCCAAGTAGCTGGGACTTCCCAGGTAACTTTTTTTTTTTTTTTTTTTTTTTGTAGAGGTCGAGTCTCACTATGCTGCCCAGGCTGGTCTCAAACTCCTGGATTCAAGCAATCCTCCTGCCTTGGCCTCCCAAAGTGCCGGGATTACAGGTGTGAGCCACTGTGCCTGGGTGATCCTGGGTTTAAATGCAGAAAGTAAAACTATAAAACTTAAAAAAACAAAACAAAACTGAAGAACATATTCTTTGGGATGTAGGACTAGCCAAAGAATTCTTAGACTTGACACCCAAAGCATGATCTATTAAAAGACATAGATTCTCGGCTTTCCTTCTCCCACAATCCCTCGCGCTCTTGTTTCCAACTTGGACCCAGCAGAATGGCTCCCACAAAGAAGGGTGGCGAGAAGAAAAAGGGCCGTTCTGCCATCAACAAGGTGGTGACCCGAGAATACACCATCTACATTCACAAGCGCATCCATGGAGTGGACTTCAAGAAGCGTGCCCCTCGGGCACTCAAAGAGATTGGGAAATTTGCCATGAGGGAGATGGGAACTCCAGATGCGCGCATTGATATCAGGCTCAACAAAGCTGTCTGGGCCAAAGGAATAAGAATGTCCCATACCGAATCCATGTGCGGCTGTCCAGAAAACGTAATGAGGATGAAGATTCACCAAATAAGCTCTATACTTTGGTTACCTATGTACCTGTTGCCCCTTTCAAAAATCTACAGACAGTCAATGTGGATGAGAACTAATCGCTGATCGTCAAATACATCAAATAAAGTTATAAAATTGCCTTAAAAAAAAAAAGTCATAGGTTCTCGTTGGGTATGCAGAAATCATAGATTGAAGTGTTTAATTATTTGGCTAACAGCAGTTACAGAAATGTATGTTACAATGTGTTTGACAAGTCTTAAGTAATCTTGTTGAGATAACAATTTGTATAATTTAAATTATCAGTCGAAATTGTGGTTTTCAGCAAAAATAGAAAAATTAAGGAACATTTCATTCCAGTGGGCACAGGAATACAGTAAACAGAGAGACTAGTGTGGTAGGGAAAATATATACTTTTTTTTATTATTCAAGACTAAGAATATTACAAAATAGAAGAGATTACAATGTACAAGATTGCAAACAGAAGGAAGATGTGATCAATCAAAAACTAATTTTGTGAAAAGACCAATAAAAAAGACTTCTGACAAGTCTAATTAAGATAAACAGAGATATAAAGATGTCTCTTTTATTCAACCATTTAACATTATTTTTGTCTAATGTCTAAGAAGTAACATTGGGATAACCACAAATATTGGTCATGTTGTTATAGAAAATTGGGTAATAGGGAATTGAGTTTATTTCCCTAAAGAAAGGAATGCTAATGAAAAGCAAGCTAATTTTCCTGAAGATCTTAGAAAAAGTTCAGGAATTTGGAGGAATCCTGTACAACAAAATATATGGTTAAACAATGATTCTAAAAATGAGAGGATAATTGTAAACTCTGTATAAGGAGAAGCTAGACTCTTAGGGCCTCTCTCCTACCCAGGGTGACTATTTGCAGGTGACTAATTTTTCCCTGTCATAGTTTAATTCTCAGGAGAAATTGACCCAGCCAGCAGCTGCAGGTGAATTCAGATGAGTTGAGTGAGTAGGAGGTGAGGCATTATGGCCTCCACTATATCACCTGCAAACCCTTTCTCAGGATGCCCTGGCAAACATGCGGCAGCCATGCAAGGAAGAAACCAAGAAACAGGAAGACATAAGATTCAGGAAACAGGATTTCATATAAAAGATAGAGAAGTCCTAGGACAACAGCTGTGCAAGAGGTCCAGAGATCAAATGACCGAAAACAGTGTCAAAAAAGGAGGGACATCTTGCTAATGGAGAAAAAAAAAAAAAAAGGAAGGAAGGAAGAGAAACTGAAAAGCTACATGGTGCATTTGACCACATGAAAAATAGTATTAAGCTGCTTTAGAGCATTTTTTAAAATCTTTGGAAAAGCTAATAAACACATAGACAACGAAAAAATATACGAAAATGAGGCATTTATTATCTCTAGAGGAAAAAAAGATTGTTCAAGAAGGGAAATATAAGGAGACAACACTATTTGTCTCAGTAACAAACAGTAATCATAAATTGTGATAAAGCTATGTTGGAGTACATGGTAGGAAAAGTGGGAAGTGAGTAAGCATGGTATAATAAGAATAGTCCTTGTATTCTATAGTAGGAAATCAAATAGATAATGTCTAATATTGAAAAATCAAGAAATAGCAGCATATTGTATTGTTTGGAAATATGGAGGTAAGTTAGCAGAAGACATAGTTGAAAGAATTGAACATGGTTGCCTCTGAGAAGTAGAGCTGAGATGTGAGGGAAGGGGCAATAAACAGCTATTTCTTGTTATATGCCTTCTATCCTATTATACCATGTAAACTAAGTGTGTGTGTTGCTATAATAAAAAACAAAACTTTATTTTAAAATGAAAGAAAATATTGTCTTCATACATATACTTAAAGATACTCAAGTACAGAAAAATCATACAGACCACATTTACTGACCATCCTGCAATAAAATAGAAAACAAAAAAGGTAGTGCTCATTTCTCTTGAACAAAACAAACACAACAAAACACCCTTCCAAATAAACTTTGAGTTAAGAAGAAAATAAAACTAAAGTTATAGACTGTTTAGAAACAACAATGGCAGGGATACATACACCTCAAAATCTAATGGGTGTGGCCAAAATGGCAGAAGAGGAAAAGGTATAGCCTTTTGTGAATCTCTTTCAAAACAAGAAGCTTAGAAAGTAATGAATAATACAGTAAATATAAATGAAATCTAAGAAAGAAATAATACATTAGAAAACAAGCAAAAGGCAAAGTACTTGAGCCAGACAAAAGCTGAGACAAGACTAATAAAGCAAACCTTTGGTAAGTCTGATTAGGATGAACAAGATGGTTGACTCTCCAAATGATTAAGCTAAGTAAATTATGGTCATCTCAGTCCCCTTTCTCGTGATGGTTTTAAGAATGAGCATGTGACCCAGTCCTGACCAATATGATATGATGGGAAGATGGTTGCAGAACTTCTGAGAAAATGTTCCTCATTGTCAAAAACAGACACAAGGCCAGGCACAGTGGCTCACGCCTATAATCCCAGCACTTTGGGAGGCCGAGGCGGGTGGATCACCTGAGGTCAGGAGTTTGAGACCAGCCTGGTTGGTCTCTACTAAAAAATACAAAAATTATCTGGGTGTGGTGGCACATGCCTTAATCCCAGCTACTCAGGAAGCTGAGGCAGGAAAATTGCTTGAACCCAGAAGGCAGAGATTGCAGTGAATGGAAATCGCGCCACTGCAACGCTGTCTCAAAAAAAAAAAAAAAAGGCTACACATTAAAGAGACAGTTAGTCCCTTTCTTTCTATAGCGGTCTGGGTATGATGCTGCTTAGAACCACTATAATCATCTTGCTGCTAGCTCAAGGGCAGTGCTCACAGAATTGTAGAAAAGTGGACCAAGAGTTCTGATGTGCTAGAAACTCTGTCTCTGGACTTTTTGTTATGTGAGATAATACATTTCCTTAATGTTTAAGCCAATTTGAATCACGATTTCCTGTTATTTCCAACTGAAGTCATCCTAACTGATAAAAGAAAGAAAACCCAAAACCTAGGAATGAGAGGAGGGACGTAAACACAAACACACAACTTATTACCAAAAAACAGGGAAAAAGTGCGATGTACCACTGCATACCAATAAAATGGATGATTCCTAGGAAATCAAAAATTTTCAAAATTGACTCCCGAGAGAGAAAAAATCCTAACCAGACCAAAAATGACAGAAAAAAAAAGTTTGTCAAAGATCTATCACAAAAAATGTACCAAGCTCACACGATATTATAGGAAAAGTCTATAAGTCTGAATGAATGGAGAGTTGTAACTTGGGAAGCCTCAATATGACACAGATGTCAAACCTTACCCAAATAATCTATAAATGCAATGCAATTCTACCAATATCATAATAGTGTTATGGAATTCTTAAGTACATCTGGAAGAGAAGCAGCACAGTAGTAGCCAAGAAAACCTTGAAACAAAAGAATGAGAGAAAACTTGACCTTCTGGTGGAGCCAAGATGGCCGAATAGGAACAGCTCCGGTCTACAGCTCCCAGCATGAGTGACACAGAAGACGGGTGATTTCCGCATTTCCATCTGAGGTATCGGGTTCATCTCACTAGGGAGTGCCAAACAGTGGGTGCAGGACAGTCGGTGCAGCGCACTATGCACGAGCCGAAGCAGGGCAAGGCATTGCCTCACTCAGGAAGCACAAGGGGTCAGGGAGTTCCCTTTCCTAGTCAAAGAAAGGGGTAACAGATGGCACCTGGAAAATCGGGTCAGTCCCACCCTGATACTGCACTTTTCCAACGGGCTTGGAAAACAGCACACCAGAGATTGTGTCCTGCACCTGGCTCAGAGGGTCCTATGCCCACGGAGTCTTGCTGATTGCTAGCACAGCAGTCTGAGATCAAACTGCAAGGCGGCAGCGAGGCTGGGGGAGGGGCACCCGCCATTGCCCAGGCTTGCTTAGGTAAACAAAGCAGCCAGGAAGCTCGAACTGGGTGGAGCCCACCACAGCTCAAGGAGGACTGCCTGCCTCTGTAGGCTCCACCTCTGGGGGCAGGGCATAGACAAACAGAAAGTCAGCAGTAACCTCTGCAGACTTAAATGTCCCTGTCTGACAGCTTTGAAGAGAGTAGTGGTTCTCCCAGCAGGCAGCTGGAGATCTGAGAACGGACAGACTGCCTCCTAAAGTGAGTCCCTCACCCCTGAGCAGCCTAACTGGGAGGCACCCTACAGTAGGGACAGACTGACACCTCACTCGGCCAGGTACTCCTCTGAGACAAAACTTCCAGAGGAACTATCAGACAGCTGAATTTGTGGTCTCACGAAAATCCACTGTTCTGCAGCCACCGCTGCTGACACCCAGGCAAACAGGGTCTGGAGTGGACCTCTAGCAAACTCCAACAGACCTGCAGCTAAGAGTCCTGTCTGGTAGAAGGAAAACTAACAAACAGAAAGGACACCCACACCAAAAACCCATCTGTACATCACCATCATCAAAGACCAAAAGTAGATAAAACCACAAAGATGGGGAAAAAACAGAGCAGAAAATCTGGAAACTCTAAAAAGCAGAACACCTCTCCTCCTCCAAAGGAATGCAGTTCCTCACCAGCAACGGAACAAAGCTGGATGGAGAATGACTTTGACGAGTTGAGAGAAGAAGGCTTCAGACGATCAAACTACTCCAAGCTACGGGAGGAAATTCAAAACAATAGCAAAGAAGTTAAAAACTTTGAAAAAAAATTAGACAAATGGATAACTAGAATAACCAATGCAGAGAAGGGCTTAAAGGAGCTGATGGAGCTGAAAGCCAAGTTTCGAGAACTACGCAAAGATTGCAGAAGCCTCTGTAGCCGATGCGATCAAGTGGAAGAAAGGGTATCAGTGATGGAAGATGAAATGAATGAAATGAAGTGAGAAGGGAAGTTTAGAGAAAAAAGAATAAAAAGAAATGAACAAAGCCTCTAAGAAATTTGGGACTATGTGAAAAGACCAAACCTATGTCTGATTGGTGTACCTGAAAATGACGGGGAGAATAGAACCAAGTTGGAAAACACTCTGCAAGATATTATCCAGGAGAACTTCCCCAATCTAGCAAGGCAGGCCAACATTCAGATTCAGGAAATACAGAGAACGCCACAAAGATACTCCTCGACAACAGCAACTCCAAGACACATAATTGTCAGATTCACCAAAGTTGAAATGAAGGAAAAAATATTAAGGGTGGCCAGAGAGAAAGATCGGGTTACCCACAAAGGGAAGCCCATCAGACTAACAGCTGATTTCTCGGCAGAAACTCTACAAGCCAGAAGAGAGTGGGGGCCGATATTCAACATTCTTAAAGAAAAGGATTTTCAACCCCGAATTTCATATCCAGCCAAACTAAGCTTCATAAGTGAAGGAGAAATAAAATACTTTACAGACAAGTAAATGCTGAGTGATTTTGTCACCACCAGGCCTGCCCTAAAAGAGCTCCTGAAGGAAGCACTAAACATGGAAAGGAACAACCGGTACCAGCCACTGCAAAAACATGCCAAATTGTAAAGACCATCGGGGGTAGGAAGAAACGACATCAACTAATGAGCAAAATAACCAACTAACATCATAATGACAGGATCAAATTCACACATAACAATATTAACTATAAATGTAAATGGGCTAAATGTTCCAATTAAAAGACACAGACTGGCAAACTGGATAAGGAGTCAAGACCCATCAGTGTGCTGTATTCAGGAAACCCATCTCACATGCAGAGACACACATAGACTCAAAATAAAGGGATGGAGGAAGATCTATCAAGCAAATGGGAAACAAAAAAAGGCAGGGGTTGCAATCCTAGTCTCTGATAAAATAGACTTTAAACCAACAAAGATCAAAAGAGACAATTAAGGCCATTACATAATGGTAAAGGGATCAATTCAACAAGAAGAGCTAACTATCCTAAATATATATGCACCCAACACAGGAGCACCCAGATTCATAAAGCAAGTCCTGAGTGACCTACAAAGGGACTTAAACTCCCACACAATAATAATGGGAGATTTTAACACCCCACTGTCAGCATTAGACAGATCAACGAGACAGAAAGTTAACAAGGATATCCAGGAATTGAACTCAGCTCTACATAAAGTGGACCTAATAGACATCTACAGAACTCTCCACCCCAAATCAACAGAATATACATTTTTTTCAGCACCACACCACACCTATTCCAAAATTGACCACATAGTTGGAAGTAAAGCTCTCCTCAGCAAATGTAAAAGAACAGAAATTATAACAAACTGTCTCTCAGACCACAGTGCAATCAAACTAGAACTCAGGATTAAGAAACTCACTCAAAACCACTCAACTACATGGAAACTGAACAACCTGCTCCTGAATGACTACTGGGTACATAATGAAATGAAAGCGGAAATAAAGACATTCTTTGAAACCAACGAGAACAAAGACACAACATACCAGAATCTCTGGGACACATTCAAAGCAGTGTATAGAGGGAAATTTATAGCACTAAATGCCCACAAGAGAAAGCAGGAAAGATCCAAAATTGACACCCTAACATCACAATTAAAAGAACTAGAAAAGCAAGAGCAAACACATTCAAAAGCTAGCAGAAGGCTAGAAATAACTAAAATCAGAGCAGAACTGAAGGAAATACAGACACAAAAAACCCTTCAAAAAATTAATGAATCCAGGAGCTGGTTTTTTGAAATGATCAACAAAATTGATAGACCACTAGTAAGACTAATAAAGAAGAAAAGAGAGAAGAATCAAATAGATGCAACAAAAAACGAAAAAGGGGATATCACCACCGATCCCACAGAAATACAATCTACCATCAGAGAATACTACAAACACCTCTGTGCAAATAAACTAGAAAATCTAGAAGAAATGGATAAATTCCTCGACAAATACACCCTCCCAAGACTAAACCAGGAAGGAGTTGAATCTCTGAATAGACCAATAACAGGCTCTGAAATTGTGGCAATAATCAATAGCTTACCAACCAAAAAGAGTCCAGGACCAGATGGATTCACAGCCGAATTCTACCAGAGGTACAAGGAGCAACTGGTACCATTCCTTCTGAAACTATTCCAATCAATAGAAAAAGAGGGAATCCTCCCTAACACATTTTATGAGGCCAGCATCGTCCTGATACCAAAGCCTGGCAGAGACATAACCAAAAAAGAGAATTTCAGACCAATATCCTTGATGAACATTGATGCAAAAATCCTCAATAAAATACTGGCAAACCGAATCCAGCAGCACATCAAAAAGCTTATCCACCATGGTCAAGTGGGCTTCATCCCTGGGATGCAAGGCTGGTTCAACATACGCAAATCAATAAATGTAATCCAGCATATAAACAGAACCAAAGACAAAAACCACATGATTATCTCAACAGATGCAGAAAAGGCCTTTGACAAAATTCAACAACCCTTCATGCTAAAAACTCTCAATAAATTAGGCATCGATGGGACGTATCTCCAAATAACAAGAGCTATCTACGACAAACCCACAGCCAATATCATACTGAATGGGCAAAAACTGGAAGCATTCCCTTTGAAAACTGGCACAAGACAGGGATGCCCTCTCTCACCACTCCTATTCAACATAGTGCTGGAAGTTCTGGCCAG
Organism: Hylobates moloch; assembly: GCF_009828535.3. Taxonomy (NCBI): domain Eukaryota; kingdom Metazoa; phylum Chordata; class Mammalia; order Primates; family Hylobatidae; genus Hylobates; species Hylobates moloch. The sequence goes on from NW_026652283.1 coordinate 71,998,491, forward strand.
GGCAATCAGGCAGGAGAAGGAAATAAAGGGTATTCAATTAGGAAAAGAGGAAGTCAAATTGTCCCTGTTTGCAGATGACATGATTGTATACCTAGAAAAGCCCATTGTCTCAGCCCAAAATCTCCTTAAGCTGGTTAGCAACTTCAGCAAAGTCTCAGGATACAAAATCAATGTACAAAAATCGCAAGCATTCTTGTACACCAATCACAGACAAATAGAGAGCCAATCATGAGTGAACTCCCATTCACAATTGCTTCAAAGAGAATAAAATACCTAGGAATCCAACTTACAAGGGATGTGAAGGACCTCTTCAAGGAGAACTACAAACCACTGCTCAATGAAATAAAAGAGGGTATAAACAAATGGAATAACATTCCATGCTTATGGGTTGGAAGAATCAATATCGTGAAAATGGCCATACTGCCCAAGGTAATTTATAGATTCAATGCCATCCCCATCAAGCTACCAATGACTTTCTTCACAGAATTGGAAAAAATTACTTTAAAGTTCATATGGAACCAAAAAAAGAGCCTGCATCGCCAAGTCAATCCTAAGCCAAAAGAACAAAGCTGGAGGCATCACACTACCTGACTTCAAACTATACTACAAGGCTACAGTAACCAAAATAGCATGGTACTGGTACTACAACAGAGACATAGATCAATGGAACAGAACAGAGCCCTCAGAAACAACGCCACATATCTACAACTATCTGATCTTTGACAAACCTGACAAAAACAAGCAATGGGGAAAGGATTCCCTATTTAATAAATGGTGCTGGGAAAACTGGCCAGCCATATGTAGAAAGCTGAAACTGGATCCCTTCCTTACAGCTTATACAAAAATTAATTCAAGATGGATTAAAGACGTACATGTTAGACCTAAAACCATAAAAACCCTAGAAGAAAACCTAGGCAATACCATTCAGGACATAGGCGTGGGCAAGGACTTCATGTCTAAAACATCAAAAGCAATGGCAACAAAAGCCAAAATTGACAAATGGGATCTAATTAAACTAAAGAGCTTCTGCACAGCAAAAGAAACTACCAACAGAGTGAACAGGCAACCTACAGAATGGGAGAAAATTTTCGCAACCTACTCATCTGACAAAGGGCTAATATCCAGAATCTAAAATGAACTCAAACAAATTTACAAGAAAAAAGCAAACAACCCCATCAAAAAGTGGGTGAAGGACATGAACAGACACTTCTCAAAAGAAGACATTTATGCAGCCAAAAAACACGTGAAAAAATGCTCATCATCACTGGCCATCAGAGAAATGCAAATCAAAACCACAATGAGATACCATCTCACACCAGTTAGAATGGCCATCATTAAAAAGTCAGGAAACAACAGGTGCTGGAGAGGATGTGGAGAAATAGGAACACTTTTACACTGTTGGTGGGACTGTGAACTAGTTCAACCATTGTGGAAGTCAGTGTAGCGATTCCTCAGGGATCTAGAACTAGAAATACCATTTGACCCAGCCATCCCATTACTGGGTATATACCCAAAGGACTATAAATCATGCTGCTATAAAGACACATGCACACGTATGTTTGTTGCGGCACTATTCACAATAGCAAAGAGTTGGAACCAACCCAAATGTCCAACAACGATAGACTGGATTAAGAAAATGTGGCACATATACACCATGGAATACTATGCAGCCATAAAAATGATGAGCTCATGTCCTTTGTAGGGACATGGATGAAACTGGAAAACATCATTCTCAGTAAACTATCACAAGGACAAAAAACCAAACACCGCATGTTCTCACTCATAGGTGGGAATTGAACAATGGGAACTCATGGACACAGGAAGGGGAACATCACACTCCGGGGACTGTTGTGGGGTGGGGGGAGGGGGGAGGGACAGCATTAGGAGATATACCTAATGCTAAATGATGAGTTAATGGGTGCAGCAAACCAACATGGCACATGGATACATATGTAACAGACCTGCACATTGTGCACATGTACCCTAAAACCTAAAGTATAATAATAAAATAAAATAATAAATTAAAAAAAGAAAACTTGACCTTCTATAAATCAAAGTACACTATAAAGTTGCAATAACTAAAAATGTGGTATTGATGCAGAAATAGACAAATAGAACAATGTAATAGAAGAGAGGCTAAAAATAGACCTATGAGTGGGAATTTAAGTGATAAATTAGGATTTCAAATTATTAAACTGTTCAACAAATGGTATTGGAACAACTGACTTTCATGTGGAAAAATTATATTAGGTTCTCACCTTACACCAAGTCCCAAAATAAGTTCCAAATATAGTAAAGATCTATTTAAAGCATTTAAGAGTTTTAAATAAATATAATATTATTTCATTCATTAACTCATTCAATAAATAGTGATTGCATTATTCTAGTCTCTGGAATACACCAGTGAATAATACAAACACCCTGCCCAGAGTGAGCTTACATTTTAGAACTTGTAAGTAAATATTTAAGCAAAAAAATGCATGATTCCATATAGTGATAGATATCATGAAGGAAATAAGAGCAGAGGAATAGCTGTAGGGGAAGTGCAGTCAGGGATGTCCTTGCTGAAGAGGATATTTGAAAGAACTCATCGAACTCTACCGAGCATGCTCAAACAAAGCGCTTATTTAAAAGTATAGCAAGAGAAAGAAAGTCTAGGCAATTACTGGGAGTCCAAGAGATTCCATGTGCAAGCTCCCTAGCATCCTTATAGTTACTGTACCTTATTTGCACTTTTTGTCTGGATTAAACCACCGAGATCCATGCAAGGAATCTTGGCTATGGGAGAGCTCAGAGCAGAAGTTCCTAGAGAGATTTTTATGCCGCCTCTGGCTACGTAATCAAGCCAACTATCTAAATGGCTTATTGAAAAACTATCAGTAAAGAAACTGACCCTGGGGATCAGGAGTCAAGTTTCAGACTTTAGATGGCATGTCAGGGCCAGGCACAGTGGCTCACACCTGTAATCCCACCACTTTGGGAGGCTAAATGGGGAGGATCGCCTGAGGCTCACAGTTTGAGATCAGCCTAGACAACATAGCAAAACCCCATTTCTACAAACTTTTTTTTTTTTTTTTTTTTTTTTTTTTTTTTTTTTTTTTTTTGAGACCGAGTCTCACTCTGTTCCCCAGGCTGGAGTGCAATGGCATGATCTCAGATCACTGCAACCTTCGCCTCCCAGGTTCAAGCAATTCTCATGCCTCAGCTTCCCAAGTAGCTGGGAATAACCAGTCATGAGCCACCACACCTGGCCAATTTTTGTATTTTCAGTAGAGATGGAGTTTCACCATGTTGGCCAGGCTGGTCTCGAACTCCTGACCTCAGGTGATCCACCCACCTTTGCCTCCCAAAGTGCTGGGATTACAGGCATGAGCCACCGCGCCCAGCCAAAAAATTATTTGTTTTGTTGTTGTTGTTGTTGTTGTTGTTGTTGTTGTTTGAGACGGAGTCTCGCTCTGTAGCCCAGACTGGAGTGCAGTGGCATGATCTTGGCTCACTGCAAGCTCTGCCTCCCGGGTTCACGCCATTCTCCTGCCTCAGCCTCCTGAGTAGCTGGGATACAGGCACCTGCCACCAAGCCCAGCTAATTTTGGGGGGTTTTTTTGTATTTTTTTTTTAGTAGAGACGGGGTTTCACCATGTTAGCCAGATGGTCTCGATCTCCTGACCTCGCGATCTGCCCACCTCGGACTCCCAAAGTGCTGGGATTACAGGCATGAGCCACCATGCCCGGCCAAAAAATTATTGAAAATTAGCCACATGTGGTAGTCCCAGCTACTAGGAAGGCTGAGGTGGGAAGATCACTTGAGCCCAGGAGTTTGAGGCTGCAGTGAGCTGTGATCCTGCCACTGCACTCCAGCCTGGGCTACAACCTCATCTCTTAAAAAAAAAAAAAAAAAAAAAAGAAAGAAAGAAAGAAAAGGGAAGAGGATAGAGGGAAGTGATGACAAAATGGAACTTCTACTTTTTACTCCTTATCTTTCTGTATTATTTGGGCTTACATGCTTACAATGAGCATACATTTTTGCCTGAGTGTATTTATTAACATGTAAAAATATATGATATGATCCAATTTTTTTTTTTTGAGACGGAGTTTTACTCTTGCTGCCCAGGCTGAAGTGCAATGGTGCGATCTTGGCTCGCTGCAACCTCTGCTTCCCGGGTTCAAGCGATTCTCCTGTCTCAGCCTCTCGAGTAACTGGGATTAGATCCAATTTTTAAAACACAAATACACACTGCCACAGACAGGAATGTGGACTGATATCCTTAAATGTTAGCATTAATTATTTCTGGTTTATGGATTTACGGGCCATCTAATTTTTTTGTTTTCCCTATCTGTATCTTAATTTTATAAAAAGAATATATTATTAGTGTAGTGAAATAATTTACATATAAATAAAAGGAAATAAGTTACTACTATGCAATTTATAAATAAAGGGACATACATTGTATCTACAAAAATGGGCAAAGAATAAATACACAGGAAAGTCACAAAGAGGAAATATAAAAGGCTAATCGTAAATTCTCTAAATTCTAAAGCATATAGTTTGGCACAAAGTAAGCCCTTAATAATGCAGTAATTTTAATTATTATCCCTTATTACTAAAACAATAAGTGTGCATGAAATCTGATTGTGGGACCATAAAAAGTGAGTACTTTTTATCCTACCATAAAAAGTGCAACAAATGTTGCACAATGTTACTGCATTAGAGTCCCAGGAAAATGAAGCCTCTCCAAGGGCACTCACCAAACCCTCAAGGAGACTGCCAGTCATGTTTCTAATCTGCCTGGGATGACTTCTCTGAGAAGGTCACATCCTTCTGGTAACTACATTGGGAGAATAGCAGAGCAGGACATGTCAGCAATCTCCACTCAGGGCTCATCTGAAGTTTGACTTCCTCTGAACTTGTGTTGCAAAACAGTGTTTTATTTGCCATAGGAGGAAAGAGAAGAAGACATGGAAACAAGAAGACAAGGTCATTGGCAGAAGAGTACAGTCATGCATTGTTGAAATATGGGGATACATTTTGAGAAATGCAGGCAATTTTGATGTGTGAACATCATAGCAGATACTTATACAAACCTAAATGGTGTGGCCTACTACACACCTAGGCTGTAGCATATAGCCTATTGCCCCTAGGCTGCAAACCTGTACAGTATGCTACTGTGCTGAATACTTTAGGCAATTGTAACACAACAGTAAGTACTCATACATCTAACATAGGAATAGGAAAGGTACAATAGAAATATGGTATTATAATTTTATGGGACCACCATCATATACGCAGTCTGTTGTTGAACTAAACATCATTATGTGGTGCATGACTGTATTCAGTTTTAAGAAACGGGGTACTCACTCTACATTCTAAATCCCCATCTCTCCTCTCCCCCCCACATCCTATCCATTCCTGCCTTCCTAAGAGTCTCATCACTGAAGAGAAACAGACCCCAGGCAGTTCAATCTACACTCCAACCAATACAGCCTTGAAAAGGTAAACAGAATGTTGTTTTCATAATTTTTTATTACAAAAGTAATATATGATCTTTATAGAAAAATAAAGAAAATTAAAATCATCAATAATTTTATCACCCAGAAACAATCACTTTTTAGTGTGCTGGTAGAGGTTAGTCTATTTTAACATTTCTGAAATCATATAGATTTACATGATTGTTCTCATGTAACCTGTAACATAAGCATTTCCTAAGTTGCTATGATCTATTGATAACAGTGGTTTGATTAATTGGATTGGCTGTGTGGATGTAGAACGAAAGAGTCTTGATGTCAAGAAGAGCTGGAGCACGGAAGGTGCAGTCGGACATTTGGGACCATATTGTCTGTGGCTTTCAGGACAGGGAGCTTCAGGACTCAGGTAGATGACTCTGGAAGAAACCTTCTCTTTTGGAACTGCAGCAGCTCCCTCTCCTCCCCAAGGGTAATTTAGGCCAGAAAATACCAGATCTTCCCTCTCTGATTTTCTTCTCAAATCCCAAGGCAAGACAATGGAGACTAAATACGGTTCTGGTCATCAGGCTCTTCCAGAGCATCCGGGTGCATGAGAAGTGAATAGGTGATTGTGTTCTCAGCCTAGAGAAGGCAGAAACCAGCAGTGAGGATCCACAGAGAGGGCCTAGGAAAGAAGGCAACAGAAAAGGCAACAAGGGAGAAGGGAGGGGGAGACGGCTGGGATCACTCACCCCAACTTTGTCAGCCTCGTCAGGATTAGTGGGATTGGCTGTGGGAAAAAAGAAGAAATATCAGCCAGAGCACTGCTGGAGAAGAGGGCCTGCCTGTGCTGATGCTGAGGCTGCAAAACCAACGCCCAAACTAGAGCCAAAGCAAGCACTGCTGACCCTGTCTTGGGCCTCTAGGCCAAGCACTGGGTAAATATGACCTCATTGATCCACGCATGGGGTAGCCCAGCCACGGCCTTCCCCACAGGCCAAGGTGAAAAAGTGGAGCAGTTACTTGAGCTGCATCCTTTTCAGGGAATTGCTGAGCTTTCCTAGAAGCAAACCAGGGAGGCTTGGGGATCTGAGATATTGGGGAAGAGGTGGGAGAGGGGGTGTTCAGCATCAGAGTGAAGTAAAGTCCAGATTTTTGCGGCCACAGACTTCAGGGAGAGAAGGCTGAGGGCCATTTCCACATTGTCTAAATGTAGTGCATCTTTGTTGGAACTTTGAAAAATATGGTACTCTATGGCATTAAAAAGGAAGAGAGAATGAGTGAGAAAGGGAGGAAGGGAGGGAAGGAAGAAGAAAGGAAGGATGGACTTTGTCTGGTTAGTGTCTGAAACACTGAATTCCCTCATATTTTGCCATGAACTGACTTAGCCAGTGTGAAAAGCAGCCCCTGTATCTGCAAAGTGGCATTTCTCAGGAAGTTGGGAGACATCTGAGACAATGCATCTAGTCTCTTCTCTCACCCTCTGAACACAGAGAGCCTTTATTGCCATGCTGTAAATTCTGCAGTAAACCATATTCTGAATTCCCATTCTAATACATTCCCCAAGAATCCCAGAAACCCAGCTCTGCCTTTTGGGAAAGGATTTTTAAAAAACCATTTATGCAGCCCCAATGCCTGGCTGCAAAAATGCCTTGTGAAATGTGCTTATGCCAGTGTAGACAGAACCACACAAGACAGATAATCCAGTTGCTTGGACTTTGTTTTTTCCAGATCTGCTTTGGCCCTGGTGTGAACACAGGCCCCTATCTCCACTGGGCCTGGCCAGAGGACACGCAACCTTGCTGCAAGCACAGCTGAACGAGTGATATCTTGCTCAAGCTCTTAAATCTGTTGGCTCTGCTCTGAATCATACTCCAGCCATCTGAGTTGGGGTCTTTGACAGCCTCTTTTTTCTGCCTGTTCTTACTGTCACGGAAACCCCCGGAGAAAGCTCTGGTTTCCTTTGTGCTCTGACTTTAACTACAGTCTGGAAGTTGCCTGGCATCCTCCTGGAAATTCCTTAACACACTCTCACCTGGGCCAGGGCTTGGGTGGCCCCTGTCTCTCAGAATGTCAAATCTAGAAGGCCTGAGAGGTCACCCCAGCCACCTACTCATTTCCTCAGTGAGGAGACTGAACCCCATCAGGGAGACTGACATGCTCAAGGCTCCACTGTGTGTTGGGGGCAGAACCAGGCCAAAATTCAATCAACCTTGAGTGCCTGGGCATCGGAACCAAGTTTTGCCCACAGAGTAGAGCCCACTAGTGCCCCTAGTCCCCCAGAATTTTCTCAAGCCCAAACCTCCTCTTAGTGTTCCACAGACAGCTGAGCCTGGCCATTCCACCCCATCCCTCCACAGAGGCAGATTCCTCAGCAAATCGAGGGGTTTCCAGACCTCCTCCTCCTTTCCCCTTAGACTCCTGCCTCCCGCATCCGATTGGCCTCAGTCTTAACAGCCCGTAGCCCTATCATTTGCCAGCTCTGCCAAAGCTCCACAGAAAGACCAAAGTATCTCTGATTTCCTGCTCTGGAAATATCACCAGATTCCTGGTACCAGAAATTCGGACACAGCCCTCTCCTCTGTATCTGCGACTGGAGTTTCTCTTCTCATCTCCAGAGAGGTCCTCTTTAGGCCCAGGAGTTAGACTCAGAGCTGACCAAGCGATTTGAGTCCCGGCCATCCTCCCACCGCGGCTCCCTCCCTGGCTCCCAGCTGAACTCGCGTAAGCCCCTTCTCGCTGGCTCCAGTCCAGCCAGCAGCCCTGGTGAGCCATCACTGAATCCCTGAGACAACCCTGTACTCACCTGGTTTCTCAGGGAGGGTCTCTCCCATTTCCCTGCACTCAGGGTATCCTGGGAGAGCTGGGAGGGGCACACAGGAGGTTAGTAGGATTAGGCGGTGGGGCCTGAGTCCTCAGAATCAAGGACCAGGGCCAGGGTTGGATGGGACCAGCTCAGGCCTTCCCTCTGGCAGATGCTTCCTGTCCTCCCACCCCCAGTTCCCCTGCTCAGGGGCTGCTCCCGCCTGGAAAATGGCTGGTCCAGAGGCAGAATTCAGCTCACCCATGGGGATGCCCAGGAGTGTCAGAAAGGCCACTCCATGGCATCTGTCTGAGGCTTGCTCTGCCTTTTAAAAACACCCCTGTGTCTCAGTCTCTCTCTCTCTGTTTCTCTGTATTTACTTATCATCAGTAACTGAGGTCCTGGGTATGAACCAATTGCAAAGTGCTTTGTGAGGTGTTAGTGGGATTATTTCTCTTTCTCAGTGGCTTGCAGTGCCCTCTCTACTTCCCCTTTGACACCCATATGAGCCCCACCCAGCTTCAATCCCTGCCTTGGCCCAGTGCCTGGAGAGTCCTCCTTCCCTAGCTAAGCGCTGCCCTCACACACCACCTCCTCCAGAATGGCAACAGCCCTGTTTGTGTGCTGTTACTGCCTACCAGGCACTGGTGTAAGAGCATCAGCCTCTTTCATCCCCATGGCAACCCTGTGAGGTAAGTCCTATTAGTGTCCCCATTTTCCACATGAGACAGCTGAGGCACAGAGAGGTGGAGTGACTCACTTGGGTCATACAGTTGGTATGCTGTAGAACTAGATTTGAACCCAGGCAGTCCGGCCCCACTACGTGCACTCCATCACTACACTACACTGCTCTCCCCGAGACCTTCTCCAACTGCCTCAGCCCTTGTTGGGCTATGGAGCCTCCTCTGTACTTCTATCCTAGGCTTTTCATGTCCCTATCATTGCTCTTATCCTATCTTATTATAATGACCCTGTCTTCCTCACAATGCTGAAAACTCCTCAAGGGCAGGGACTGGACTTCATCTTGGCATCACCCACCATGTCTCACGCACTGGCTGACATATAAGCTTGTTTGTTCAAGTCTTGTCAAATGAATGATCTAATAAATGAACGAATGAATATAATACAATAAGGGCCTAGATCTGAATGCGTATCTAGCCCAAAGAGAGGGATTCTGGCAATGTCTGGGGTTAGGGCCTGGGCCAAGTGGAAACTTATAACAAAAGGGACCGGGAGGAGCTACAAACCTGAAATCCGCTTTTTCCTGCAGTAGATCAAGGCCACTACAGCAGCAACAATGGCTGCTACAGCAGTCACAGTGACCACAGCCACAATGATCCCCATCGGTGAAGAGCTGGGCGCTAGGGAAGACAGACATCAAGACAGGCAGTACTCTCCTTGTCCCACCTCCCCTCTATCCAATGCTATGTCCTAGTGCTTGTCACCCAAAGCTCTTCTGTGTCTGAGTCACTCACTTCTGCAGCACTCACTACATCCCCAGCCTCATCTGTACAGGGTTTCTGTGGCTGCACTTATGCCTCCTGCCTACCGAGGTTTCTCCACCAAACTAATAAGGGCACACTGGTGAGCAGGCAGGAGCAGAGGGAAGGGCTCCCCTTAGCCCTCAGGGGTAGTGGGAAGGGTGGGCCCAAAGCCTCGCATAGCTGGAGGCATCATTACTCTATGGAGCACAGCCTTGAACAGTCCATGACGTGCCAGGCTTTCTGGAATGAATGGCTATAACATGAGGCATGAGAAGTAACAAGGCAAACCTCAGTTCTTAGGAATGCCCAGGAGCTTAGGGAACCTCTGCACCAACAAGGGAGCTCTGCTTCGCTGTCGTCCTTAGTCTGGGGCCTGCATTTCAAAGTGGAACAACAGCCTGGCCACCTATCACCTGAGGGCTCCAAGCTCTGGCCCGTACTCCTGCTCATTGGTCAATACTTAGCCAGGCCTCCACACCACTCCTCTTTGCTCCAGTGCCCAATTTTGCTGCTATGGCCTTTCTCAGACCTCCATGTAGGCCCATGTGACCTCAGCCCTTGTCCATCCCCTCTTCTCCCCTCCCTACATCTTGGCAGACTCCCCATACCTTGGACAGTGATGGTCACAGGCTTGGATGAGTACAGCACGTAGCCTATGTTTCCTGTGCAGTGGTAATCACCACTGTGACTGTGGTTTGCTTGTGGGATGGAGAAGTTGGGATCCGAACGGGAAAATTTCTTGGATTTTCCATTCTGGAAGAATGTGACCTTGACCAGAGGCTTGTCCTTCCAGCTGTGGCACCTCAGCACAATGGTTTCTCCCTCCTGGAACTCCAGGTGAGGGGTCTGGAGCACCAGCCACTCTGAAAGACACAAAAAACCCCAGAGAACCTGGGAAGTCTTGGCTCAGCTCTGAGACCCAGATCTTCCTTACTGGTGGGACATGATGTGCGGAGGGAACAGCTTAGGTCTGAAATCAGACAGTCCTGGACTCTAATGACGGCTCTGTCATTTATGAACTCTTGGGCAAATAATTTAAGTCTTCTGAGACTCAGCTTCCTCATTTGTGAAAATGAGCATGATAATGTCATGTATCTACAATAGCCCCTAGCACATAACAGGTGTTCAGGATACACTCATCTCCTCCTTCTCCCAGGAAGGCAGCTGCAGCCTTTTCCTGCCCGACAGGCCTCTGCAGGAAGAACACAAGAGACCCTAAGATGCCATCTCTTTCGTGTCGAAGAGGGAAGGAGGAATCCAGTCTGACCGAGGAGTCTGCAGATGATAAGGACATATGCCTTTGTGGACAGTAGAAAGTCATGAATGTGCAACAAATGTTACCTAATGAATGCTACTTGATAAATTTACTTTGGGAATGTTAATAAATGTGGAGCTTCTTTCCAGCAGGGTCTAAAGGCAGCAGTGTCACCAGTGGGTCGTTCGTTTGCTGTGTACTTTTGAGGAAAATTTGCTATTCAGGTGAAGGGAGGGGACTAAGTGAAAAGCCACAAGGACAGTGTTCATCACAATCTCATTGTAACTTTGCTTTACAGAGAGCCACCTTTCAATGGGAGCTTTGTAAGATCATCAAACTCTCCGGCAAAATATTTATTAAGCTCTGCCCAGTTTCAGATGCTGGAAATACAAAGATGGATGAGACACGACTTTCATCTCAGGCTTCCCACAGGCTGGTGGAAGAGAAAGACAGAGAAGAGCACCTAGCACAGTGAGAATGTGGAGAAGGGGCATGGAGGGCGGGGTGGGGGCAGGGAAACACTGATTCTCACCAGAAGCCTCTGACGGAGGCGTTAGTGCCCCACGGAGCAGGTGAGGAAATGGAAACTCAAGGGTTAAATGAATTCTTCATGCTGTATAGTGAGTCATTTCCAGGGCTAGGATTCAATTGTGGTCTGTGCTTTTCAATTCTGCCATTAAAATGGAAATGGGTTTTATGAAGTAGGGATTTCCTTCTGCTTCTCTCACACTTGGCTGCCTGTTTTTGGCCCTTGTAACCTTCTTCTGTTCAATCGGGACTGAGGCAAAAACCACCACTGACATGTGCTGAGGCAACACACAGCGATACTTCCCAGTAAGCAGGCCACCCCCCTTGCCTGCAAACCTCTGCCTGAAAGCAGATTTCATCCGTCCTGGCCCTCCCAGGTCCACCCTGGGGCCTTCCTCCACTGACCAGAAAACACAGTCAGATGAACAGGGTCGCTGAGGCTGGTCGGGCCAGTCTGGCACCTGTACTCCCCACTGTCATTGTTGTAGGCCTTGAACCTGTAGCTGGGCCGCGTGTAGGTGGGGATGAGATTCCCATTGTGGAACCACTGCGTGGAGTCGCTCTCAGGGCTGTGAGCCCCCCGGCAAGTCAGAGTCACAGAGTCCTCCTGGAGCACATTGATCCACTGGGGCTCGAGTTTCAGCACAGCCTTTGGGGGAGCTGCTGAGGGGCAGAGAGAGGAGGTAGCGTGAGGAAGAGGAAGCCCAAGAGCCTGAGCAGGCCCTGAATCTCAGACAAAAAAGCACCTGTAGGCCTACTGGGGGCACCAAAAGCTGAGCCGGGCCCAGAATGGTTCTGCAACTGAAGGCAGTTGCTTTTGCTCATACATCCCACCACAAGGGCCCCAGGGAGCCCAGGACTCAGACAGGGCAACAGAGAAGAAGGAGGGAGCAGGCAAGAGAAACACCCTAGAAATACATATACTTTACAAGAGATATCTTCACCAGTTCCTTCTCTCTCTCCCCACCAACCTCTCCCCACCACCACAGACACACAGACACCCCATACATACATACTCTTTTGAGACTAACTTTTCTCCCCGATAAACAAAGGCGTTTGGACACTAGTGGATAAATTTCCCCTGGGGCTGGCTGAAGATAAGTGGGGGCTCTGGTGGAGATGGCAGGCATGGGAGTCGGATATCAGGTTTCCGTTCTGACCTAATGTCATTCTGTATACTTTAAAAATGAGGTCAAGATGGCCCCTCCTCACACCTAAGCATAGACGAGCCTCTCTGGCCTCAGAAGGATAAAGAGAGAGGGAGAAAAGCTGGAGGGCGGTGGAGGCTGAGTAGCACAAACACAGAAGTGCCCAGCAAAGTGTAGCCAGAGGTATGCAGAGACCACTCTGTCAGGGAACAGGCCTTGAAGCTCTCAGAAACATGCACAGTCAAGGATTTAGCAACACAGGGGGACAACATATGCAGGCCATGTGATTTTGCATGTGCCTGAATTTTATTTGGAGAGAGGAAGCTCTTGGTTTTATTTGGACAGTGGAAGGCAGTTGAGAGAGAGGTCAGAGTTCTCATTTTCTGTGACCGCTCCCCCGTTTGAACACCGTGGCTGCCTACCACTTGCCTCCATGGAAGGAGGAAAAGGAAGGAGGAGAGTGGAAGAGGGAGCAGGGGATCTTCCCGGAGCAATTACCCTTTCCTGGCCCTGACTTGGTACTGGGCTCAGTTGCTGGTGCATTTAGAGCACCTCCAGACAGGGCACTGGGAGGAGAGGAAAAGGGGACCTGGGGGAAGGAAAGGCTGTGGGTGGAGTACTTACCAGGTGTCCCAGCAACAGGAGCTGTAAGACAGAAGGCAAAGATCAGCCCACAGTGGAGTGTCTGAACTGACACCTGCCCACTTTGGCTCAGAGACTGCCCAGGCCCAGAGTGCCCTTCACCTACAGCACAGCCCTCATGGCCATATGCCCTGGGACTGCCTGGATGAGCTGCACTTTTAAAAGGACTGAGAACTCCCAGTAACGTACAAAAATGAAATAAAATTACATAACACCCTCTTCCACCAGTTTTGTGACATTTTCCTTTGGCTTACCCCTCTTGACTGATTAAAATAAATGTGCCTCTGGAAAGAGGTCTCTGTTGGGCTTTACATATGATTTATGCATCAGTATAAATAATTTTGCCAGAGTTTATCCTGAGAGCAAGATTTGTTCTTTTGTTGGGAGGGGGTAGAAATTGCACAGGTAATCCATGATCACTACAGAAAAATAGAAAATACATAGGAGCAAAATATTATCACCTTGGCATACATCCTGTTGGATTTTTTTCTGTGATCACACACATACACACACTGTTCACATACAGACATACATAAGTGTAAATGAGGATATACTCTAAAAACTGTTCTTTAACCTGATTTTTCACTGAGCAATGCAAGTTCTAGTAGATGAATCTGTTTCTATGTTGTTATTTTATTTTATTTTATTTTATTTTGTGGGGGGACAGGGTCTCACTCTGTCACCCAGACTGGAGTGCAATGACGTGATCTTGGCTCACTGCAATCTCTGCCTCCCAGGTTCAAGTGATTCACCTGCCTCAGCCTCCCAAGAGCTGGGATTACAGGCCTGCGCCACCACACCCAGCTACGTTTTGTATTTTTAGTAGAGAAGGGGTTTCACCATGTTGGCCAGGCTGGTCTCGAACTCCTGACCTCAAGTGATCTACCCATCTCAGCCTCCCAAAATTCTGGGATTACAGGTGTGAGCCACCGTTCCCTGCCCATGTTGTCGTTTTAAATGGCTACACTATATCCTACTATTTGGCTGTCCTGTGATTTATTTAACAACTCTTTTGCTTGGCATTTAGGTCTTCCAGGTTTTTGCTATTAGAAATACCTGATAAAAGGAGGAAGAGACTGCAAAATGGCACTAGATCTGTGACTTCATGCAGGGGTAGGGGGATGCCACTGGGTTAAGAAAAGAGCTTCCGTAGTGGAGGCAAAGTGTGGGCTAGGGTGGATAAAGATTTGTGGGTGCTATTATTGGGTAAAGAAGCAAAGCTGGATCCTTAGGTGAATCAGAGCTCTGTGTGTGTGTGTGTGTGTGTGTGTGTGTGTGTGTGTGTGTGTGTGTTTGTGTGTCCATCTGTCCATGGGTGAGGGGTTTCTCTTGCATCTGGGCTGAGAGAAAGTCAAGAAGCTTCCAAGTGCATGTATATTTTCAGGGTCAAAAGTACGGAAGGAAATGGAATCAGAACCAAGAGGTGAAAAGGGGGCAATGTGGAGAAAGTGTTGGCTTCAAAGTTTAGAGAACTGGATTCTGGTCCCGATGCTCCGATATCTCGAAATATACACTTGGACCAATCACTTCCTTCCTTTGCATCCAACATTAATCAACAAACCTGCATTGGCTTCCTACTGCCCTGCAGTGCATGCTGAGTTCACCTAAGGGAAAAGAATGTAAGTCCCTACTTCCACTGAGGACAAGAATCTAACGGTGGAGATAAGCACATGTGTAATCTGATGTAAGAGATGACATTAGAGGAATATGGATAAAATGCTATGGAGGTTCAGAGAAAGAAAAGATCCCAGGGCTCTGTGTTTGAGAGGGTTTGGGGTTCGTAAGGAGGGGAATCCCACGGAGAAGATGGGATCTTCCAGGTTCATCAAGGACCTTCCAGGACTGATAGGATTTTGGCTGAGAGGGAAGAGGTATTCCATGGGAAGGAGCAGCAAGTACTTGGCAACATTCCCAGCAAGTTGCAGCCCAACTTCTACTTGATTTCTGGTCTCTCCTCAAGCACTTCCAATAATGAGGGACAAAGCAGGAAAGCAAGGTAGAAGTCATACTCTGGAGGGCTTCTAGTGCCAGGTGGTGTGGCAGTGGGGGAAAGCACATACTGAGTTTAAATGCTGACTCCGCTACTGCTAAGTGACCTTTCACAAATCACTTAAATTTTCTCTGCTTCAGTTTCCTTGCTTGTAAATGAAGATAATGACAGCAGTATCTACCTCATAGGGTTGTTGTTAGGATTAAATGAGATAATCCAGAGAAAGCATTCAGTGTGCTACATGACACATGGTGAATTTCAAATAAATTTAAGTTTTTTTTATAAGTTCACTCCTTGGTTCAGTATACAGTGGGAAGTCATTTAGAATTTTCAAATTGGGGCTGAAAGTGCAGTGTCAAATAGATTGGAACAGGGCAAATGCCAAAGAGCTTAATTAAGAAAGAAACTAATTGTGATGGAAGAATGAGGTCAGAGAAAAAGAAAAAGAAAAAGAAAAAGAGATGATTGCAGTGATCCAGAATATGTGGATAACCCATCAAACACCTGGTCTCTTCATTCCTTGAACTTCTCATCATCAGTAAACTTTCTTTCTTTGGAGATGAACTTTCTCTGCTCAAGTACAGCCCCCAGAATAATCTTTGACCTTATCAAGAACCCCAAAGCATCCGTCTTACCACTGTCTATCCTTGAGCACATGTTTGCCTTTACCTCCCACCCACCCCCATCTAGCTTGAATTCAATGAGGTATCATTATAATTACCTCCTTGCAAATCCCCTTAACTTTGTTGCCTGTCTCTATCTTTACCAAACGCACCTGTATTCTCCATGCCTTTACTTGCTCAGCTGCGTGTTATTGAAATTACCACAAAAGAAGGCAAACTGTCGACGCAGTAAATGTGCGATCACCACATTCAAAAGGACACTAAACTGCCATTGTGGCACTTTTCTCCAAGAAATTTGCTCTGCTACTCTGAGTAGTGACACTCATTTTTTCCTCATTCCCCAAGCTTTCTCGTCCCACCCTCTGCCTCCAGTACCCTCTCATTTTTAGCTGATGCCTTTCCTCATATTTCACAGAGAAAACAAAAGAGGTTACACAGAAGATCTCACATCGTCCCCTGACTAAATCTATCAGTCCATCTGCATCTCTACCTGTCTTCTCCTTCCTTGCATTTCATTGGAGAAAGCATCTCTCCTCCTGTCTATGGTCAGTCTCAAAGCAAGTACTCTGGATCCCATTCCCTTTAATCCTCTCAAGGATTTCCCTTTCTGTTATTCACTTTCTCTTCTGCATCACCAGTTTCTCTCTTAGCTGGATCTTTCCATCAATGGTAAATTTATTTCAGTATCTTCCATTAAAAACAAAAAACAAAAAAACTTTTCCTTGACACCACATATAATTCCAGCTACTGCCCCATTTCTCTCGGGTTTTTTTGTTGTTGTTGTTGTTTGTTTCACCCAAGCTGGAGTGCAACGGCACCATCTCAGTTCACTGCAACCTCCGCCTCCCAGATTCAAGCAATTCTCCTGCCTCAGCTTCCCAAGCAGCTGGGATTACAGGCATGCACCACCATGTCTGGCTAATTTTTGTATTTTTAGTAGAGATGGTGTTTCACCATGTTGGCCAAGCTGGTCTTGAACTCCTGACCTTAAGTGATCCACCCACTTCGGCCTCTCCAAGTGTTGGGATTACAGGCGTGAGCCACCGCGCCTGGCCTGTCTCATCCCTTTCAAAACTAAATTTCTCCATTGTTTTTCTTACATAGACTGTCCTCATTTCTTCTCCTCTCATTCACTGTCTAATTCTCTGCAATTTGGACTCGGCCCTCAGCAGCCCACTAAAACTTTTCTTGTCAAAATCACCAATGGCTTCATGTTGTCATATCAAGTGGACACATTCTGTTTCTCTCCGTCTTCCCCATGTCAAATATCTATCTTCATTATCCACCCAGCTACATAGGCCAGAAACCTGCAAGCCATCTTTTAACCTCTCTGTCTCCCAAAATCCAGCCCCTTCCACACCAGGAAGTCTTGTTGATCCTGCTTCCAACTTAGATCTTGAACCCACTAACTTCTCTTCACCCCCTTTATAGACACTACTCAGTTTAGGTCACCATCAGCTTTTTCCCATATCTTAATTTGTCCCCTCACTTCTTATGGTCCCCCTATAATCCATTTTCCACAAAGAAGCTAGTTCTTTAAAAAAAAAAAAAAAAAAAGAGAGAAAGAAAGAAATCAGATGATGTCACTCCCCTGCTTACAAGCCTTCAGTTGCCTTTCTTTGATCTTAAAATAAAACGGAAATGGTCTACAAGCCCTACCAAATTGGGTCCATGCTTACTTCTCCAGCCTCAGCTCAGATCCCTCTTCCCCTACTCATTGAGCTTCATTAACACTGGCCTTCCTGGCATTCTTGAAATTTGGGAGTTTTCTGTATGCCAATCCCTCTACCCTGAAATGCATCGTTGATCACCAAATGGCTGAATCCTTACCATGTTGAAAGTCTCAGCTTAAATGTCACTCCCTCAGAAAACTCTTTACATAACATCCTGTTTAAAGTAGGCTGCTCTGTTCTTTTCCCCACAACTAATCTTATCACAATACCCTGTTTACATCTTCATAGCCCTTTTCCATTTGTACTTATGCCTTCTTGTTTGTTTACTTACTATTTATATCCCTCAGTAGAATATAAATTCAAAGAGAGCAGTAGCCATATTAATTTTATGTGCCATTGCTCTGGAAATCATTCACTGGTTGAATCTAGGTAGGAGATGAGAGCCCAAAGTTGTGCTGACAATAGGAGGTGAAGAAGAGGAAACAGATGCAGAAGAAATTTAAGTGGCAGAGAGAAGTTGGCATTTAATAGACTGTGGGGGTGATTTAAGTTGGATAACTAGGAAAAGGGTGGCTGTGCTTACGCAAACACAAATGTTAGGAGGAAGAGAACATTTGTAAGGAGGAGATGATAAGTTGGATTTTAAATATGCTTTGTTTTTGAGCTGGAGAATTGTTTTAGAGGTGTCCAACCAGCAGTGGAAATATAAAATTATACTTGACAGAAGCAAGCAAGAGAAATAGGTTTAAGAGTTATTGGCATAGAAGTGGTAGCTAAAAACCTGAGTATGTAGGATTGGCAAGGGGGATGGTGTAGTGGGAGAGAGGGTAAAAAAGAAGAGGAAGAGGGAGAGAAAAAAAAAGAAAAAGATGAGGAAAGGAGAGAGAAGCCACCAATTATGTATCCATTCCAAAATTACTAAATAGCAGTAAATACCAAATATGCTCCCACCCGGTGTACTTATTGCTTCACAATAAGTTCATTGACCTCGTATTTCCGGTCAGGAAGGCTGTCGGTCATGTTCACTGATAAGTCTCCAAGTCCTAGAACAGTGCCTGCACATAGAATTTGGAGAATCAGCAGGGCCAAAGGTGGTAAAAACATAAAGTGCAGTGTACATGCTGCCTGGCTGTAGAAGAAGATCCATTTGGGGTGCAATGGGGAACACGGTTACCAGGGCAGAATTAGAGTTTTTGCAGTAGGCAATGGAGCAGCATGGAAGGCATTTATGAAATGCACTGACACAGCCATAGCTGGACCTGAAGATACCATGGCCTTGGTGGGCAGCATGGATGCAGGGGAGGGGAGACAGGAGCAATAAAGACCCCATCAGAGGGTGCTATAAAAATTGAGTTATCAAGTGATGAAGACCTAAATGTGGAAGGCCCAATAAGAATGGAAAAAATGGGGTAAATCTTTGATGACTTAGCAAAAGGCAAATGGGAGAAAATACCAAAGATCTTTCCCAGGAGTCTTGCCCAGGTGACTGGCACATTGTTAGCCCTAGCAGCAGAGATAGAGAAGCACATCACCTCTCTAGGCCTGAGCTTCCCCACATGACAAATGAGGTAGTTCACTTTACTTTCTCTTCTACTTTAATCCATTCCATCCCATTCATGGGAGAATACTCTCTCTTCCTTACCTCTTTCTCCTGTAGCCCAGTATCATCCTGCATTGACAGCCAAGAGCCAAGGGCCCCCAGAGCTGATCGGATTTCACTAGTAATCACAGCACATAACTTGGATGAGTGGCAATATGCTTTCCTCTAGAATGTGAGGGTGGAAGCCCCAGGAATTGAGCTTGGAGAGGTGGTCCTGGCAGTAGGTCTCCCCTACTTGACCTCCCCTAGGTTTTTCAAACCGCTCAGCATGATCAGTCACTGTCCCCTGTCCAACAGCTGAGAACATGGTTAGAAAAGAGCCCTCCATTTTGGCCTAAGACCCTGGCTTTCTTGCTGATCAGATCCAGTTCCTCCCCATCACGGTCTGTGTAGTAAAAAGAAGTATGCATGATTTCTCTGGTCCCACAACAGATGACTCCAGACTTACCCAGGTTTGCGTATTCTCAGAGGCCCCGTTCCCTGGATAACCCAGATCTCCCTATGTTTCTGCCCAGGGGAATATTCTTACACATGAAGACAATAGGCTTCTGCTACATGAAGTGGTTTCAGGGGCACAGAGAATGGCCACTGCCACCTCCTCCCAAAAATGCATCTTATAACTTCCTCCCTACCCCTTACCCAAGACAGCACTGGCCCTCCTGCCTAAGATTTGGTCTTTCGTGAAACATAAATTTCAAAGAAGGCAAACACTCTGGCCATTCATTTGTCATTCAAGTATAGGTTACTAGACTTTTCTCAGAGCGGGTTTTGATGTGAAAGCAACAGAACATCAAGAGTCTGGGTGTTCAGTGAGATTGGGTGAAAGACACTGAAAAAGCCCTGAACTCTGCCACATTGGATGACTTTCCAAAGCCAGCAGAGTCATCAGGGTTTTGTCTTCACCAGCCTGCCTTCCCTCCCCTGGGTGTCCTGACGAGCTTCCCATGCCACCCCTCATCCTTGCCCAGGGTTATCCCCAACTGAGATTCCTGTTCCTCTCTCCCTCCTGGGGGCCCTGACTCACCCAGGAATAGCACAGCTGTCCATAGAAGCATATGGCCCCAAGGCTGGGGGGACTTGCAGCCAGCCCAGTCACTCTCAGTGGCAAGGACAGGTAAGAATGACAGGATTCCCATCACTTCCTGGAGCGAGCTGGCGCCCAGAGCACGGCAGTCACAGCCTTCTCTCAAAGCTTGGTGGATTCTACCCTAGAGGGCAAACAAATTCTGGAGTCTGAAAGAGGAAGTGAAAAAGAAATGTTCTGTTTTATCACAGGCTCCTCCCTTTCCACCCTCTTTCCTCTCAGTCATTCCCTCCTAGAAGATTCAGAGCTTCCCAGAATAAATCTGGTGTAGCCCATGTTCAAATTCACAGAAATTTTAGAAACTAGGGAAACAACTCCCTTCTTCTTCCCCTGAGGCCACAGCTGGCCTGGGCCTCTGGGAGAAAGAGGGAAATGGTCACCAAAACTCAGCTCAGAACCTCCTGTTTCAGTCTCTGTCCTCCTGAGACAGGGTGATGGAGGACAGCGTGCACCAGCAATCTTCTAGTACTTCTACTTCCATCTGGAGACCCAGGCCCTGGAATCTGGACTCCTCCTGAAATTGAGCATGGGGGCTCCAGGCCACCTACCATCATTTAATTTTCTCTATTGTCATAATCCCAGACTCACTGTTGAGTTGTGGAACAAGGACAAGGAGGTATGTCAGGATGGCAATAGAATGACCACACTCATCCTCATTATTCCCCTGCCCTCATTCATTCTTTTTCTTATTCATTCTTCTATTTAATGAATATCCCAATAAGTATCTATTGAGCGCCAATCTGTGCCCTGGTTTTGTATCTTGGTCATTTTTGCCACCCTCATTTCCATCCCTGTTCTCACTGCAATGGCATGGTGAAAGAGCATGGGCTTTGGAGCTGTGTTAGGTTTCGGTTTGAATGCCAGGTGGCTTTTCAGAGTGTCAGGTTCCAATCTGTAAAAGTGAAGATTATTGTGCCTACCATTTAAGCACAGTTTCTCAGCCTCAGCACTATGGACATTTTGGGCCAAATTATTCTTGTTGTGAGGACCTTCCCTGAGCATTGTAGGATGTTCCGCAGCACTCCTGGGCTCTACCTGTTAGATGCCAGTGGCACCCCTAGTTGTGAAAACAAATATGCCTCCAGATATTAGCAAGTGTTCCCCAGGGGACGAATTGCCCCTGGCTGAGAACCACAGTACTACAGATTTTTGGAAAGTAAAAGAGAATATGAGGGTTAGCAAAGTGCTTGGTACATCGTGGGTGTCCGGTGAATGCTAGTTCCCTTTTCTTGCATTCTGTCATCATCCTCATTACCATTTTTTCACCCTCAACATCTCCAGAACAAGAGTTTCTCTGGAATCTCTCCTGGGGCCCCTTTCTGGGGACTCTCCCAAATGCCCTCTCAGGAAGCAAGCTGTAATACTTTAATACTTAAGGAAATGACACTGTAAAACCTTGTTATCACACTCTGTGGTCTTCAGAAACCTTCAGCAGCCCCACCCACTCTGATGCATGCTTTTACTACTGCCCCCGTTCTAACCCCAAATCCATCTCCAGCTCTTATCTAATTTTTAGGTTAAAAATTGTTTTTTTTTTTTTAACTGGCGATGAGATAACAATGAGCTGGCATCAATACTTTATAAATATCATTAGAAACAAAGGCATACAATGTATAGGTAACACACTAAGAAACCAAAATTAATAGTTACTATGTAAGCATATGAATTCTTACTGTAAAACCAAGAGTATCTGAGACAGGTGGCAATTAATTTAGTTTATTTTGCCAAGGTTAAGGACATGCCCGGAAGAAAAAAACACGAATCACAGAAACAGTATGTGGTCTGTGACTTTCTCCAAAGATGAATTTGAGGGTTTCAATATTTAGAGGAAAAGCAGGCCGGAGGGGAAAGAGGAAGAGTATGGTAACCCACATGTTGTAAGGGAAAAGTAGCAGACAGGGGAATAGTCAATTATGTATTGTCTTGCTCTCGGTAAATTGGCACTTCATGTAAGATAAGGTAGAAACAAGTAACCTGTGGAGTTTTCTCTCTCTTTCTTTCCCTTCCTTCCTTCCTTCCTTTCATTCTTTCTTTCTTTCTTTCTTTCTTTCTTTCTTTCTTTCTTTCTTTCTCTTTCTTTCTTTCTTTCTTATCTCGCTCTGTCGCCCAGGTGGGAGTGCAGAGGTGCGACCTTGGTTCACTGCAACCTCCACCTCCCGAGTTCAAGCGATTCCTCCTGCTTCCTCCTCCCAAGTAGCTGGAATTACAAGCATCTGCCACCCACCCTGCTAATTTCTTTCTTTTTTTTTTTTTTTTGTATTTTTAGTAGAACTGAGGTTTTGCCATGTTGGACAGCTTGGTCTTGAACTCCTGACCTCAAGTGATCCACCCACCTTGGCCTCCCAAAGCTCTGGGATTACAGGCATGAGCCACCACACCTGGCCATCTACGGAGATTTTTAATCTTTTATCTGTAGCTATCTGCTTAGGATCTAATGGAAAGTCAGTTTCTTGCATGACTCAGCTTTCAGTTTAATTTTTTTTTTCTTTTGGCACAGTGAATTAGAGTCCCGAGTTTTTATTTTCCTTTCACATTATTACTATGGAGAAGGCACTAAACTCACATTATTTCTAATTTTCAACAACCCCAGAAGATAAGTATTATCACCCTCATTTGCACATGAAGAACTTAGATTCAGAGAAGTTAAAATGATTTGTCCAAAGCTACACGGTTAATAAGTGGTGGAGTCAGAATACGAAACCAAGTCTGCCTGACGCTAAAGACTTAGGTTTTCTACAACACTAAAGGAGCTTCACAAACAGTGTGCAGGGACCACCTACATGCCTTGTATGAGTTACCAGCACACAGAACTAACGAGTGGCTCTCAGGCCTAGGAATAGCCAGGTAGGGCCAGTTGCCCCTGGCTGTAAGCAGCCTCATTTGTTTACAACTTTACTTGTGTGGTTTTCTCTGTGCCACGATTTAAAAATGATCAGGAAGTCCTACACAGTGCACATGCTACTTCCCTGAATTGTCTCAGGATCCAAATACCACTACTAGACATTTTACTGAGACAAAAGAACCAGACAATATATTTTAGATGACTTATTAAAGGAGATAGACACAGAGTCAGGTAGGGCATTTCCAAGGACACTAAATCACAACAGAAATGAGTCTCTTTTTCCCATCACAGCTGGGAAAGGGAAAGCACAAAATACAAGGAGATACTTCTAAAACAAAATGGTTACAAATAGAGGGGCACACTATTTATTAAAACTGAAATATGTCAGTCAGAAAGGAAAATTCTTGGGCAGGGCCCAGTGGCTCACACCTGTAATCCCAGCACTGTGGGAGGCCGAGGTGGGCGGATCACTTGAAGTCAGGAGTTCAAGAGCAGCCTGACCAACATGGTGAAACCTTGTGTCTATTAAAAATAAAAATTTGCTGGGCGTGATGGCGCACGCCTTTAGTCCCAGCTAATTGGGAGGCTGAGGCACAAGAATCGCTTGAACCTGGGAGGCAGAAGTCGCAGTGAGCTGAGATCATGTCACTGCACTCTAGCCTGGGCAACAGAGCAAGACTTTTCTCTAAGGAAAAAAAGAAAGGAGAATTCTTTGAAAGGGATGATTTTATATAAAATGTGTATTCTGGTAAGGGGAAAAGTATGAATAACTCAAAAATCATGAGAACCGATAATGAAGATGCTTGGAGACAGACCCAGATCAAGAGCCTCATCTTGTCTCTTATCAGCTGTGCAATCTTGGATATCTTATTTATCCTTTTTTTTTCTTTTGACAGAGTCTTGCTCTGTCACCCAGGATGGAGTACAGTGGCACGATCTCAGCTCACTGCAACCTCCACCTCCTGGGTTCAAGCAATTCTCCAGCCTCTGCCTCCCGAGTAGCTGGGATTACAGGCATGCGCCACCACGCCTGGCTAATTTTGTATTTTTAGTAGAAACGGGGTTTCACCATGTTGGCCAGGCTGGCCTTGAACTCCTGACCTCAAGTTATCTGCCCACCTCGGCCTCCCAGAGCGCTGGGATTACAGGTGTGAGCCACTGCACCTGTCCTATTCATCCTTTTTAAGCTCTGTTGTCTCATCTGTGAAATGGAGATTACATTAGTACTCAACTTATAATGTTGTGAAGATTAAATGAGAAAATCCATAAATAATGCTAAACACAGAAACTGCCATATAAATTTAGTCTTTATCATTATTATCATTAAAAGGCTAGAAGAATCTAGTCTCTGCTTCCAGTTGGGACTAGTGTGTATAGACCCACTTTGGGAAGGCAGATAAATGCTATAAACTCAAATGGTTCAAGTTTACAAACTCTCAGATTCCAGCCACTTGATTCAGAATGTACTCCTTTCTTTTTGTTCTGCTTGGTTGAATTTTGTTTCTCTTCCTCTTAATATCCTGACCACAGGCTCAGTGAATCCCTGTGGTTGTTTTTATCAATCCTCTCTACAGTTTCCTCCTTATAGCCACTTCCCCACAAGCTGAGACAGCCAGGCACTACAATCAGCTGCCAACTCCAAAGGAGGGGGAAGCCTGGCAGAGAAGGCAACCACCAGGAAAACAAACAAAAATGATGATTGACTGATGGAGGCTCTGGTTGGAGAGGCCTCAGCCAGGTCTAAGCATTAACCACACCTCCTCAGGGAATTCAAGTCTTTGTGTTAAAGCATCATCATCTCTAACAACCTGTTAGAAATGCAAATACCCGGCCAAGAGTGGTGACTCACGCCTGCCTATAATCCCAGCACTTTGGGAGGCAGAAGTGGGTGGATCACTTCAGCCAGGGAGGAGGGAAGAGAGTAATCTTTCTAAGTTTTATGGCTTGCTTTGGGGAAGAGGTATTTTGGTTTCTATGACTTGCTTCAGGGGAGAAGGAAGGGTAAAAGACAGGAGGGCAAGAGAATGTCAGAGAGACCTTGCTTCTGAGGCCTTCCAATCTCCTTTAGTTCAAAGCACTCAGCAGGCCAAAGTGCCATATGTTGGGGTATTGTTTCTGTGCCCCAACTGGCAACACTGGGTAAAATTGGAAATGAGTCAATGCTTATCATCATTAGGAACATGGTGGTTAGAACCGGGAAGAACTTGTAAAAAGCATCCAATTATTGGTGAAAGAACAGACAAATAGATTAATGGAACAGAATAGAGAGCCCACAAATAGGCTCACATGAATATAGTCAACTGATCTTTCACAAAGAAGCAAATGCAAAGCAACTGAGAAAAGTCATTAAAGACCCTCATTTCAGAGGAGTACTACCCCACACCCAGGAGGAAGGAATGGTACACAGGCCAAGAAGAATCTAAACACACAGACCTTGCTAAGTTTTCCTCATCAGTCTGTTAGCATCAGACTATACCCTTTATCCAATCACATTTCTACAGGGCTAGGCATTCCTCATTGAACCTAAGCATAAAAACAGAGTCTTCCCTGAGTCTTTGGGTCTTCATTTCAGAAGGCTCCTGTGTCACGTAAAATTTTGATAAAATAAAATAAAATGTTGACAAACTTTTCTCTTGCTAACTCATCTTTTGTTATAGGAGTGTCAGCTATGACCCTCATGATGGGCAAGGAAAGTTATCATAACTTTCCACCTCTATGAAGCTCCGGATTCTACTCTGTCTTCAATGATGATTTTCAGTATGAGGGTGCCCAGTTTGCCACAACCTGTCAGGGACAGAAGAGAGTTGAGATCTTAGGTAACACCTGGGCAGGCTCATCTCTGGGGCAACACACAGAAGGGTGAGGACAAAGAGATAGCTTACTGTAAGTGCCACCCTAAAAAGGTGCTAGCCAGGAAGGAAGATGTAAGCCACCCCCTGGAGAGAAAGCAGAAGGGTTGAGAACCAGAAATGTCCATTATTCAGGTATCCAAAGCAGAAGGACTGATGTGTGAGGAGTCAGAAGCAGAAGGGAGGGTGCTGGGTCCAGGGCCAGTTTGAAACAAATCTTGTCAGCCAGGTATGGTGGCTCACGCCTGTAATCCCAACACTTTGGGAGGCTGAGGCAGCCAGATCACTTGAAGTCAGGAGTTCGAGACCAGCCTGACCAGCATAGTAAAACCCCATCTCTGCTAAAAATGTAAAAATTAGCCAGCTGTGGTGTCGCACACCTGTAATCACAGCTACTTGGGAAGCTGAGGCAGGAGAATTGCTTGAACCCAGGAGGTGGAGATTGCAGTGAGCCAAGATCATGCCACTGCACTCCAGGCTGGGCAGCAAAGCAAGACTGTCTCAAAAAAAAAAGAAGAAAGAAAAAAGAAACAAATCTTGCCACCATCAAGTTCCCATCATCCATTTCTCTTTGTGCATTTATTGGCAGATTGATAAGGCAGGACAGATCCTAAAAGTGATTTGAATGTAAATAAAGGAGATCTCTGCCTCTACTAAATAAACATATAATAAAAATTAAAAGGAGCTCTCCTCTGACCAAGGTATTTCAGTAAAGTTGCAAATACGAAGGTAAGTATTGCCTCTGGTTGAGTAGTCTTACGGAAAAGCCCTTCAATCGGGTCGCGGTTTATCGTTCTAGAAACTGGGAAAAGTATTTTGTACAAGAGGACAGTGGAAGTTCCTGCTCAGCACCTGTTCTTTCCTGTGGCCTCCAGTCTCAGTAGAGGCCCTAGGAGAAGAGTTTACTGTGACTGGAGCAGAAGGGCAGGCTGCAGTTAACTTGGTCCCTGGCAGAATTACAGAAGTAAAACGAGGTCTTCAGGAATCACTGGAGGGAAATGATACCGAGAGTGGCAATAGTAAATTCTGAGCAGGAAAGCAATAACTCATGGGGATCAACTAGTGACTGATTTACTCAATCCATATCCAGTGCTCTAACCCAGTGTTGACTCTGCTAGGTAAGAAAGATGGGGTGGGGATGGATGGGAGGAAAAAATGAAGAAATGAGAAGAACAGTGGTCTCTGTCCTGAGGAATCCTCATTACAATGGGAAAGACAGGATACATGCAGGAGACAGATATAAAAACAATACAAACCTATCCTGTGCTTCACCTGAATTAGAGCAGAAAGTAGTAGAATTAAAAATTGAGGCTGGGCACAATGCCTGATGCCTGTAATCCCAGCACTTTGGGAGGCCGAGGCAGGTGGATCACCTCAGGTCAGGCCAATGAGACCAGCCTGGCCAACATGGTGAAACCCCATCTCTACTAAAAATACAAAAAATTAGCCAGGCGTTGTGGCACATGCCTGTAATCCCAACTATTTGGAAGGCTGAGACAGGAGAATTGCTTGAACCCGGGAGGCGGAGGTTGTAGTGAGCCGAGATCACGCCACTGCGCTCCCGCCTGGGCCACAGAGTAAGTGACTCAGTCTCAAAATAAATAAATAAATAAATAAAAATTGAGGAAAAGTGTGAGTGTTAGAAGAAATAATTGATTATAGAGCCAAAATATCTAATCAGAAAGATTGTGATTTCAGACATATCTGCATACTCTCTCTTCCTTACCTCTTCCTCCTATAGCCCAGTATCATCCTGAATTGACAGCCAAGAGCCAAGGGCCCCCAGAGCTGATCAGATTTCACTAGTAATCACAGCACACAACTTGGATGAGTGGCAATATGCTTTCCTCTAGAATGTGAGGGTGGAAGCCCCAGGAATTGAGCTTGGAGTGATAGTCCTGGCAGTAGGTCTCCCTTACTTGGCCTCCCATAGGCTTTTCAAACCACCCAGCATGATCAGTCCCTGTCCCCTGTCCAACAGCTGAGAACATGGTCAGAAAAGAGCCCTCCATTTTGGAGGGTAGTTCTGAATATTAAGGTACTTCTGAATATTAAGAAGTTATAACATAAATGTATGAAGAATGTAGTAGCTCAGAGAAACAGGCTTGCCCCATGAAGGGTTAGGACAGTCATAAAATGGAAATCATGTTTATATGAGAAACAACATAGCCTCAAGGAAAACAAAAGCCAGTATCAGGCTTTGGTGCAAACTTTGAACAAGGAGAGGTTGTAAACTAACCAGAGGTGTGAAGAGCCAATAGCAGAGCCTACCTACTTAGCACAACTCCTGCCTGCATGGCCTTCAGGACATAGTCAGGGCCGACCTCAAGGACACTTTTTATGATAACTTTTAAAACATACCATTTTACTTTCTGCTTTTTAGATTATCAAGTCATGTGAGAAACAGATAACTTCATCTAATTTCTGTGCTTAAACTCATTATGCCCTGCCATTCTGGTGATTTTTTCATTTTGGACTTGGCCATTTTGATTTGTGGTATAAAAACAGCTGTGAAAACCAGCCTCATTAAAATGTTTTAATTAGAAACAACCTCCCCAAAAAACCTGTATTAATTAGAAACGCTGGGAAAAAAAAGATAATACACAAAGCGATAACTTTTCTTGAACCCATCAGAGTGCTGAGGTAGTGAGGCAACCAAGTACCCTGAAATCTAAGAAAAGACAGATGTTTCTAAAGAGGACTAGGATATGAGCACAGGCTCACCTGTAAGACAGCGTGGAAGGAAGGCAGGGCTACCATTCAAATGGGTTAGAAGAATTCAGCTAAAATTTTTAATAAATCGCTGAAAGCCAGATGTGGCCAAGAACTGAGAGCTCATGATACAAGGGCCATTCCTATCCATTTGAAGCATCTTCATGGGACTCCACCAGAGCTCATGAAAAGCTTGTGGCCAGGGAATACATACCTAGGTAATGGAGCAGCCATCATTCTGGGAAAGTCATGAAGCCCACCTGAATCTTTTTTCTAAGGAACAAATGTCTTAAATCACTAGAAGAAGGGCCCAGGGCACAGGAAAAGAGCCCATTACACCTGGAGGAAAGGAACAGAAAAAAAAAAAAAAAAAACTCTCTACACTTGGGGAAGGGGCTGGAAACCATCCCGAGCCTAGATGATTACAGGTCTTCTACCATTGAGTGAGATTTAGGATCACTGAAAAAGCCCTATCCTCAAGATCCAGGGACAGAAGGCCCGACTAAGACTGAGGCGGGACTAGAACAGCTGCCAAGCCCCACACGTTCTTCTTAGCCACTGCCCTGAAAAAATCAATAAGAACAGTGGCTATTGCAGCAAAGAAAGAGTTTAATAATCACAGGGCCAGCCATGTGAAGAGAGCAAGGAGCAATTTCTCAAACACGTCTCCCTGACAATTCAGAGACTAGGGTTTTTCAAGGGTACTTTGGTGAGCAGGAGGCTTGGAAACTAGAACAATTGATTGGCTGGGGATGAAATTACTGGGGCGTCTAAAGCTGTCTTCACGCAGCCAAGTCAGTTCCCGGGAGTGGGTGGATCTCAGGACCTAGTGGCGTCTCTTGGTCTACTGAAATGTTGAATCTGAAAAATTCCTCGAAGACTCGTTCTTCAGGGTTCACAATAGTGATGTTATCTATGGAGTAGCTGGGGAAGCTATAAATTTTGCAACCCCCGGTTACGTGACTCTGGTGCAGTAAGCAACATGCTACTGTAAGAACACATGGAAAGCAAGGAAGTGAGGAAGACACACTAAGCAATGGCAGGTCATTGTTTAACTGAGTCTATTCTTCAGCAAAGTTAAAGTCCCTACCATATTTTAACCTTGCCTTATAAATGCAGTTTTGATCTTGAACAAGGAGGGAGTTCAGTTTCCCTTGCCTCAAAGTTTAACTATAAATTTCTCTCATTGCTATTTTGACCTCCATGCTAGAATAAGAAAAAAAAAAAAAAATTAGCCTGTGAGTTAGAAGCAGGACGGAGTCAGTCATGTTAGATTTCTCTCTTTATTAATTTATTTTTTATTTTTATTTATTTATTTATTTATTTGTTTATTTATTGAGATGGAGTCTTGCTCTGTCACCCAGGCTGGAGTGCAGTGGTGAGATCTTGGCTCACTGCACGCTCTGCCTCCCTGGTTCAAGCAATTCTCCGCCTGCCTCAGCCTCCCAAGTAACTGGGATTACAGGTGCCTGCCACCATGCCCAGCTAATTTTGTATTTTTAGTAGAGACTGGATTTCACCATCTTGGCCAGGCTGGTCTCGAACTCCTGACCTCAAGTGATCCACCCACCTCAGCTTCCCAAAGTGCTGGGCTTACAAACATGAGCCACTGCGCCCAGGCATATTTCTCTCCTTATTTATATATATATTCTGCAAAGGCAACTTCACAACGGATAAATCTCTGCCCTACCTCCCAGGCTAGCAAGTACTGAATAAGGAGCAAAAGTACTCTGCCACTGAAGAGAGAATCTCTGAGGTGCAGGCACATACTTTAGAAAGGCCTAAAGTTGGGGTAGTGCAGGAAAATTGAGAAAATACCATCCAGTAATACCAGTGTCTCTTGGTCTACTGAAATGCTGCCCCCACCGAAGCACAAGATAACACTAGAAGAATTTGAAGGTAACTATGGCAACAATAAAACCCGAACCCATCTCAAATCTTGACTAGATTGGCCCACACTAAGAGCTTACCAGAATAAAAGGGGTGCTCATTTCCAACCATAAATGCAATTTACCCCAGTCCCTACTGTCCTACACATAATGTCCAGGATTCAATACAAACAATGAGCCAACACAGAAAAGCAAGGTTTAAAAATCCTGTCAACAGACAATGCAAGCAATAGAAACTGCCTCAAAGATGATTCAGATGTTGGTACTATCAAATAGGGAATTTTAAAATCAAACCATTAATTGTAACCATATTTAACATGTTAAAGGCTCTAGTGGAAAAGCTAGACAACATACATAAACAGATGGGGAATTTCAGCAGAAAGATAGAAACTATAGGAAGAGTCAAATGGAAATGTTAGAAAATTTTGAAACAGAGTAAAAGCGAAGAATGTATTTGACAGGGTCACCAGTAGATGCCATACAGCTGAGAAAAAAAACAGTACTTTGAAAATGGGTTCATAGAAATTACCGAAACTGAAATTCAAGGAGTGAAAAACAGAACAGAACACCCAAGAACTGTGGGACAATATAAGCTGGCCTAACATACATGTAATTGAAATCCCAGAGAAGAGAGAAAGAATGAGAGAGAAGAAACAGTTAAAGAGAAAATGGCCAATAATTTTTCAAAAATAATGGAAGTTATCAAACCACAGATCCAAGATGGACAGAGAAGCATAGGCAGACTAAAATACACACACACACACACACACACACTCCTAAATATATCATATTTAAACTGCTGAAAATCACAGATAAATAGAGCATTATTAAAATGCCCATAGATCTTTATTTTATTTTATTTCATTTTTTGAGACGGAGTTTCACTCTTGTTGCCCAGGCTGGAGTGCAATGGTGCAATCTCAGCTCACCACAACCTCTGCCTCCTGGGTTCAAGTAATTCTCCTGCTTTACCCTCCCAATTAGCTGGGATTACAGGCATGCACCATCACACCTGGCTAATTTTGTATTTTTAGTAGAGATGGGGTTTCTCCATGTTGTCAGACTGGTCTCAAACTCCTGACCTCAGGTGATCCACCCCCCTTGGCCTCCCAAAGTGCTGGGATTACAGGTGTGAGCCACTGCACCCGGCCAGATCTTTATTTTAAAAATTTTGATTGGAGAGCTAGGATGCCAGCGCCACCACTCTAGCCAGCCACAAAGGAGATAATCAGAAGTTAAATTGGCGGAAATGTCAAAATATCTAAATCTTTCTCTTGGTCAACTAAACTGGCTGGAAGATTTTAAAAGAAAAGTTTTCTAAGATACGAAGATAAGCAAAAGAAGAGTGCCGAGCCTAGTTTCTAATGCACAATAATACTTTGCTTCCAAAATAAATGGGAACCCAGACCTTGTTTTCTGATCTTCCCTTCAAGACCAAAACTTAGGCCTTCTCCTCATCTGCAGTCTTCCTTATCTCTTCCTTGACAGAAGAAGTCATTTTTCTTTCTGAATCTCAAAGTTTTCTTCCCTGAGTTGTCCTGAATGTTGCATTGGGCCCTATCACTGGAAATGCCTTTTTTACTCTAAGCCCAGGGAGAGCTCAGAATTCTCTCACTTCTCTAAGAAGTGATTTATGAACCCCAGGGGCAGTATGCAGTTCTTTTAGGATGTACCCTTGCAGTTTGCAAGGCCAAAATACTCTGAAGTCATTCACCACCTGTTTCATCACGGCTTACCAGGGTTCCCCTCCTGGTGTCCCTCTGATGACTCCTGTTACTCTCCCTGAACACCCCTCTATCTTCACCTGTCCATTAAATATTGGTGTTTGCTCAGCTTTCTGTCCTCTACATAATTCTCTATCAATAATTTTCTAAGTGAGAAGAGACTCCCTCAAGGGGTGCATCAGAATTGGAGGGGGAAGGAGAGGTAGAGGTGTAATTTTAAAAGACTTTTTAGCATTATAATACAATTTAATAGTTGTAAACTTGACAAACTAGATATGAAAATTAAGATAAAATTAAAGAAAGTATGTTTATGTTCAAAAAGGTTGAAAATGAACTTTAAAGAGCTAAGAAACATGATCCTGTATATGTCTCACTACTTCTAAATGATTTTATCTACATTCTTGGCTTCTTCTATACCAGTGGTTCTCAACAGAGTTGATTTTGCCCCCCACTCCCAGGGGACATTTGCCAACGTTTGGAGACACTTTTGGCTATTACAACTGGAGAGGGCTGGCCCTGGCATCTATTGAGTGGAGGCCAAGAAAGGTGCTAAATGTCCTCCAGTGGAGAGCATAGCCCCCCACAACAAAGAATTATCTGGCCCCATGTGTCAATAGTGCTGAGAATGAGAGCCTTGCTTCACTCCCTGTATGCTGATGACTCCTCAGTCTTTATCTCTGGCCAACACTTTTCTACTTAACTCTAGAAAAATATATTTATTAATATATTTATCATATATTATATATATAATATAATGATAGCTACCTATTAGGCATTTCCACTTCAAAACATTTTTTTTGGCTGGGCACAGTGGCTCGTACCTGTAATCCCAGAACTATGGGAGGCCAAGGATGTCAGGAGTTTGAGACCAGCCTGGCCAACTTGGCAAAACCCCATCTCTACTAAAAATACAAAAATTAGCCAGGCATGGTGGTGTGTAGTCCCAGCAACTCAGGAGGCTGAAGCAGGAGAATCACTTGAACCTGAGAGATGGAGGGTGCAGTGAACTAAGATCATGCCACTGCACTCCAGCCTGGGCAACAGAGAGAGACTCTGTCCAAAAAATAAAACACACACACTTTTTTTTTCTAAAACAAAATTCACTTATTTCTCCCAAATTTACTCTTCTTTCTCTAAGATCTACTAAGACAAAATCCTTCAAATTAATGTATTTACCATTCCCATCCAATCAATAAAGTTCTTGCACATTTCTTTTCCTCTTGCCAATCATTAGCAGTAGAAAACCTTCAAGCAAGTCATTTAATTTCCCCATGCCTGGTTTTCTCAACCATAAAATAGTAATAATAATAGTACAACTGCCTCCTAGTTATAAACAACAGTTTATTTCTTATAGCTCTAGAAGCTGAGAAGTGCAAGATCAAGGTGCCAGCAGACTCTCTGGTGAGAGGTTGCTCTCTGCTTCTTAGATGGTAGCTTCTGTGTGTCCTCTAATGGCAGAAGGGCTGAAACAAGCCCTTAACTAGTCATCCTGCCTCAGTCTTGCTCCATTCCAATTCATCTTTCATAGAGTTTTCAAAAAGATTTTTCAATTGTTTTTTCATGAAAAGATGTCATTTAGTGGTCACTTGCACCCTGCTAAACTTCTGCCACCATCACAATGAAGATGACAGCAGGATAGAGTTGTATCATGGTGAGAACTGAACTTCCATTCTTTGTGCTGAAATGGCTCAAGAAGTTTTCAGCCCTCTTCTGCAAAACTTTTTTTTAAAGAGGTAAAAGATAACTGATTTACCTATGGAAATTGACCTGACATTCATATTATTGGCACTGATTTTGATAGCATGCAAAAAAGTAAAAGAGGAGTTTCATAACACATCTACTTTCAATCCTCTTCCTTTGACACTAACTGTTTTCCTCATTAATATTATGGTTGTACGTGAGTTGGCTTATGAGCCTTCTGAAAGTGATGTGGCAGAAATTACTACTGAGATGGTAAAAAGGTATTTAGAGTTCCATTTTATAGGTTAGAGATGGTAATGTCTAAAAGGTTTTCTGTAGAATGTATTGTTAACTTGTTTTAGAAGAGTCATGCTTCAGTGACCTTCATAATTGTATTTATTAATCTCCCAAATATACATTACAGATTTTCTCAAATAATACAGAATATATTTTGGTATAATCATTATTGAAATATATTTTTAAAATTTTCCAGCCTGACCAACATGATGAAATTCCATCTCTATTAAATAAAAATAAAAAAATTAGTCAGGCATGCTGGTGCGTGCCTGTAGTCCCATCTACTCCAGAGGCTGAGGCATGAGAATCACTTGAACCTGGGACATAGAGGTTACAATGAGCCAAGCTTGCGCCACTGCACTCCAGCCTGGGTGACAAAGCAAGACTCTGCCTCAAAAAAAAAAAAAAGAAAAAAGTAAAAGTTAAGACATCATTAAAAAGTTAGTAGGAAAGCCATAGAGTAGGAGAAATATTTGTAATAGGTATATTTGACAAAAGACATATCTAAAATACATTAAAAACTATTAAAAATCAATGAGAATAAGATAAGCTAATTCATAAGTGTGCAAAAGACTTAAACAGAAACATCACAAAAAAGGATATCCAAATGACCAAATAAGCACATAAAAAGATAATAAGTCGTCACAACTTATCAGGGAAATACACATTAAAAACACAATATCACTACATACCCACCTCGTTGGCTAAAGTTTAAAAGATTAACAAGACCATGATATACCTCAATTAAAAACAAACAAGAAAATCTCAAAT
Source organism: Hylobates moloch (assembly GCF_009828535.3). NCBI lineage: Eukaryota > Metazoa > Chordata > Mammalia > Primates > Hylobatidae > Hylobates > Hylobates moloch. Next base: position 72,033,527 of record NW_026652283.1, read on the forward strand.
TGCCTAATAGGTTAGATCACCACCCTGCTCAAAATTCTTCAATGATTTTACATTGCTTTCAGGATGATGTTAAACCCTTCAAAGTGACATTCGAACACTTTGGGATGGCACATAGCATCTGAGAGTGTATCTAAATATCACAGCTGCCCCACGACACAGGATGCTATGTGCCATCCTGAAGATTCCAACACCTAGGGTCTTGAGGTATATTGCGGTCTTGTCAGATTCTGCCCAATCCTATTCCGAACTTCCCCAAGCTTGCCATGCTGTTGCCATGTTTGAGCCCATGCTGCTTTCTGTGAACAAAGCTATCTTGCCAACTCATACTTATCCTTCAAGATCAAACTCCTTCTCCATAAAGCCTTCTATGAGTTACACATAGCTAAACTGTTGTTCACAAGAGGAAAGGTTGTCTACGAGTCGCTGACTCTCCGGGATCTGCCCTACCTTCACAAAGACACGCCCCATTTATGAACACACGAAGCACAGTGTGCCATATTTTGGGTACCTTGACCTGGGGAGAATGTTGTAAATGGATTTGTTTTGTTTCTTCTGGGCTTAGAAATGTAAACTGTTTGCTGTTCTCTACTGCCCTCTGTTGAAACAAAAGTGGACAGTGTACATCTCTTCTGCAGGACAAAGGAACCCAGTTTTCAAGGAAAGTAAAGAGAGATCTGAGTGGTTTAACGCAAGAAATAGCCAGCTAACAGTCTAGCAGAGTGAGATTAAGAGTCCAGAGCAGGCCGGGCACAGTGGCTCACACCTGTAATGCTAGCACTTTAGAAGGCCGAGGCGGTGGGGGGGCGGGGATCACCTGAGGTCAGGAGTTCGAGACCAGCCTGGCCAATATGGCAAAACCCTGTCCCTACTAAAAGTACAAAAATTAGACGGGCATGGTGGTGGGTGCCTGTAGTCCCAGCTACTCAGGAGGCTGAGGCAGGAGAATTGCTTGAACCCGGGAGGCGGGGGTTGCAGTGAGCCGAAATCGCGCTACTGCACTCCAGCCTGGGTGACAAGAGCGAGACTTCATCTCAAAAAAAAAAAAAAAAAAAAAAAGAGTCCAGAGCAAGGAGAACCCGAGGCTGCACTTACCTTAAGCCACTTGGTCTGCTCTTCTGATTGAATGTCTCTTGACCTCTGCATGACTTCAGACAGTGGTACTCAGAAAGAAAGGCTTGTTTCATTCATCCGCCCTCTGGATTTAGACCCTTAGTGAGGAGGATGACATTTGAAGTTGTAGTAGAAAACAAGGAGTTAGATTCTAACACCCAGGGTCTGCAACTCAAATGGCTTGGAACCGTCAGGTCTGTTTTGCCCTTTGACTATATCAAGTGCATGTGTCTCCAGCAAGGGTAAAGATTCAGGCGGGTGGGAACTTGGTCCTAAGCCAAACATGCTGAAGGATGCTGGAAAATGGTCCTGGGGAAGGTTGAGGCTGTCCTCCTTAGTAGCAAGTAAATACTTGACAAGAACATTTGAAGAACTGTGAATGAGGCTCTAACCAATTCAAACTTGCCTCCTTGTCACTGGAAATAGACCTGCTGCAAGGTATCAGCAAATAAGGAGTCATCTCTTTGGCTTCCAGTTAATTTTCTAAAAGCACAATTCAGCTCGTCTGTGTCTCTAGCTCTAGCCCAGATTTCTCCTTCCCGTTACCCAGCTGATATTGGCCACTCCCCTGCTATGTCCACAGGCACCTCAAACTCAGAATATCTAAACCTGAACTTACCATCTTTCCCCAACCCCTTCCAGCTAAGCTTCTTTCCATCATATTCCCCACCTCAGGGAATGGCACCTCCTAAGCCAGGAATCTAGATGTCATTGTGATTCCCACATTCTCTTTCATAACCCACATCCAATTGTGCTGGTTCTTCTTGCTAAATATCTCAACCCCACCACCATTACCTTAGCCTGAGGCTATCTTCATCTGCCACCATGACTACTGCAAGAGATCAACTTACCTTTCTGCTCCCAGTCTTACTCCTCCAGCCTATTTACAAGCAGCAACCAGAGTAATTTTGTTAAAGTACAAATTATATTATGTCACCTTCTTGCTTCAGATAATTCAGTGGCTCCCCACACCCTCAGGACAAAACCCAAACTCCTTAATGTGTTCTGTAAAGCACTGTGGTACCAAGACCCATTTACTCCACTGCAGCTTTATCACACTGTCCTACTCTCCTCATACTCAGAATACAACAAACTCTGCTCTAGGGGAGACTCTTTGATCTCAGTATAGATATTGTCTACTCTAGAGGCCTGTTCTGGCATCCTACGATTGAAAGGTTCAAGAATATTTAGCCATTTCTATCTTTAAGGTGCTTCAGCCTTGATTTTAAGTACTAATTAGAAAGGAAAGATACATGGAAAAAAGTCAGCAATGTAAAATAAATGGTTTAAGCACTGCACATTTTTATGTCACTTATTTTATATCTCTTTTTGTTGGGTTCTAAGGAGAGTTGTAAAGAGAGTCAAAAAGCAGGGAGCTAAAAGGCATTAGTAAGCCCCTCGAGCCAGGCAAGTTGTTAAGCAGACAGCTCCTCTCAGGATACAAGCAAATCTGTTTCATAAGGATCATAGAGTGAACCACAAGAATCAAGCTATGGACACACCAGAGGATAATAGAATTGAATGTTGAGTAAATTCTCTGAAGGAAGAAAGATTTCTAAGCTTAGGAAAAAATAGAGAAAAAAAAAAAAAAAAGAACGAAAGAAAAGAGACCAGGCGTGGTGGCTCATGCCTGTAATCCTAGCACTTTGGGAGGCCGAGGCAGGTGGCTCACACGAAGTCAGAAGTTCGAGACCAGCTGGCCAACATGGTGAAACCCCATCCCTACTGAAAATACAAAAATTAGCCAAACATTCTCACTTGAACCCAGGAGGCAAGGCAAAGGTTGCAGTGAGCGGAGATCATGCCACTGCACTCCAGCCTGGGCAACAGAGTGAGACTCTGTCTCAAAAAAAAAAAAAGAAAGAAAAGAAAAGACCTTCATAAAACTTTTAAATTTTGGAATGATACAAAACTAAAACCAACCAAAAACAAACTACGAACTGAAAACTGGAAAAAAAAATGTGTAAAAATTCATGTCTCCCTGCAAAGGGGTATTTTTATTATATAAGAAATTAGTGAGAAGAACATAGAGTTTTGATAAATAGACAAAGGCAGGGATATCAATAGAGAAACCCAAAAACATTTAGTTAAACAAAAAATAAATATCCAAGCGGGCCAGACATGGTGCTAAGTGCTTTCCATCTAATAGCAATATGAAAGAGGAAATGCAACTGGTTGACAGACACATGGTAAATGTTGATTCCACACTAGTAATCAAATAAATGCAAATAAAAATGATGAGACCCCATTTCTCGTCTATGAAATTGCCCACAATTAAGAAAAAAGAACGTGATCAAATGAACTTGTATATATTTCTGAATAGGGTAGAAATTAAAACAATTGTTTTGGAAAGAGATTTGGAAAAACTATCAAAACCTTAGAAATTTATATACCTATGACATTGTAATTTTGCTTCTGGGAAAATGATCTTTGGAAATATCCCAAAATATACAAAAGCACTGTTGCTCTTTGCAGAGCTATTGAATGATAATGAAAATTAGAAACAATCTAAAATATCCAAAATCTTGCTTCAAGTAAATTGCTCTGCTACTACATCAGCTGGAGTCTCCCTGAGCACTGAGAGAGGTGTATGAATGAATCAGTTAGGTGGCTTTCTGCAGCAAGTACAGAAAATTCTGCTCAAATGGCTTAAATAACAATAAATGTTTTACTATCTCACATATTAAGTTTCTTGAAGTTAGGGCAGCTCCAGAGCTGTTTAATCTACAATAATGTCATCAGTAACCCAGATTCTTCCCTCTCTTTGCTTTACTACTCTCAGCATGTCAGCCAGTCTTCTCTGGAAGCAAGATGGCTGCCATAGTACCTCCCAGCATCACATCTTTAAGCATCACCGTGTCCAAAGACTGAGAAAGAACTGGTTACTTCCTGTGTCCCAGAATCCCTCTAGCAGATTATCCCTGAGGATTAATTGTCCAGAACTGTATCATATGCTTACTCCTAAGCATGGCAAGACAATAGAACACCATAATTGGCTCAGAGCAGCAGTTCGCAAAGTGTGGTCCTTGTACCAAGATCAGCATTACCTGGAAACTTGTTAGAAATGCACATTGTCAAGCCCCACCGGAATCAGAAACTCTGAGGGTAGAGTAGAGCTCACCAAGTTGTATTTTTAACAAGCCCTCCAAATGGCTCTGATGTAGCTCAAATTTGAGAACCACTGGTTTAGACTAACCGAAAGTTCACACACTGAGGCTGGAAAAGGTCTAGGCTTCTCTACAGCTCATGACCACAATATTGCTAAACAAAATCAAGTTCCGTTAGCAAAGAAGAAGGGAAGAAATGGCTGTGTAGTAGGCAACTGCCCATACAGGAGAAAGTTCCTGTTTTTGTGGCCAAAATGACCCAAATCTTTTAAGAATAAAAGAAAGTCAAAGTAATACCATTTCTTCCTTTCCACACACCCTCAAATACATTTTTTTAAGCATTTCTCCTCCCATTTAATGTGAAATGTGAAAAATGTTGAGTGGAGTTTGCAGTTGTTCGAGACCAGCTGGCCAACATGGTGAAACAACATGGTATTTATGTATATGTGCAATCATTATAAAAAAGCAAGTTGCAGAATAATATGCATTATGTAATATGCTAATAATAACAACAAAAATGAACAAAATATAAATATATATATAGGTGGATGTGTGCTTGTATGAATATAAGTGTGTGGGGAAAGTTCTGGAAAGATATACTACAAGCTTCTAAGGGGTTACCTCTGAGGAAGGGAGTGAAATTGGGGGAGGGAGTCATTAAATCTCACTTTTCCTTTTATTTTATTTACTTCCGAATTGTTTCACTTATTTGCAACAAGAACATATATAGATCACGTGTGTATTTTCAAACCAAAAAGTGCTTATAGCCACAATAACAAAATATTGGCGAAAGGGACAAGGACTGAGTCTCTAGGGACGGTTCTGAGCTCTGCTCATACTCCCAGTGATGTTGCCAACCTTTCTCTCTTCTCCGATGGGATGGCGCGGATAAAAACAGAACAAAACAAAACAGTATTTCCACTCCTTTTTCAAAAACTTTTTCAAAAACTAAGTTTTCTCTTTGGTGTTACGTTTTATTGTTCCAGTAGATTCTGAAGATTTTGCACATGAGCAGAAGCATGAGTTTAGTTTTTATAACTAACTTTTAACTTTTAGAAGTATAATTTGCTAGCTCTGCTAGAAAATCCTTTTGGCTCCCAAAAGCTGCCTTCATTAGGATTTTTAGAAGACAAAGGCTACTACATTCTGCAATATCTAGAAATTACCACTGGAAGGCAACATTCAGAATTAGAGAATATTTAAGATGGAAAGAGCTAGATATAATCTAGCCCAATTACCTCACTTTGCGATGAGGAAACAAGTTTAGGGAAGAGAAGTGGCTTGACAACTGACCCCTGTCAGATTGAAACCAAAACTGAGATTTCCTTCCTCCTTGACCAGTATCTTTCCCATAACACATCGCCATCACTCTCTTTTTGAAACTTTAAAAATTTGCAAGTCTGGGGGACATCTAAGCATGCTCTGATGTGAGATAGCATAAGGCAGGACATTTAAAACTCACTCTTGGCTATAGCATAAAATTTTGGAAAGTTCTTATATGTCAACAGGTCATATTATTTTAATAACCACAGCCAAAGCAAACAGGTGCAGCTTAAGGTCATCCCACAAAATCTACTTCAATCCCATGCGGTTTTTTTCCCCTTGTTGTCTATCTATGTCTTCCTGGTTTTGTGAAAGTGTTCTCTCCTTGTCCCATGACTGCCTTTGTATGATGTATCTTGAGGTGTGTCTGTTTCCAGACCTCTCAGTAGATGCCTTGCTCTTCATGCATTTTCCATCTATTTTAAGACACTATATTTGTAAACCTGGGTGTCTCTCTGTTTTTTGTGGGGTTTTTTGTTTTGTTTTGTTTTTTACTGTCCCAGTAACTGTGTCTTTCTGAGTTTTCTCTCACTGGTTTTCCTCTCCCATCCCATTTTGTGTCTTTATGTCTCTAACTCCGCCTGTTCTCCTCCCTTTTCTTTTATATTGACAGTTTCCTTTCCTATTTCTTTTCTTCACTTTACTAGACACATACTGGTGAATATTTTGTTTTGTTTTGTTTTGTTTTGTTTTGAGACAGGGTCTTACTCTGTTTCCCAGGCTGGAGTGCAGTAGCATGATCACAGCTCACTGCAACCTCTGCTTCCCAGGGTCAAGTGATCCTCCTGCCTCAGCCTCCCAAGTAGCTGGGACCACAGGCATGCAGCCCCAGGCCTGGCTTATTTTGAATTTTTTGAAGAGATGGGGTTTTGCCAGGTTGCCCAGACTGGTGTTGAACTCCTGGCCTCAAGCAATGCTCCTGCCTCAGCCTCCCAATGTGCTGGGATTACAGGTATGAGCCACCATGCTGGGACCATGAATTTTTTTATTAAATAATTTTGATATCTATTGTATTTAAAGCTCAGAGCTTACTATATTTTGTTATTAATATTAAAATAAGCAAGTAGAAGCCAGGCAGTAGTGCTGGCTACTCAGGAGGCTGAGGCAGAAGGACTGCTTGAGTCCAGGAGTTTTTTAATCCAGCCTGGCTGACACAGTGAGACCTCATCTCTAAAAAAGAAAGCAAGCAGAATATTTTCTTAAAAGGCAATTATATTCCTTTTTGGCCAGGCCCAGTGGCTCACACTTGTAATCCCAGCACTTTGGGAGGCCGAGATGGGTGGATCACCTGAGGTCAGGAGTTCGAGACCAGTCTGGCCAACATGGCAAAAACCCGTCTCTACTAAAAATACAAAAATTAGCTGGGCATGGGGGCATATGCCTGTAATCCCAGCTACTTGGGAGGCTGAGACAGGAGAATCGCTTGTACCCGGGAGGCAGAGATTGCAGTGAGCCGAGATCATGCCACTGCACTCCAGCCTTGGCGACACAGTGAGGCTTTGTCTAAAACAAAACAAAACAAAACAAAACAAAACAAAACAAAAAAAAAACAAGTTATTTTTTGCCTCTCTGTTGGTACCAGTTGTTAATTTCTTTGTGGACCACTGATGCTTACCAAAAAAAAAAAAAGAAGTGGGGGCGTCATATTTCCTCTAGCTAACATTAAGACATACAGTAGTTTAGCCAGAGGAGATCTTAGCAAACATACAATCCACAGTGCACTTTCTCATTTCATGATTGTAGAGACTGAGATCTAGACAATTTAATCGGTGGTCACCCTGGGTGAGATAGCTAGGTCTAGAGCTCCTGGCCTCCATGTCAGCATTTCTTTCTTCTTCATTAAATGTCAAGTTTCCTCCCCTGTTCATTATTAGCTCTTTCCAGAAAGAGAGTTTCTTATCCTTTTAGTAGGTACTCAGTAAATACCAAGGTATTCATTAGGATGCCTTTGGATGAAGGTAACAAGCCCTGACTTAAATTGGCTTAAACAGCAGGGAAATTTACTTGAAATTGTAAGAAATCTGGGTTGGTTGCCTTAGAAGTTCACTGATGTCACCAAGACCATGTTCTATCCCTCCACTCTGTCCTTGGCTTTTTGGCATTGACCTCGGACTGGCTGCCTTCAGAATCTTAGGTTTTGCCAGCAGAACCTAGGACAAAATGAGCCCTTGTTCATGTTCAGTGGGAGAGAGAGATCATCTCTCCCAAACATGGCACTCCCCTCTACCAGATTGGGTCTATTTAGGACAAATTTCCATCTTCTCCCACTTAACCAATAAAAGCCAGGGGAATGCTACACCCTGAGTGGCTTAGATCAGTCAAGATCCACCTCTGCATATGAGGGTGATTCCTGAATAGAATCAAGGTTATATTAGAAGGGAGGGAGGGGGATGGATATCAGGCTAGTACATCATATTCTATCTGTTAAGTTAACTGAGTCATAGCAATTGTTGAGTTGGAAAAAACTCAGAACCTACTATGGATTCAAGTTCAAGAAATCATTCTTTCCTACATACAACAGCATTGCTCTGTAGCCCTGAGCTAAGATAGCATCACGAAATACAGTCTTCTTGCTGTTTATAATCGTAAGCAAACTCTTGGACCTGGGAGGGGGTGAATGGATAATGTCTGTCTGGCTTGCTTCTTTCTAGTTAGTACCAACTACCTCCCTTCTTCCTGTGATTGTTCTTAGAATAGGATAAAAAATCTTCCCTTCCCTAGATCTTACAGTCGCCCCTTCCCCCAGTCCTTTCTATTTTTAAGGATTTTACTCTAATCACACCACCAAAGAATCAAGAAATCTTTAAAGTGTATTACAGTAGCTAGTTGTGGCAGCATTAAAACATGGCTGCAAATTCTTTGACACTCTCTCCATCAAGAGATGAGGCCTACATCCTCTACCCTTGAATCTGGGTGGGCTTATAACTTCTGGTGATTAGAATACAGCAGAAAGAGAAGCTGTATAGCTTCCTAAATGTTATAAAGTCTTAACAATAGCTGCCAGCAAGACCTTAGGACAAAATGAGCCCTTGTTCACGTCCAGTGGGAAAGAGAGAGAGTGACCCTCTCTCCCAAATATGGCACTCCCCTCTACCTATAACATTTACATAAATGTCGTAAGTTAAACATTCCACAACAAACTAAGTACTATTTAACATCGAGAGGAAAAAGAGACAGGAGAAAGGGTTAACAAACCAGTTGATGAGGATCTAAGAAGACCAAAGGAGTCCTGGTCTGGGCCTTGCTACCCATTGGTCTTGCAAACAAGAGTCTGAGGTGGCAGAGCCTTCAGTGGCAGATGCCAAATTATTATCATGAGTGACTGCAAGACAGTGTCAGCTAAGATAGCCATTTCAAGCTGTTGAAGGCCTTCTCTTTTAGTCACGGAGTCCGGTGATAAGAACTGAAAGTTGGAAGAGTGTGCTTGTTTGTGGCCTTATTTGATCGCATGCAGTCTTTATCATTTTTAATTTGTTTCTTAGAACATTTTATCTTGTTGGCCAAATGCCCTATGAAATATAAAATGGAGTCTTTTTCTAAGATGGAGTTAGTTATGTCAAGGGTGCTTTATACAGTCTTCATCCTTTTTCCTGGCATACAACTCCTAAAATCCTTAGAATCTCCAAAGTGATGTCTTTTGGTGTGCTAATGAGGCAACTGATGGCTGGCAGCTCTTAGGTAGCTTCATAACAGGGGCTGGGCACAAGAAAGATCGTGGCAAGGTCAGAGGATTGGGGCTTTCAGCTCCACCCTCCAAACTCCCTCTGGGAAGTGGAGAGGGGCTGATGGTTGAATTGATCACCAATAGCCAATGATTTAATTAATCATTCCTAAGTAATAAAGCTCCCATAAAAACCCAAAAGGACAGGGTTTGGAGATCTTCCAGAGAGCCGAACACAGGGAGGTTCTTGAAGGGTAGTGCACCAGAGGGCATGGAAGCTCCAAGCCCCTTCCCACAGGTCTTGCCCTATGTACTCTTTACCTGTGTCCTTTGTAATATTCTTTATCACAAACTGATAAATGTAAATGTTTCCCTGAGTACTGAGAGCCACTCTAGCAAATTAATTGAACCCAAGATGCGGGTGGTGGGAACCCCCATTTATAACTGGTCGGTCAAAAGCACAGGTAAAACAACCTGGGGCTTCACCCTGGAGTATCAGAAGTGTCTTGTGAGACTGAGCCCTTCACTTGTGTGACCTGATGCTATTTCCAGTTAGATAGTGTTGGAATTCAATTGAATTCGAGCAGAAGTCACAATTCCCAGACCTGTAGTTGTCAGTGACCTCTTAGGAACTGGGCTGCACAGCAGGAGGTGAGTGGCAGGTGAGGAGCAAAGCTTTATCTGTATTTACAGTAGATCCCCATGGCTCACGTCACCGCCTGAGCTCCTCCTCCTGTCAGATCAGCTGTGGCATTAAATTATCACGGGAGCATGAACCCTATTGTGAACTACGCATGCAAGGGATCTAGGTTGCGTTCTACTTATGAGAATCTAACGCCTGATAATCTGGCATTGTCTCCCATCACCCTAGATGGGACTGTCTAGTTGCAAGAAAACAAGCTCGGGGCTCCCCCTGATTCTACATTATGGTGAGTTGTATAATTACTTCATTAAATATTACACTGTAATAATAATAGAAATGAAGTGCACAATAAATGTAATGCACTTGAATCATCCTGAAACCATCCCCCACCCCCCTACCCCTGTCCAAGGAAAAATTGTCTTCCACGAAGCCAATCCCTGGTGCCAAAAATGCTGGGGACCACTGGATTAGAAGACACCCAGTCGGTGCCCACTGCTAAATTGCTTGCTTGCTTCCTTGCTTGCCAGTGGAGAGAAATCCCCACTTATCTTTGTCAGAAATGTGTTGTGAGAGCATAGCGGGAGGAACTGAGTTTGTTTTTTCTACAGTTACAGCAATAGGTAACTGGAATTCAACTGCTGGACTATACCAAAGACTGCCAGGCCAGCCTAACTTTCTCACAGCCTTCCTGACTACCTGTCTTGGATGAGCTCACTGAAAGCCCACATACCTTCATTCTAGCATTTCCTCAATCTGGTTGAGCTGCTTTGGAGGTAATACAGGTTGTAGGACCTCCCTCCACTCCTGCTCAGGACTGTTTTCAGCAGGCTAATCAGACAGCAGTTGGCACTGAGTACAATTGGAGAAATGTTACCAGCACTGAAGACTGATCCAGTTACAAATCCATAGCAACCCACCTCAGCTGGACCCTTGGCATTGCTTGGCAATCCTTACAATTGTTTGGAATTCTTGGTAATTCTTGTACATACAAACAGTCGGCTCCTTCTCCCATGCACCACAATGGCCATCCTCAACTCTGGTGTTCTCAAACCCCCACCACAACTGTTACCCACTCTTTCTCCACAGGTGTCTTTGACTCCTCCTTAACCAAGAAAATCAGGACCAGCAGATGTGGATGGTCACTCAACATCTGAAAATGGATTTGCATATGTACCCCCTCAGCTCCTGCCTTCAGCTCAGAGCGAGAGGTAATCAGTATCCAGTTTACAGCCAACTCCCTGTCCATGTCCCATTCTCATCGCCTCAGGACCCACACTTGCTTCTCTAGGTATTCCGTCCCTGTTAGGCATCCAACTTCTCCCACCCTGCTGACTTCTTCCCAAAGACCTAAAACCAAGCTCAAATCTTTCATTTAAAAAAAACAAAAACTCCCATTCTCTTGAAACTACCTTTGCAGAATCGTGTCTGAAACAGTAAGAGAGATCTACTTTAATTGACTCCATCTTGCTTCTAACCTCCAAGCTGTCTTTCCTCATTCTTGGGCATAGGCTGAACTAACTTCGGGAGAAACTCAGTTTATAGTTTGTGGTTTAAAGCAAACATGATAACAGCCCTTTCCCAGGGCAGACCTCGTTTTTTTCTGAAGACTAGATTGTCTTTGTAGGACTAACATTAGCCACAAGATTGGAAATTATGGTTTAGGAATCATGCAGGTGGAGGCTACAAGATTCTGACCCTCCCTAAGCGCTGATCCTAAGATCAGTGCTTGAGATATTTTGCAGACCCTGCACTTGATGGATCACCTGGCAACACCCAGATCAATAAACTGGCTCATCTGATCTTGTGGTCCCCACCCAGGAACTGACTCAGAACAAGAAGACAGCTTCAGCTCCCTGTGATTTCATCCCTGACCAATCAACACTCCTGGATCACTGGCTTCCCCTCCACCAACCAAGTTGTCCTTAAAAACTCTGCTCCCCAAATGCTCTGGGAGACTGATTTGAGTAATAATAAAACTCCAGTCTCTGGCTCAGCCAGCTCTGCATGAATTACTCTTTCTCTATTGCAATTCCCCTGTCTTGATGAATCGGCTCTGTCTAGTTACCATCCTCCACTTCTTTCTTATTGTGTCACTTAGGGCCCTGGGTTATAACCAACTTTATCAGAATCCAGATCTTTTAAGTAGAGGAAAGAAATTTATTGGATGGAAACTAGAGGAGGGCAGCCCATCCCACTGCTGTGGTGACTGGGACCCAACCATCTCCCTCTCCTAGAAGTGAATCTCCCTTATAAGTAAACAAGTGTCACTTATTCAGGATTCATCTCAGAAGAGACTCTAATGGGCCAAACCTCGGTCATATGCCTGTCCTCTATCTGCCTGTATCAGTTAGTTAGGACTTTTATAACAAAGTACCACAGACTGGGTGGCTTAAACAACAAAAATGTATTTTCTTACAGTTCTTGAGGCTGGAAGTCCAAGATCAAGGTGTTAACAGGGTTGGTTTCTTTTAATTTTTTTAAAAAACTTCTATTTTAGATTTAGGGGTAAATGTGCAGGTTTGCTACATAGGTAAACTCCTATCATGGGGGTTTGTTGTACACATTATTTCATCACCCATGTACTAAGCCTAGTTACTCAATAGTTATTTTTTCCGATCCTCTCCCTCTTCCTACCCTCCACCCTCAAGTAGGCCCCAGTGTGTCTGTTGTTCCCCCTTTGAGTCCATAGGGTTGGTTTCTTCTGAGGCCTCTCTCCTTGGCTTGTAGGTGTCCATCTTCTCCCTGTATGTGTCTGTGTCCCAACTAATAAGGACACCAGTCATATTGGACTAGAGCCTACCTAATGATTTTATTTTAACTTAAATACCTCTTTAAAGGCTCTATATCCACATATAGTCACAACATGAGGTATAGGGGGTTCCACATGTGGACTTCAACATATGAACTGGGAGAGACACAATTTAGACCTTAATAGTGCCCCAAAGTGGGGAAAAGGAAGATCTGGACCCTTGGGTTTCCATAGTAGAAAGCAATCACTGCTTTCTGTTAAGTACTCACAGCGGGGCTTCTCCAGGGAGAATGATATGCTAATAAGAAGGGGAGGAAGAGGTGATACTGGACAGCCAGATGATATGTGCAGTATTCCTTCATAATGGAGATTCTGAAGAGGAGAAGCACTTCACTAAACACTTTTTCATTCCTACTCCGTCTTCAACCAAAAGCTGTCAAACTCCTGTTTCTCAGCCCTAGCCCCTGAAATTGCTCAGGCAAAGGTCATTAATAGTTCCTTGATTGCCATATTTCAATCAAACTCTTGTTTGAATTCTTTTCTACAACATTAATACTGTTACTGTTGACTACTCCCTCCTTGAAGATCTGTTCCCACTAAACTTCCTTGTTCCCTCCTCTTCAGCCCCTCCTATACAAACTACTTTGTCAGCTATTTTTCCTATGCACGCTTCAAAAATGTTTGCATGTCAAGTTTCTGTCATTGACTCTCTCTTCTTCTCCTCTCCCTCTCAATCCCTCCTTCCTTTCCCTCACTGTTTCCCTTTAATTCTCTCTCAATACTCTTACAGTTTGAGAGATCTTATCCTTACTTTATCTTAACCTAGGATCTCTAGATGGATTCAAATAGAGCTTCTTAAATTAAAGGAAACATAATGTGTATATTTGCATCCTTTCTTGGGAGAGGGCCCAAAGGTTTTTTATCAGAGGTTTGAAACCTCAACTGTGTTGGTGCCTCCTAAATTGTGTCTTTTGTCAAGACCTGTCTTTTGAGGTCCAGGGCCATGTGTCTCACTGCCTACTGGAAATCTTCACCTGAAAACTTCACAGCTACCTCAAACTCAGTAACATCAAAAGCCGAAATTATTGTCTCTCCCTCCCAAAGCCTGCTCATCTTCTCATTTTTCTTTTGTCCATGAAAGGTACTGCCATCCTCCTTATCACCCAAATTAGAAATCCGAGCATCACCCAGACCTCTCCCTCTTCATCACCCCTCAGCCAATCACTCACCAAATCTTGTCCATCCTTCCTTCCTAACTTCTCTCCTAGATGTTTCCATTTCATATCCACTTTTTAAACAGAGTGGCTCTTGTCTCAACTAGATTGTTGAAATAATCTTCCAACTTTTCCTTCCACCTTCCATCTCTCTCCCTTCTAACTAATTCCTTGGACTGCTATCAGAGTAGTTTTCATAAAATATAAAACAGATCTTGTGATTCCCCAGTCTAAAGCCATTTTATTAGTTTCCATTAGCTTTTAGAATGAAATATGTACTGTTCATCCTGACACACAAAACTCTTCATGATAAATACTAATTGAGTGCCTAGTATGTGCCTGCCCTTGTGCTAAATTTTGAGGGTACAAGGGTAAACAAGGTGAACAGGTTCCCTGCTCTCCAAGACCTTTCAGTCCACAAATGCAATGAGTTTACAAAGGAGAAGCACAAGCTCCTAAAGGAGTTGGGGTGGCGGTGGGGGTGGGGGTCACAACCCAATTTAGAAAATTGAGGAAGGTGTCAATCTCCCGTCTTGCACTTACAATAGTAATCAGCAGGTATGCTACCAAATATGGAACCAACAATTTTATCTGCATTATCTCATTTAAGCCATGAGTGCCATTATTGTTAGCCTCACTTTACAGATAAGGAAACTGAGGGCTAGAAGGTTAAATAGGTGGTGGAGTTGGGATTTCACCCAGACTCATGTGAGACCCAGACATCTTAATCCTTTTGGAACCTGTGCTTCTCCTTTGTAGTACTCACTACACTTGTGGAACTACACCCAGCTACACTTGTGGAACTACACCCAACTACACTTGTGGAACTACAACCAGCTCTGCAAACATGACAGTCTATTTCACCCCAAGTCTTTGCTCATGCTGCTCCTCTTGCCTGGAATGCCTATTTCCCTCAAAAATCTTCCTGCTGAATCTTTTGCGATCTAATTAAAGTGTCCTCTCTTCCATGTACACTCCTCCCTCAGATAAATTAGCCACTGTCTTCTTTGTGCATGCACAGCATTTCATAAATACTGTCACAGTCCCTCTAGCACTTCAAATACTTATCTGATGTTCTCCCCCTAAGAAACTGTAAGTCCTAGAGGGTGACAATCAACTGACCTCTGTAGTCAGAAACTTCTGCTGTGCCTGGCCTTCCAATGAGAAAAGGAGAGAAGAAGAGGGGAGGGAAGAAAAAGGGAAGGAGAAGAAAGAAAAGAAAACATGAAGATAAACACTTCAGTATATGACATCCCAAGACCATCTGCCCTTTTGGAAAAATTTTGCTTTTTTTTTTTTTTTTTCCCAAGAGTCAGGGTCTCACTCTGTCATCCAGGCTGGAGTGCAGTGCCATACATAACTCACTGTAGCCTCTAACTCTGGGGCTCAAGCAATCATCCTGCCTCAGCCTCCTGCGTAGCTGGGACTACAGGCATGCACCACCACATCTGGCTATTATTATTATTACTATATTAGTAGAGATGGGGTCTTGCTATGTTGCCTAGGCTGGTCTCAAATTCCTGGCCTCAAGCAATTCTTCTACCTCACGTTGGCCTTCCAAAGTGCTAGGATTACAATAAGCCACCATAGGCTGAAATTTTGCATTTTATCCATTACCGTAAAATTAACTCTTACAAATCCAACAACGCTCAATTTGAGAATTGTTCAACAACCACTTAATGAAAACCCCCTGAAAGGTCCCTTTCTCTCTTCCTGTGCTCTCTCCTCTTCTTCCTATCTAGCCCACCCTTTTGGCAGCTAAGAATTCCTCCCTCCATTGGAGAGCCACAGACCAAAGAGGAGTCAAATAAGAAAATAAGACCTCAAAGAAGGAAAACAAAGTGAAGACCTTGCATCAGAAGTCACGTGGCAGAAAGCTACTTGGATATCTGAAAAGAAGAAAGAATTGAGGGATATCCGCTTTTTGCCTCAGAGACCATCCTTAGCCCTGAAGGTTTTGTTTCTGATTTAGGTTTCCCAGATAAGCATCTGAAGTGCTACAGAAAGGAACTTTAAGTTTCCAGATACTTGTCTGGATTTTGCAAGGCGTAGATGAGTCACTTGAGAAGGAGAACTGGAATGGCTGCCTGGGTTCATTTCCGTTGTCCAATCCAAGGGCCTGTGGAGGAGGGGCTGCTGCAAGACTCGGTGTGTGGGGGGGAGGGGTGGGTACGTGGATGGCAATGGGAGGATCAACTAACTCCACCCAGGAGCCAAATGAAACACATAAATAAAAAACAAAACCTGAGTAGTGGTTTTTATGTCATTCTGGAGTAGAAAGAGCATTCATTTATAGCAAAGGTCAGCGGGCACCTGTGTCAGCCCCTGCCTCCACTCCACCCCTAACAAGTATCAGGTGCCCACATGGGCCTGCTGCTCGCCTCCTGGGCTTTTCTAAGCCAGGCGAGACCTGTCCCAGATGCCCAAGAATCCACTGGGGGAGTGGCACTATCAAGCAGAGTCATCCGATTTTCTGTCTGGGACCTGGACCATTGTGAGAGTAAACAACGTGGGGTTACGGGGGAGAATCTGGAGAGAAGAGAAGAGGTTAACAACCCTCCCACTTCCTGGCCACCCCCCTCCACCTTTTCTGGTAAGGAGCCCTGGAGCCCCGGCTACTAGGCTGACAGACCAGCTCAGATCCAGCGGCCCGGAGGGCCCTGAGCTAAATCTGCAGGACCCTGGTAACACGAGGAAGGTAAAGAGTTCCTGTCCTCGCCCCTCCCCACCCCCACCTTTTCTGTGATCTTTTCAGCCTTTCACTGGTGACTCGTTCTTCCAGGGCCCATTTCTCTCCCCTATGTGGGTTTCTTCTAACCTGGAAATCTAATGATCAAATCACACTAAAAAGTCAGTAGCTCCTGTGGATTACATATCCCAGGAGCATATAGATTTTGAATTTTGAATTTTGAAAGAAACTCTGAGTGGAGGTAATATTGAGGCAGAGACACTGCTAGTGGTCTGAAGATTTGAAAGGACCACTTTCTGTGTGCAGGAAGGGCCTCGGCTGGAGACAGATGGGTCTGGGCGAGGCAGGAGAGTGAGAAGTTCTGAGGTGAAATGAAGAAAGCCCTCAGAGAATGCTCCTTCCACCTTGAATCTCATCCCCAGGGTCTTGCTGTCCCATTCTTGGTGCTGGGTGGATCCAAGCCCAGCAGATGGGGGCAAGCATCCTGGGATGGCTGAGGGCACACTCCGGCAGATTCTGTGTGTGCCCTCAGATGCTCAGCCGCAGACCTTTGGGGGAATAAAGGGGGCAGACCCACCCACCTTGCCTCCAGGCTCTTTCCTTCCTGTTCCTGTTCTATGGTGGGGCTCCCTTCCAGACTTCAGATTGAGAAGTCAGATGAAGTTTCAAGAAAAGGAAACTGGTGGGTGACAGAGATGGGTGGATGGGCTGGGGAAAGGCTGTTTACTTCCTCCTGTCTAGTAGGCTTGGTCCCTTTAGGGCTCTGGATATCTGTGGTGACTTGTCCACTCCAGCGGAGCATCATGTGGCAGCTGCTCCTCCCAACTGCTCTGCTACTTCTAGGTAAGTCAGGGTCTCCCTGGTTGAGGGAGAAGTTTGAGATGCCTTGGGTTCAGCAGAGACCCATTTTCAGGCTAGGGATGAGACTCCCATGAAGGGATGGGACCCCTCACCACATCTATAGCTGTGGATTGAGCTCCTAGGACAAGCCAAGATGGGGCTAGAAATGAGGAGAATGCTGGTTCCAACTGGGGCATACTCATGAGTGAGGCCAGTCACTTCACCCCTCTGGGTCTCAGAATCACTGTGTGGAACCGAAGAGCTTCGACTAGATGGTCCCTAGGGTCTGTCTCTTTCAGTTTGACATTCCAGGGTTCTCCTCTATGATTTTTAATTTCTACCCTTTCTTATGGGGATATGGGTTGAGGCTATTTCTGTGGCTTGGTTCAGGGAAATTCAACCTGTACCCTTAATTTGTGAGTTTGCACAGGGAGCAAGGGGTAAGGGACCAGTGTTGAAAATAGGGTTTTGGGTTGACAGTGGCACAAGAGGCATGAACACTGGAGACCAGAGAGCAGGTAGCAAGAAGTTTTCCACCAGAAACATCCTGATTCTTGGGAAAATTGGGCTCCTGGGGCAGAGGAGGGCAGGGGAGTTTTAAACTCACTCTATGTTCTAATCACTCTGATCTCTGCCCCTACTCAGTATTTGATTTACTCTTTTTTCTTGCAGTTTCAGCTGGCACGCGGACTGGTGAGTCAGCTTCATGGTCTTGGATTGACCCAGTGGGGCACATATGGGGACAATGGCCATAAGATATTGGGAAATGCTTGTTGAATGGGAAAATACTGATGTGGAGTTAGCAGGGATAGTTCCTCCAACACAGCAGAACTTGGCCCTGTGCTTCTCTGGCCAGTTTTCCTCAAGATATTGAACAGGCCAAAAATGGGGCTAAGATGCTCTAAGACTGAGCCACCAAGCATGGGTTTGCAATGAGCTCATTCTGGCTTTGAGGCTCCCTGGGAATGGCAGTGTACAGCCTGCTCCTCTCCCTGTCCTCACCCCACATTCTCTTCACTCCTCAGAAGATTCCCCAAAGGCTGTGGTGTTCCTGGAGCCTCAATGGCACAGGGTGCTCGAGAAGGACAATGTGACTCTGAAGTGCCAGGGAGCCTACTCCCCTGAGGACAATTCCACAGAGTGGTCTCACAATGGGAGCCTCATCTCAAGCCAGGCCTCGAGCTACTTCATTGCCACTGCCAGAATCAACGACAGTGGAGAGTACAGGTGCCGGACAAACCTCTCCGAACTCAGTGACCCGGTGCAGCTAGAAGTCCATATCGGTGAGTTGATGAAGGGGAAGAGGAAAATCACCAATAAAGGGTGAAACAAAGGGTCCTGAAATACTTGGGAGGAGCCAGAGATGATATTCTTAGAGATAAAAGCTAAGATGAGATGATCTGTGGTCCCATTGAATGGTATCAGAGTTGTAGTCCTAGCTCTAAGTAGGTCTTGAGCAAAATGTCAAAGCCCGTCAGACAATAGATATAGAACTGCTGCATTGCACAATTCCAGGATTCCCCGTATGGAATGCATACAATGTGAATGTGTCATGTGAAGGTTAGGCCATGGCATAGATGCTCAATAATAGTTTTATTTTTTGAGACAGAGTATTACTCTGTCACCCAGGCTGGAGTGCAATGGGGCGATCTCAGCTCACTGCAACTTCTGCCTCCCGGGTTCTATGATTCTCCTGCCTCAGCCTCCCGGGTAGCTGAGATTACAGGCGCCCACCACCACACCCAGCTAATTTTTGTATTTTTATTGGAGACAGGGTTTCACTATGTTGGTCAGTCTGGTCTCAAACTCCTGACCTCAGGTGATTCACCTGCCTTGGCTTCCCAAAGTGCTAGGACTACAGGCGTGAGCCACCATACCTGGCCAATAATATTTATTGAATAAATTAATGAATTTGGTGTTAGGACCTCAATCTCCTTCTCACTCTCAGACGTGTAATGCCCTAAGCCACCTCCCAAAGCAATCCTAGTGGCCTAGCATCATATCTTTCTCTCTCCTCATCAATGCTGTACTCAAAACTATAATTAAGCATAAATTTGGTAATGTGATATCTCTTCCAATAGAAGCAGAAACATGTTCAGCCTGCACATTAATCATGAGATGAAAGTCTTTGTGTACTATTAACAGAATATAGACATCAGGCGCAGGTAGGAGAAATATTTTGAAGGCAGGGGTCTTTCCTGGTGTCCCTACAATCTTACCACATAGCCTGGTCCCTGCAGGGTCGCCCTGCAAACCTAACTTTACTTCCACAGCTGTTCCATTCATACAATGTTTATGGGTGGAACAAGCTTTGGGGGAAGAAGGGCATAAAGAGGTGGATCTGCAAGAGAGCTCCATGGAATTGGGCCTTTGAAACTGATTTTTGTGGCTCTTTGGCCTCTGACAGTACCAGTCAACTGACATGGTCTTCACTCTCCAGAGCTACAAGAAGATACGTCCATTTCTAGCTAGGTAAGAGATGTCCACCTACAACCAAATAAAATGGGGAATTGCCAAGAGAAAGCAATAGAAAAATCAAGTCTAGGAGTTACTAGTTTTCCTTGAACTTGGCTCTAGAAACTGGCTTTAGAAGTCTAGCCAATCAAGGCTATTTTAAACTGTGACCATGAGAATTAGCTTCACCAGGTAAACTTCTGAGCATCCTTTAATACTTCAGGACCCATTTCACTTATGTCCTCCTCTGAGAAGCATTTTTTACTTCTTTTTTGTTTTGTTTTGTTTTGTTTTTGTTTTTGTTTTTGTTTTTGAGACAGAGTCTCTCTCTGTCACCCAGGCTGGAGTACAGTGGCGCAATCGGCTCACTGCAACCTCCACCTCCTGAGTTCAAGCGATTCTCCTGCCTCAGCCTCCCAAGTAGCTGGGACTACAGGTGCATGCCACCACGCCCAGCTAATTTTTTGTATTTTTAGTAGAGACGGGGTTTCACGGTATTAGCCAGGATGGTCTTGATCTCCTGACCTCATGATCTGCCTACCTCAGCCTCCCAAAGTACTAGGATTACAGACGTGAGCCACCATGCCCAGCCTGCATTTTTTACTTCTTTCAGGCAGAATTTCTTTATTCCAATCTAGTCGGCCCCACAGTCCTTTATTCTTAGCCTGTTGTAGCACTCGTCATACTGTATTGTGATTATTTCTGAATATTTATGTTTCCATGTCTAGACTGTAGATTCTTTGAGGCTGAGAACTATATGTCCAGTCATCTGGGTATCTCCAGTCCACAGTGTGTCATGCGTAGTGAGTGCTTGATGAAATATCACTTGAAGGAATATACATATGGACATTCACTGAGTCCATGACAGGACAGATTGGAACAAGAATGTTCCTCCAAAGGCCACCAGACTGTATACTAACCATGACTTTATGCTAATAATGATTCATCTCTCTGCTGAAAAAGTAAGTGGATAGATAGGCACATGGCTTCTTTTGATAAATGATATATCTTAATAGGTAATAAAGATTACTTTCTGTTTGGCAAATCTTTGTGGTGGAGAATCATGACCAACACACGTCCTACCAATTTTGTTTAGCATCAGGTAGTAGATTTTTAAAATTATAGTAATTCAACCTGAGAATGTAGATTTAAAAAATAAAATTATAGTAAATTTTGTTTTGTTCTTATTACAAAAGTCATTTGGGGTCAATTTCAAAAATACATAAAAGTAAACAGGAGAAATTTAAAATGTCCTTCGGTCCCACTCCTTCAGAGAAAACCCCTGTTAATACGTAAGTGCATATCCTTCTTTTTTCTGTGCATAATACTTTTTAAAATATTTGAAGTATTATGCTTTTTTAACTTAACATTGTCTCATGAATATTTTCTTATGCCATTATAATACTTATCTATAATATCATTATTTTTTAATTATTCAGGCCCTTTCCCGACCATGACTTCATGTTCTCTCTTTGTGAAGTCTGATTACTTGGTGACGCGATTGTGAGAATCAGCTCTGGCGATATAAGAATTTCCTCTCTTGAAGGTCATGCTCAGTAATAAAGTTGGTCTCACCGAGGCCCTGTGACACCTCAGAAACCACGAATTGCCACGCTGAGCACTACCAGTCACGCCCTTCCCCTCCCTGATGTTTACATTGAGTTCTCCTTCACAATTTTTGTAGCCACTCCGTGGCCATCGTCACCTTATTCCTGAATGCCACAAGAGTCTTTCAATATTCCTTTGATTGCCTATTCCTTCTGAAATCTACCTTTTCCTCTAATAGGGCAAATCATCATTTTCAAATACAATTTTTACTCTGATCTAGAACTTACTGTGACTCCTTGTCACCTGCCACAGCAAATCTAAGTCTAGCACTTAAGGATCCTGCAGATATGCCCATCGTTGCTTCTCACTTACCTCATTGCTTAGTCCCTCTGCTCTAACCCTGTGTGTTGATCACATGTGTGTGTGTCCCTCTTCCCCATTAGACAAAGGTCTTGGTATGACTTCAGTTCTCTTGCAGGGCCCCATCAGCTCTTCCCCAAAGGGAGCTATGCAGGGTTGACTCCCGATCTGGCTTTCCCTTATGTCTCAGGATCTGGGTGGTACGTGGCCCCTTCACAAAGCTCTGCACTGACAGCTGAGGCCTCCCGGGCCTGGGGTGTCTCTGTGTCTTTCAGGCTGGCTGTTGCTCCAGGCCCCTCGGTTGGTGTTCAAGGAGGAAGACCCTATTCACCTGCGGTGTCACAGCTGGAAGAACACTGCTCTGCATAAGGTCACATATTTACAGAATGGCAAAGGCAGGAAGTATTTTCATCATAATTCTGACTTCTACATTCCAAATGCCAAACTCGAAGACAGCGGCTCCTACTTCTGCAGGGGGCTTATTGGGAGTAAAAATGTGTCTTCAGAGACTGTGAATATCACCATCACTCAAGGTGAGACATGTGCCACCCTGGAATGCCCAGGGATGCCTGTGTGTGGAGCCTGCCCTCACACTGGGAAGTTGAGTTGGGAGGAGATTCCTGATTCTTACACGCACTTCTTCATATGTGGTTCCCTCCTGGTGATCACCAGGAGGTCCCCAAAAGTCCCTGATTGCAGGGTAGGTTTGCAGCTCTGTTTCAGTCCATTCTTTTAGGGTAGCTAAGAGGTGTCATTCACTCTGCAGCATGATGGCAGGAGCAGAAGCCACATCTCCTCCCCAATAAATACCTCTGTCTTTCCTTACCCTAATCACACCCACGATGTCATATGTTCCTATCATGCTGGCCTCCTTCTTATCCAAGCCTTTTAGCCACGATCCAAACTGGCAGGAGCCCCTCATCCCCTCACAGAAAGAGCCCAGAACCTGGGTTCTGGCCCTGAAGCTAATTAACCATCTGACCAGAGGTGAGCCACTTAGTCTCTCTGAACCCCAATTTATTCTTCCATAACAAAAATAAGCTGGCATTTATTGGGCACGTTTCAGTGTGCTAGACTCTGTGCTAAACAATTCTTTACATGCACCTGGTTTGACTATCACAGTAGACCTTCACAACATGAGATAGGTAATATTCCATTTTACGGATGAAGTAACTGAGGTGCAAAAATAAATAAATAAGTTGTCCCTAAGGTCACATCAGACTTCAAAGCCTGTATATTTAACCATTAAGTAAAAGATTTGAACAAGCACTAATATCCTATGATCCCATTAAGTCATCCACAAAACATCTCTAGGTTCTATAGCACCAGCCTCCAGAATCAGAGCTCTAGAGTGGTGTGCCTGGACTTTCCAGTTTCACAGAACTTCTATCTGTAACTAGCCCAAGACATAAACTGTAAACAATTTGCATGTAGAAAGGCAGCAAAACACCTTTTGAGATTTTGACACTACAATGCCATCATTTGTACAAAAATAATTTAATGACACTTTAAACTGAAAGTAAATACTCCCAAGTGGTTAGGGAAAGAGAGCAAATAAAGCAAATGGGGTAACATGTAAACAATGAGTGGATCTGGGTAAAGGAGATACGAGATTTCTTTATACTATTCTGGTCATTTTTTTTAAGTTTGGAAATATATAAAAATCAAGAGTTTAAAAAATTGAAATGCAAAATCAACAAATTTGTCCCAGTTTCTAGACCATAGCATTGTCTGACAATTTCTTAACTGTCACACAAAATCCAGCTTACAACCTAACTTGCTAACGCTCCCTGTCACATCTCTGTCAAACAAGCAGAAGCCTTTGCTAAGTGTTTGGTGAGCTGTCCTCTGCTCAGATAGCACTAAGATCAGGAACCAATGGGAGGAAGCAATACTTTCCCCCAGACTTCCCCACCATTCCTACCACTTGTCTGTTGGCAGTTGTCAAAGACTCTCTATTGGTGACCTCACTGTTTGTTCCAAATATCTGCCTTAGTGACTGTCATTTTTTTTCATCTCTCCACTTCTCCTAATAGGTTTGGCAGTGACCACCATCTCATCATTCTTTCCACCTGGGTACCAAATCTCTTTCTGCTTGGTGATGGTATTCCTTTTTGCAGTGGACACAGGACTATATTTCTCTGTGAAGAGAAACATTCGAAGCTCAACAAGAGACTGGAAGGACCATAAATTTAAATGGAGAAAGGACCCTCAAGACAAATGACCCCCATCCCATGCGGGTAATAAGAGCAGTGGCAGCAGCATCTCTGAACATTTCTCTGAATTTACAACCCCATCATCCTCAGGCCTCTCTACAAGCGGCAGGAAACATAGAACTCAGAGCCAGATCCGTTACCCAACTCTCGATTTTTCCTTGGTCTCCAGTGGAAGGGAAAAGCCCATGATCTTCAAGCAGGGAAGCCCCAGTGAGTAGCTGCATTCCTAGGAATTGAAGTTTCAGAGCTACACAAACACTTTTTCTGTCCCAACCATTCCCTCACAGCAAAGCAACAATACAGGCTAGGGATGGTAATCCTTTAAATATACAAAAATTGCTCGTATTATAAATTACCCAGTTTAGAGGGAAAAAAAGAAAATAATTATTCCTAAATAAATGGATAAGTAGAATTAATGGTTGAGGCAGGGCCATACAGAGTGTGGGAACTGCTGGGGATCTAGGGAATTCAGTGGGACCAATGAAAGCATGGCTGAGAAATAGCAGGGTAGTCCAGGATAGACTAAGGAAGTTGTCCCCATCTGAGCCCAGAGATAAGGCTGTCTTCCTAGAACATTAGCCGTAGTGGAATTAACAGGAAATCATGAGGGTGACGTAGAATTGAGTCTTCCAGGGGAGTCTGTCAGAACTGGACCATCTCCAAGTATATAACGATGAGCCCTCTTAATGCTAGGATTAGAAAATGGTCCTAGGAAGGGGACTGAGGATTGGGGTGGGGGTGGGGTGGAAAAGAAAGTATAGAACAAACCTTGTGTCACTGTCCCAAGTTAAGCTAAGTGAACAGAACTATCTCAGCTTCAGAATGAGAAAGCCTGAGAAGAAAGAACCAACCACAAGCACACAGGAAGGAAAGCGCAGGAGGTGAAAATGCTTTCTTGGCCGGGGCAGTAAGAATTAGAGGTTAAGGGCAGGGACTGTAAAACCACCTTTTCTGCTTCAATATCTAATTCCTGTGTAGCTTTGTTCATTGCATTTATTAAACAAATGATGTATAACCAATACTAAATGTACTATTGAGCTTCGCTGAGTTAAATTATGAAACTTTCAAATCCTGCATCATGTCAGTTCCAATGAATGAGGTGGGGATGGAGAAGACAATTGTTGCTTATGAAAGAAAGCTTTAGCTGTCTCTGTTTTGTAAGCTTTAAGTGCAACATTTCTTGGTTCCAATAAAGCATTTTACAAGATCTTGCATGCTACTCTTAGATAGAAGATGGGGAAACCATGGTAATAAAATATGAATGATAAAATTCTTTCTTCTTCCCTTTGTCCAACACTGTAACAGAGATTGGTTTGGATTGGTGAGAAACAACCCCTCCTCCCAGCAACCATCTCACCACAACTCATATGAATTAGCCAGCTTGCTTTCCAAATCTTGCTGAGACAATTGGGCTAAGGGGGATTCTTATGGGAAGTATGGGATAGGAGGGTGAATAAGCATTAGAGATAGTTTTAGAGCATTGGGGCAGATAGGAGAAGGCACAGCTACGCAGGAGGTAGGGGCCTGGGCAGAGGTAGAGGGTCAGCCTGATTGTATGAATTATGAACTATATACCAAGACGATTCAAGCTAGATTACATACATAAATATTACATAAGATTCAGACATGACACAAGTGCATTTGGAAACCTTGGACATTTAATTCACATTTATTTACTACCTACAATGTGCAAGCTTGAGTTCAGGTGCTGAAGATATCAAATGAACAACACAGGGTCATTCCCTGGAGCAGCTTTAATTCTAGTGAGAAAAACAGTTAAATAGGAAGAGAATGAAGAAAGGGCTGCAGAAAAGAGGCTTGATTTGAGGGGTGTGGTCATGAAGGATGAGTAGGAGTTTGCCAGGCAAAGAAGAGAAGAAAAGCCCGAGGTTCATAGGCAAAGATTCAAAACCCAGAGTGTGAGTTCAAGAAAGCAGTTTGGTTCTGTGTCGGTGAGGGAGAGGAAAGAGTTTCAGGGCCAGATCATGAAGGGCATTACCTTCCAAACTAAGGAGATCGTATCAGACCCTGCAATACATTCAGAGAGTTTAAGCAGACCAGGTTTGTCCCGTATAGTATTTTAGAAGGATTCTCTGGCAACTACTTGATGGATGGATGGGACAGGAAAGTTGAAGACCGGAAGCCAGATAGGGCAGCAAGGCAGGACGCAGTAACCCAATGAGGAAGTAACTGGCGGTGAGGCTGGAGAGGAAGGTGCTTAATCAACAAGGTATTTAGGAGGCCAACTCTCCAAGAATTGGCAGCCAGCAGTACACGGCGTGACTAAGGACCAGGTTCCACACATAGTGCCCGTTTTCTGAGTTAGGAAATAGAAAGGCAAGGCAGGTACAGGTTTGGTGGAAAGACAAACAATTCGTTTTGGGATTATTAGTACTTACTTCCTTTGGTCAGTAAATTTTCTTAAAGTGTCAGTTTCCGTAACGTAATTGCAGTGGTTAAGTAGCTAAGAGTTATCATTACAACCCTAGTCGGAAAAACCAAATACCTCAAAATTACCCGTACAGCACTAAGGCAGAAGAGGACATTGGGAACCACACAACGCGGAGGTCAGCTGCCAGGGCTCCCGGCGGTTAGCACCGCGGCTGGTTTTGAGAGCCAAGGCCCCAGCGCTCCCCGCGGATAGTATCGCACGCGGTTTTTTCAGTCGAAGTTTCAAAAACCCGAGGTTCACAAAACGCGACTTCCGTCCCTGGGTGGGATCGAACCACCAACCTTCCGGTTAACAGCCGAACGCGCTAACCGATTGCGCCACAGAGACGGGTGTTTACGAAGTTGGCTGCCAAGTCACTTCACTGAAGAAAAAATGCTCAGCACTCTACGTCTCCAAAAAAATTGAGGTTGATTTGAAACCTGTGACACAATTAGCTTTTTGTGCTTCAGGGCGCGGCTCATAGCCCTGAGCGGGGCAGGTCTTTTTTCAGCGCTAGCACTTACGTAGATCTGGAGCAGGACTCAGCTTCCACCAGAAGAGGCTGAGAAAAGGAGAGCAGAAGAGGATGCAGGAACGAAGGGTCTTCGGGGAATCCAAAATGGATGCTCTCTGTGGGTTCGGGGGTTCCGTTGATTTTGGTCAGAGAAGTACGACGATAAGCTTTTTTTGCTGATGTAGACAATTTATGTATGCATGTGCACATGTTGAGTGCTGACTCATAATAAGCTTATTATCGTGAGCATTAAAAATATTTTCTTACAGGTCCAATCACGTCCAGCAAAATGTGATATCTGAGTTTTGTATTACAAAATTAGTCTTCAACCCACGCTGTTTTGAAAGGTTTCTACCGGCTTATTAGACATGCAGACAGAACACGGAGCTTAAGAAGCCTGTTACATTCCAATTAATGTTATTCAGCTTGGAAATAAAAAATATTTTTTAAAAAATGTCTGCAACTTAAGGACTTTCATGCTGACATACCCAGATCCAAATATCTGAGGACAGAGACCCCTAATTCCACCACCATCGATCTAGGGAACCTCGTCAGTGCTGGGTCTAAAAAGCCTTTTTTTCTTTAATTCATATATATATATATATATACACACACACACACACACACACACACACACTTTAAGTTCTAGGCTACATGTGCGCAAGGTGCAGGTTTGTTACATATGTATACATGCGCCATGTTGGTGTGCTGCACCCGTTAACTCGTCATTTACATTAGGTGTTTCTCCTAATGTTATCCCTCCTCTCTCCCCCCACCCACGACAGGTCCCGGTGTGTGATGTTCCCCACCCATGCACATGTATGTTTATTGCAGCACTATTCACAATAGCAAAGACTTGGAACCAACCCAAATGTCCATCAATGATAGACTGGATTAAGAAAACGTGGCACATATACACTATGGAATACTATGCAGCCATAAAAAAGGATGAGTTCATGTCCTTTGTAGGGACATGGATGAAGCTGGAAACCATCATTCTGAACAAACTATCGCAAGGACAGAAAATCAAACACGGCATGTTCTCACTCATAGGTGGGAATTGAACAATAAGAACACTTGGACAAAAGCCATTTTCTATGCTGCCCAAGACCCTGGGCCTTTCCATAGCCTCCACACAGAATCTCCTTTCTTTCTGCCCTGCCATCCTCTGTCATCAGTGGGCTCCAGTTTAGGTACAGGTGGAAGTTTTCAATGATGTTCACTGAAATGAGAAGACACACAAACATAGATATGCATATGCAGAAATTATATATGCATATATGTTTATGTGTACACATATCTTATATCTTATGCAAAATACATATATGTGTATATGTATAATAAATAAGTAAATAAATAAATTTGCCAAATGATCTTTAAACTAGAGTCATTTTTTTTTTTTATTAATTTTTTTTTTGAGATGGAGTCTTGCTCTGTTGCCCAGACTGGAGTGCAGTGGCACGATCTCGGCTCACTGCAACCTCCACCACCCATGTTCAAGCAATTCTCCTGCCTCAGCCTCCTGAGTAGCTGAGATTACAGGCATGGGCCACAATGCCCGGCTAATTTTTGTATTTTTTTTTCTTGAGATGGAGTCTTGCTGTCGCCCAGGTTGGAGTGCAGTGGCGCGATCTCGGCTCACTGCAGACTCCGCCCCCCAGGGTTCACGCCATTCTCCTGCCTCAGCCTCCCGAGTAGCTGGGACTACAGGCGCCCGCCACCTCGCCCGGCTAATTTTTTTGTATTTTTAGTAGAGATGGGCTTTCGCCATGTTGGCCAGGCTGGTCTCAAACTCCTGACCTCAGGTGATCCTCCCACCTCAGCCTCCCAAAGTGCTGGGATTACAGGCGTGAGCCACCGTGCCAGGCCTAGAGTCATTTCTTTCATACTTTAAATTTTTGTTTTTGTTCTTTTGCTCAGACCTGTGGAGCCAGCAATATGGGCAAGTGTCATGGACTGTCTACCGCCAGGAAGCTCCATAGTCACTGACAGGATCAGAAGTGGCATGGTAAATGGTACAAGAAAGCCCATTCGGGCACAGTCGTGAAGACCAGCCCTTTTGGAGGTGCTTCTCATGCAAAGGGAATTGGGCTGGAAAAAGTAGGGATTGGAGCCAAATAGCCCAGCTGTGCCACTGAGAAGTATGCCAGGGCCAAGCTGATCATCCAGCATAAGCTAGATGCTGTGGTCTCCACTGGCACAGCTGGTCCTCTTGTTACAGGATGGAGGCTGTGAGGCAGATGAGAGAACAGCAAGAAAATCACAGCCTTTGTACCTGATGATGATTGCTTAAATTTTATTGAAAAAAATGATGAAGTTCTGTATTGGGGGAACCAGCCCCCAATATTTCAATGTAGGTTCTTTTCTATTTTCCCTAAGTGTCAGCTGGTCTGAGAAATGAAGAGAAAGAGTACAAAGAGAAGAATTTTACTGCTGGGCCGCCAGGGGTGACATCACATATTGGCAGGTTCCATGATGCCCACCTGAGCCACAAAACCAGCAAGTTTTTATTAGGGTTTCTAAAAGGGGAGGGGGTGTACAAACAGGGAGTAAGTCACAAAGATCACTTGCTTCAAAGGGCAATAAAAGATGACAAGGCAAGTCAAAATTAGAATTACTGATGAGGGCCTCTGTCCCACTGTGCATGCATTGTCTTGTTAAACATCTTAACAGGAAACAGGGTTTGAGAGCAGACAACTGGTCTGACTAGAATTTACCAGGCTGGAATTTCCCAATCCTAGTAAGCCTGAGGGTACTGCAGGAGACCAGGGCGTATTTCAGTCCTTATCTCAACCACATAATACTGAGACTCCCAGAGTGGCCGTCTATAGACCTACCCCCAGGAATGCATTCCTTCCCCGGGACTATCAATTATTAATATTCCTTGTGGGGAAAAGAATTCAGCAATATTTCTCCTACTCACACGTCCATCTATAGGCTCTCTGCAAGAAGAAAAATATGACACTATTCTGCCTGACCCCGCAGGCAGTCAGACCTTACGGTTATCTTTCCTTGTTCCCTAAAAATTGCTGTTATTTTGTTCTTTTTCAGGGTGCACTGATTTCATATTGTTCAAACACACGTGTTTTACAATTTGTACAGTTAACACAACCATCACAGGGTCCTGAGGTGACATACATTCTCAGCTTACGAAGACGACAGGATTAAGAGATTAAAGACAGGCATAAGAAATTATAAGAGTATTGATTGGGGAAGTCATAAATGTCCATGAAATCTTCACAATTTATGTTCTTCTGCCTCGGCTCCAGCTGGTCCCTCCATTTGGGGTCCCTGACTTCCCACAACAGTTCTGGTTGCTGGATTTGGTGGAAAATGTCATGCTGTTGGTGATATTCCTGGAGTCCACCTTAAAGTTGTTAAAGTAGCCAATGTCTCTCTTTTGGCCCTATCAAAAGCAAGGAGGAAAGACCAAGCTCATCAGCTTTAATGGTGAAAACCCAATAGTAATAAGTTTTCATTTGCCAAAATAAGTTGTTTTTAAATGTCCTTTCTTTTTTAAAATTAAAATTAGGATAGATGATAGTTTTGTGGCTATTTGTATTATGAATTTCGTAACTTGGCAAAATGAAAAGTTGGCCACCCTATACTAGTGACCAACTTTTCTGATGTCATTAGAGACAGGGTCTTGCTCTATCACCTAGGTTGGAGTGTAGCTGCACAATCTTAGCTCACTGCAGCCTGCAACTCTCAAGCTCAAGCAATCCTCCTGCCTTAGCTTCCCAAGTAGTTGAGATTACAGGCTTGAGCCACCTTGCCCGGCCAGTAACCAACATTATGGGGAAATTTTGTTCATCTGTGAAGTTCAAGTTTGGAACTACCACTCTGTGCTTTACCTTCATTGCTGGATTGACAGCAGAATAAAAAGTTATTAGTTTCCAGTTGATTGTGAATATACATACATTTCCTGTGCTTCATTTTACATGCATATGACAGCAATGCAAAAGCAGGAGAGTAAAAAGGAAGAATTGTTAAAGAATAAAAGAATAATTGAGATCAAAAGTACAAAACGAGGTGGTGAAATAAATTCAAATATATCAGCGATTTTTTTTGGAGGGTGGGTGGACAGAGTCTCTGTCACCCAGGCTGGAGTGCAAGGGTGGCATCTTGGCTCACTCACTGCAATCTCCACCTTCCCAGTTCAAGCGATTCTCCCACGTCAGCCTCCTGGGGACTACAGGTGCATGCCACCACACCCACCTAATTTTTAGTAGAGTTGCGGTTTCACCATGTTGGCCAGGCTGGTCTTGAACTCCTGACCTCAAGTGATCCACCCACCTCAGCCTCCCAAAGTGCTGGGATTACAGGTGTGAGCCACCATGACCCGGCCTATAACAGTAATTATAATAATGCAACTGAACAAAACCTTCCAGTTAAAAGATAAAGTGAATTTTTAAGATCAATTTTATTCTGTTTAGAAGAATGACATTAAAACGTAAAGAAACAGAAAGATTAAATGGAAAAGGGAATGCCAGGAATATTCTAACAAAAAGAAAGTTGGCATATAGCTATATAATATGACACAAAATAAAGTTAAACAATGCATCATTAGGGATGAAGATGGTCATCATATAATAAAAGATTAAACTACTGATGAATATGTAACTGATAAAATGGCATTAAAATATGAAAGCAAGAATTAGGCCTACAAGGGAAAATGAACAAATCCATCACCACAGTGAGAGAATTCCACATACTTCAACCCTTACTAGATCAAACAGAAAAAAATTAAGCATGTGTCTTTTTTTCTTATTTACTTTTATTAAGCATATGAATGCAATTAACAAGCTCAATTTAACCGACATATATATAGAACTGAAATCAATAATTATTAGTTGTACATTCTTCTCAAACACACATGGGATATTATGAAAACTGACTTTATATGAGGCTAATAAGTTTCTTTTTTTTCTTTTTCTTTTTTTTAAGATGGAGTCTTGCTCTGTCACCCAGGCTGGAGTATGATGGCACTATCTCAGCTCACTTCAACCTCTGCCTCCTGGGTGCAAGTGATTCTCCTGCCTCAGCCTCCTGAGTAGCTGGAATTACAGGTGCGCGTGCCACCACACCTGGCTAATATTTTTTATTTATTTATTTTTTATTTTTAGTAGAGACAGGTTCACCATGTTGGTCAGGCTGGTCTTGAACTCCTGACCTCAAGTGATCCCACATCTCGGCCTCTCAAAGTGCTGGGATTACAGGCTTGAGCCACCGCACCTGGCTAAGGCCAGTAAGCTTCAACATATGTCATGGAATCAGTACTATATGAAGCACATTTTCTGAACATAAGGAATTTAACTCAGAAATCAATGACAAAAAATAACTTTTAAAAGGCTTCATATATTTGGAAATTTAAAAAAACAAAATTTGTGGAATGTAGCGAATCCTATTATAATGGGGAAATGTATAGCCAGTGGCTATTCTGATTGGTCAGTGCTAGATCTGTTAACTCCTCCACAAAAAGAATTATCTTCTGGGTTTTGCTTTTGGCTTTCCCTAGACATCCCAAAAATCCAGCCCCCATACCTCGGCTGGCCACAGGGAACTCTAGGTGGCCACTTCCAGAAAAACCACTCAGTGAATCCCAACCTGAAGGGCAACTGAAGCCAGCCTATGGCAGGTGTTGGTTATAGGTCCCTGTCCCTATATGTCTCCCAAGACAGGGCAGCCTGAACCGTGATCCACTTAGCGATTGCCCAGTGTCAATCTGGCCCCACACAGCTGTGGCTAGCCACTACCAGTCAGTACTACCCTTGGTTCTTCTTGCCTGTGGGCACTGCAGCCTCCGTGGGACCTTAGTACTAAGAGTCAGAGAATATCAGGGAGAGCAGGTGGGCAGTAACAGGTTACATTGGAGGCATAAGCTAGATGCTGTGGCCTCCACTGGCACAGCTAGTCCTTTTGTTACAGGATGGAGGCTGTGGGGCAGATGAGAGCATAAGGGAGGTTTGGAGCTAAAGGGTGGCTGAGGTGCAGATGTCCTTTCTTCCCATCCCTGTTGAATTTCACCTCAATTTTATGGAATGAGACTTAAAATCTCAAACATCATCCCACTGCAGTCATTAACAATGGACCATCCTGGCAATGTTTATACATTTGTAATATATGTTTATATACTAACCCATTTAAGAATTAAAATTGTCATCATTATCCTCTTTTACAGAGAGGAAATGGAGACAAAGAGAGCCAAGATTCAAACACAGGAAGCACAACAGAGCCCATGCACTTAATCTTCACACTGTGTTGCCTCATCCAGTCTGAATGGTTAGGGTCAATCTAATTATATATGTCATTCCAATAAATGACTTTTGTATAATAAAAGATAACAGATACATAAAACCCTCAGACAGTATTTTAAAGGCTAGAAAATTTGTGAATACAATTACTGTTAGTTCAACCAGTGACAAAGAACTCAGTATCATAAACAGCATGTTAGGAAAAAGTTTCAACTTATCGAGACTACAAGTCATCTAATGACTATCAGTTTATTAGGAAATTATCAAAAGAGTTTGATTCCCAGCCAAATTGAATCCCTGCCTCTCTCCCGTGTAACTCAGTTCCAAATCAAATGCTCACTCCAGTACATCTGAGCTTTTTGCCAGCAGAGAGGGGGGCCCGAATGGGTTGCTTACTATGAGGCCACTTTGGGGGTTTTTATGGACTGGAAACAGGAAGGAATGTGCTTAGTTTGCCGGCTGTTTTGGAGAATGCGTGATTTAGGTTGGCCTGGGACCTTGGCCCGGGACTAATTAGAAAGCTTGGCCCGGGACCTTAGCCTAGGACCTCCGCCGGGAATAATTAGGGGCTTAAGTGATGATTTGTAGAGGCTGCTTTGCTTGGCCCTAGATCTATTAAGGAGCTGAAGTGAAAGCTTGGCCCGGGACCTTGCCCCAGGACCAATTAGGGGCTGAACTTGTGATTTATAGAGGCTGGACTTGCAGCTTAAAAAAAGGAAAGGAAAGTGCTTACTGGAACCCACTGGAGCCTACTGTGCCTATGCCTACAAAAAGAGAAGGAACTTTTTCCTGGGAGCCCGCTGACTATACAAAGAACAAAGGCATTTCTATTTCAGGCCTTGTTCCCTTATTTGAGTGAGCTGGAGGTTTGTGCAAGTTTTTATCTCAGAAAGTTGGAGGCACTCCTATTTGTGCAGCCACCGGCATGGTTTCAGGCGCAACCTCCGGTGCTAGTTTGCCCGAAGCTTGACTTCTTCCCAGGCTGCTTTTTTGTTATGTGGGAATGAGGCACTGACCCATGGGGCCAGGGGCTCTCCAGAGACACTTCCCTTGCTATCTACCAAGCTAACTATCTCCTTTCAGTTCCCCCTTAGGAGTGGAGACCCTAACTGCTGTTAGGGAGATTGGATGTTGAATTTTTTGGCTATTTTTTGCTGGAAAAGGGTGTTGTGTGGGGAACAGCAGCTAAGGTTTTTGCGGGTGGCAGGTTGAAGGGTTTTTGGAAGAAAGGCGTATTTATGCGTGGTGCCCTTTGGAGCTTGATAGCCTTTAGGCGAGAGGAAACAATTTGGGTTACAGCATTGAGTATACAAGGCCTAAACATTAACACAGGCATATAAGAAAAACAGGTTTTAGGAGCTAACTAGGTTTAAAATGAAGACTGGAATTTATTAAAAAGGGATTGTAGCTAACTGGGACTGGAGTTTGTGTTTCTTTCTAATTTGTTAATTATTTTAATTTGGTTTTTAAGCACTTGTAAATTGTTTTTTACTTGACTGGAAGAGACGAGGAGAAAAAATAAAAACCAACACTAATCCCCGCATTGGGGAATCGAACCCCGAACTCCTGCGTAATAGGCGGGGACACTCACCACTATACTAAGGAGGACGACCACGAGTGCTTTTTTTTTTTTTTTTTTTTTTTTTTTTTCAAAAATTGTCTTTTAGAAAAAGATACTCCTAAACTACCAGCATGCTTTCAGGGAAAATTGCTGACTGTTGGCAAAGTTATGCTTCTACTCTCTAGACCGGCACACTACAGTAGAAATATAATTCGAGTCCCACATGTCATTGTTAATAGTCACATTAAAAGGTAAAAAGAAAGAGGTGATAATTTTAATAACAAATCCTATTCTTTAACCCAACATATGCAAAATATTACAAGTAATCAATATAAAAATATTAATTGGCTGTATTTTTTTTCTTAGCTAGTCTTCAAAAATCGCTATGTATTTTACATTTAAAGACAGCACATTTCAACTCGGAAGGGAAATTTTCTTCGGAAAAAACAATCCGTATTTAGATTTCATAAAATTTACAATTGAAAAAGTAGATTCAATAGCCCAGTTGTTTCAAATGCACTGAAACCTTCTCCAATGGTTGAGTTATTAAGTATCCATTTTTAAATTTCCACTTATTAATTTTATTTCAACTGATTTATTTACTAAGACTAAATTTGAAAATGCAGTTTCTTAGAGAAACTAGCCAAGTTCAAGTGCTCAATAGTGCGTGGCTATCGAATGAATCTCGCAAGTGAAGACACAAGAGCCCCTTTCTGAAGCTAAGACTCATCCCAGGATTCAAATGATCCCAAAGATTCCTCAAGAGTTGGAAGTTTACAAAGGAAGGAAGGGAGGAAAGAACCATCAGAATTTAATCCCTTCAAACAGAGCCTGGGTCTAGAAAGGGGCCAGGGGAAACACAGGAAGCGAGTACGGAAAATGAGGTACTGCTGCAGTTTCCTTGAGGAGTAAAACGGATACTCAGCGCGCGGTAGGCTCTGACTCAGAAAACTCTTTCGTAGAAGACAAAAACTTGCGTTGGCCGGGAATCGAACCCGGGTCAACTGCTTGGAAGGCAGCTATGCTCACCACTATACCACCAACGCAGCCCGAAATTAGACTTTTAGAAATTTGTATATAAGATAAGCAAAGCGTATGAATTTCCCGACCTTTCTAGCAGTGTCTTTTGTTTATGATACTGAGGTTAAATACGCTAAGCCCTCACTTGGTGAGAACCGATTCTTATGAATCGGCCCCGCCCCGCAAACGGCGGGGGACGGTGAACGCAGAAGCCACTGGCTCTGGAAGCCAGAGGGCGGGGCCGGCTCACAGCCGAGAGAGAAAGCTGGAGTTGAGCACCGCCGGGGGATTTTCCTCCTCCGTCTTCTCTTCCCCCTGCTCTCCTCACGTCCCATAGCTCCCAGCTCCGCAGCTGTTCGAGACTCCGCACTGGATCCTCCGGGTGTCGGATTCAGCAACAGTGATTGGTGCAGAGGACCCGAGGGAGACGGGCCGGCACAGGGTCCACCTTGACATGGGCTCGACCCCTCTAGAGAAGCAGAGGGGCCCTCGAAGAGTCGCCAGGGAAAATGGAGCCTTAAGGTTTAGTTTGGGTAGTGAGGAAATAGGAAAGAGAAAAGAGCTGTCGGAGGCTGTTTCATTTTTTCCGCTTTGCGACAAGGTCTAGAGAGAGTTAGAATTTTATTTGAAACAGTAAATAGACACATTAATGTGACCTGATAGCGTGCACCATTAGTATATGATAAAATTAGGAGAAATTAGGAAAGGTTGTAACACGTGAGTCAGGATGGCCGAGCGGTCTAAGGCGCTGCGTTCAGGTCGCAGTCTCCCCTGGAGGCGTGGGTTCGAATCCCACTTCTGACAAAATGTGTTTTTCCGCCCTTAATTTTCCTCCTGATTTGAACCAACCAGCAATCATGTTTGAGTTCTTAGAGAAAGACTTTTCGATCGGTCAACACTGTGTTTTATCCTGGATATCTACACTTACGAAAATTATTTGTGCTTCTCTGCACATATAGAACTAAACCTATTTTTTGTGTATTGTAGGCTGGAGTCTGGTCTATGAAATCAGGGAGCAGTTGAGACTATTATTCCAACTTCCCAGTGTCAATTTATCCATTCTTTTATTCGACAACAATGTGTTGAGCCCTTTCTGTGCGTCAAGCACACTAAGGCAGGCAGATACCAACTCCTTTGACTAAACAAGAGAACGCCCTCAACTCAGGATCCTTTAATTTGCTGTACAGTCTTAACTGGATTTTTTGTTTGTTTGTTTTGTTTTTAACGCTAACGCAGTAGTGTCAAACTTTGGTAAGGATCGGATTCTCCACCGCCTTGCCCCGCTCCCCAGCTTTTTTTTTTTTTTTTTTTTTTTTTTTTTTGAGACAGGGTCTCACTCTGTACCCCAGGCTGGAGTACAGTGGCGCGATCTCGGCTCACTGCAGCCTCCGTCTTCCGGGTTCACGCGGTTCTGGTGCCTCAGCCTCCCAAATACCCGGGGTTCGCGCCTGTAGTCCCAGCTACTCCGGGAGCCTGAGGCGAATCTCTTGAGCCCAGGGGGCAGAGGTTGCAGTGAGCCGAGATCGTGCCACTGCACTCCAGCCTGGGGTACAGAGTGAGACCCTGTGTCCAAAAAAAAAAAAAGTAAAATCTGAATAAAATCTACAGTTAGTCATTAATGTTATACCAATGCCAATTTCTTAGGTTTGATAAATATAACATGGTTATGTAAGATTTTAACATTAGGGGAAGTCGAAAGGATATAGAGTAATAACTTTATGTAGTATCTTTGCAACTCATCTGTTCATCTAAAATTATTGCAAAATCAAAAATTCTTTTAAAAAACCAACAACTTGAAAGTGGTTGCCTGTGAGGAGTAGGACCTGGGAAGGGGGCAAGAAACTGCTTGTACCAAGAATTGATTTTTTTAATAATGGGCATGTGTTCTGATTTAATTTGTTCAAACTTTTCCCCCCCCCTTTGGAACTGGGTGACATAGTTGTGATTACAATAATCAAACTAAGACTACATACAATATAAGGATTTTTAGATACCTAGTATACAAGAAACAGTCCCCAAAGAAACTAAAGCAAAATGATCAACAGACATTTAAAAGTAAATAAAGTTTGTTTACATCTCTCTATAGAAGAATAGATTGCACTCAAATGGGAGGATCTGAGATGTCACAACTAAACACGATAAAAATCTTTCTTCTTATATTCTGTGTGTGTTGGGTTTTTTAAAAGGAGAAAAGGCATGCTATCAAAATACTAAGAAACTATATAAAAGTGAGTACCATCAATCCTCTTGAGAAGTTCAAACAGGTTGAGGGGGGTCAATGTTGAGAATTGAGATGAGATTCAGGAAAGGAAGAATGTAATGCAGGATGTATGTGTTACTCCATCTCTCTCTCTCTCTCTTTTTTTTTTTTTTCAGGTTCCTTCCATGTGAAGCCAGGTTGCGTAAGACTTGGGCCATGGCCAGGAAAAGAGGGCAGTTAAAAATGTGAAATGACAGCCAGGGACAAGTGCGTTGTTAGTGTAACCTTCTCTCTGTCTTTAAAAAATCAACCTAAGAAATATAATGTATAATGTAGCATTGTTCTAGCCAAGCTCTCCCATAATTTCTGAGATAAAAATAAATCTCCCAATGTGCATAGGGCAAATATACTCTGGATTGGATTGATTGGGAACTAACACAAATTTATCCTTTTTATTATTTTGTTTACACCAACAAAGCAAAGGCAAATATCCTTGCTTTTATATTGTCATTGACTCAACTGGCAGTAAAGTTTTGCCTAAGGATATTTTGCAGATTCCATCACTTGCTATAAAAAACACACAACTAGCTAGGCATGGTGGCTCACACCTGTAATCCCAGCACTTTGGGAGGCTGAGGCAGGCGGATCACCTGAGGTCAGGAGTTCGAGACCAGCCTGACCAACATGGTGAAACCCCGTCTCTACTAAAAATACAAAACTTAGCTGGGTGTGATGGCGGGCACCTGTAATCCCAGCTACTCAGGAGGCTGAGGCAGGAGAATTGGTTGAACCCAGGAGACAGAGGTTGCGGTGAGTTGAGATCGCGCCATTGCACTCCAGCTTAGGCGACAGAGCAAGACTCTGTCTCTGCAAATATACAATAAAATGCACACTTTTTCTCACGGGGCTCAGCATCCAGCTGCGTTTCAAAGGAGTAATATATCCAATTTCAAAACATCTAGGGGAAGATCTGGTAATAAGTGGACTTATGGCCTATTTGTAAGGTGGCATGCTCAGACTCTAGACTCAGGCAGGACAGGGTTCTTCATTCCAGCCTTCCTGTCCCCACTTAATAGCTTTGTGTCTTTGAATAAATTCTTTAACCTCTTTGAACCTCATAATGCTCATCTTCAAAAAGAAGACAGTATTCCATAATGCTACTGTGAAGATTAAGTTAAATTGTGTATGTCAAGTACCTGGTACATAGTTAACACCCAACTAACAATTAATAGTAATTGTTAATGTTTGTTGATAGTATATTATATGCCTGACATTCTTCTTTGCCTCTTACATATATTAATTAATTGAACCCTCACAACAATCTGGAGGTTGGTACTGTTATCATCATCATCACCACTGCAGGGAAGAGGAAACTGAAGCTTTGAGAGTTTAATTTGCACAGTATATAAAGTGGCAGGGCTGAAAATCTATAGAGTCTTGTTCCAACATCCTCATTATGCCATGGGCAGAAACCAGATGGGATCATACTATTTCTCTGACATAGATAAAGTCAATAGTAACTTTAATCATACCACCAGACCTACTTCCTCTGACATATACCATCCTCCAGAGTCCAGGACTTAGAGTCTTTTCTCTAAAAGAACAATGGATAAAGTGACATGATTAGAAACAGCTAATAAGCATGTAAACTATTTGTTAGTGTTATTAAAACACCTAGACTGACAAACTAAACCAGGTTCCTATGACAAAAATACAGAATTTGCATCATAGGATCACACATGGAAACCTTGCCAGTACTTAAGTTTCTCTTCATTCTCTGCTTTTCCAATTCCACATCTCTCCCTCTCTCTTCCTGCATTGTAAGTCTCAATCCTCTCCTCTTTATCAGCCCTAACTCTTCAGTACTGTTCCAATGTGTTGGCCTCAAACTCTCTTCCAAATCCTGCCTTCCCCTATAGGAATCACGCACACGGTCTCAGGAATATTCTTCACATTCCTCCCTCAGCACCCACCCCAACATTTCCTGCTTCTGAAAGCCTTTGTGTACTTTTGTACTTTGATTGGTTGGACTGAAAAGCAAGAAGGAGTTTTAAAAGTTTATTTAGGTCTATAACTATATTTTACATAACAAAATTCATACATGCAAGTAACCAAATACACAAAATATAGGTGAAAGCAATGTTAAAGTGCCACACAAGTGTTAATAAATTAATGACTTTTTATTTGAAGCAGAAGAGGATGAACCGCCCTCCCCCAAAAAAGTCAAAAGACTTCAGTTATCCTGGGAAGAAAGTTCTAGCTTTGGAGGGAAGACCCCCCAGCCCTTCATCTCTGAAGGGCAGGATCATAGAAGACAGTCTAGAAGGCACATAGCATAGCCCTGACAGTCACAGCTGACTTATCACGAAGGGTCATTCAATCAACCTCCTCAATGATGGGGCCGGTGCTGGGGTCCCCTTGGCGGGCTTGAGCGCCACAACTGCTGCCCCCAGGGACACCAGGCCCCCCATAGAGCCTGGAGAAGATGGGGCGACAGATTTGCTCCAGCTCCCTCTTCTGATGCTCATACTCCTCCTTCTCTGCCAGCTGGTTGTGCTCCAGCCAGGCAAGGACTTCCTGACACTTGTCTTGCACTTTGCGCCTGTCCTCTTCAGGAATCTTGTCCCTAAGACTTTCCTCTTGCAAAGAACCTTTCACATGGAAGACATGGGCCTCCAGCGAGTTTTTCGCAGCCACTCTGTCCCTCTGGGCCTCATCGTCAGCCTTGTACTGCTCGGCTTCACGAACCATCCTCTCCACCTCCTCCTTGCTCAGCCGGCCCTTGTCATTGGTGATGGTGATCTTGTTAGCCTTACCTGTGCTCCTGTCAGTGGCTGTCACGCTCAGGATGCCATTAGCATCAATGTCAAAGGTCACCTCTATCTGGGGGACTCCACGTCGGGCAGGAGGGATGCCACTGAGTTCAAAACGCCCCAGCAGGTTGTTGTCCTTGGTCATGGCCCTTTCACCCTCATACACCTGGATGAAGACCCCAGGCTGGTTGTCCGAGTAGGTGGTGAAAGTCTGGGTCTGCTTGGTGGGGATAGTGGCGTTCCTCTGGATCAGCGTGGTCATCACCCCACCTGCTGTCTCCAGCCCCAGAGACAGGGGAGCCACATCCAGCAGCAGGAGATCCTGCACTTTCTCACACTTGTCCCCCATCAACACGGCCGCCTGCACAGCAGCCCCATAGGCCACAGCCTCATCAGGGTTGATGCTCTTGTTCAGCTCCTTGCCGTTGAAGAAGTCCTGCAGCAACTTCTGCACCTTGGGGATGCGGGTGGAGCCCCCCACCAGGACGACGTCATGAATCTGGGCCTTGTCCAGCTTGGCATCCCGCAGGGCCTTCTCCACCGGCTCCAGGGTGCTGCGGAAGAGGTCTGAGCACAGTTCCTCAAAGCGGGCACGAGTAATGGGCGTGTAGAAGTCCACGCCCTCGAACAGGGAGTCTATCTCCAGGGTGGCCTGGGTGCTGGAGGACAGGGTGCGCTTGGCGCGCTCACAGGCTGTGCGCAGCCTGCGCAGGGCACGCTTGTTCCCGCTCAGGTCCTTCCCATGCTTCCGCCGGAATTCTTCCATGAAGTGGTTCACCAGCCGGTTGTCGAAGTCCTCTCCTCCCAGGTGGGTATCTCCAGCAGTGGCTTTCACCTCAAAGACACCGGCGTCAATGGAGAGAACCGACACATCGAAGGTGCCCCCACCCAGGTCAAAAATGAGCACGTTGCGCTCTCCCGCGCCCCGCCGGTCCAGCCCATAGGCGATGGCTGCTGCCGTGGGCTCATTGATGATCCGCAGCACGTTGAGCCCCGCGATGGCCCCCGCGTCCTTGGTGGCCTGGCGCTGCGAGTCATTGAAATAGGCGGGCACGGTGATCACTGCGTGCTTCACGGCCTGGCCCAGGTACGCCTCGGCCGTCTCCTTCATCTTGCTCAGCACCATGGACGAGATCTCCTCGGGGTAGAACATCTTGTCCTCCCCGCGGTAGGACACGCGCACCTTGGGCTTGCCGCCCTCGCTCACCACCTGGAAGGGCCAGTGCTTCATGTCCGACTGCACCGTGGTGTCCGCGAACTTGCGCCCGATCAGCCGCTTGGCATCGAACACGGTGTTGTGCGGGTTCAGGGCCGCCTGGCTCTTGGCCGCGTCCCCGACCAGCCGCTCGGTATCGGTGAAGGCCACGTAGCTGGGCGTGGTGCGGTTGCCCTGGTCGTTGGCCAGGATCTCCACGCGGCCCTGCTGAAACACGCCCACGCACGAGTAGGTGGTGCCCAGGTCGATGCCCACCGCGAGCTCCCGTGGGGCCTGCATGGCTGAAGCTTCTTGTCGGATGCTGGAGGCCACGGAGGCTGCTGCCGCTCCGCCGTCGAGGGGCGCTCAGCAGTGAGGCTCTCCCCGCGGTTTCTCTCCAGCCAGCCCGGCTCGGATCTGCTCAGCTCCGCTTCCACGGGCTTTTTATCCTTTTGCGCCTCCCCTGACCCCCGCCGCGGCGAACCTTCCCGCACCTTCCCGCCCAGTCGAGAGCCTTCCGACCGCCCGCCCGGGCTGACTCAGCCGGGCGGAGCGGCCGGCGCTGACCCCGGGAGAAGGTTCGGGCGGATCGGGCCATGGGCCGCGAGGCTGGGCGGCTACGCCAGGCCAGCCCGCCTCTGACTCAGGGTTGCTGAAAGAAACGCGGGGAAGGTTCTAGCTCCTCCCCGCTGGCTATGAGGACGCGCGGTTGTGGCAGAGGACGCAAAGGCAGCAACTTCAGGGGCAAGGTCTCCCGGGGCTGTGGGAGGGCGGATCCCTGAGGCGCACACGGGCCTGCGGGCTGCCTTGGAGGGCCGCTGCGAGCCCAGCGGCTCAGGAAGGCCGAAAATATGTTACCATGCGAATACAGATA
Organism: Hylobates moloch; assembly: GCF_009828535.3. Lineage (NCBI taxonomy): Eukaryota > Metazoa > Chordata > Mammalia > Primates > Hylobatidae > Hylobates > Hylobates moloch. The sequence goes on from NW_026652283.1 coordinate 72,076,303, forward strand.
TAAAGATATATATAAAAACAATTTTATCTTGAACAAAATATTTTCCAAACCGCAATTTAAGAGGGTGCCTGGTTCCTTAATGAATGGCGGGAGAGAGTGAGCTTTAAGAGATGATACTGCAGCGTTTTAGCCAACAGTAGCATTGGTGGTTCAGTGGTAGAATTCTCGCCTGCCACGCGGGAGGCCCGGGTTCGATTCCCGGCCAATGCAGGTTTGGTTTCTTTTCCTATACATTGCAGTTCTTTTTCTCACCTAGGTTTAATGACTCTTGAATAAATTAAACCAGGTGGCCGAAGACTTTAGGTTCCTCCAGTTTTGTTCTCTCTCCTTTACCACTTTCCACAAAGGAGATGTGACATCGCGCTGTGGCCCTGGGACTCGGGAGAGACCTCGTCGCTCAGCCCAAGAGAGAACGCAACCCCCGGGAAAGGAGGACGCAGTGTACGGTCGGGATGTTCCTCATGTTCTCCCCAGTGTTTGTATCCCCGAGGAGCCTCGTCTCCAGAGGCCGGGTGGAGAGGCACAGTGTGCGTTTTTCTCTATGGCCTGAGTGGGCTCCGAGCCGGAGACCAGGACTCAGGTGGAGAGTAAACTACTGCAGGCTCCAGTCCAACCTACCTCCTAAAGGCTGGAGGACGAGATGGGTTCACTGGGCAGTAAGGTCACACTGGTTTCTATCAGGCTGTGACTTTGTGAATTGAGGCCATTTCCCACTTTCTTCAATCCAGAATATTCCATGCAGATCTTCTGGCGTTCGGATTTCCACTGAAAGCCAAAACAGGGGACATTTCTGAGACTTCTGAAGGTTGACAAAATCCTCACACAATTTTCCGTGACCACCCCGTCGGGGAATCAAACCCCTCTCTCACGCATGACAGGCAGAGATACTCACCACTATAGTAACAAGGATGGCAACTGCAATAGCTGGCAGCTGGAGAGTATGTGGTATATTCTGGTGTTATAATTTAGCAGTGTGTTAGAGAAACTTAAAAGTTGGCTTCTATTTAACGTTACTTGCCTGATTCAAAGGAAACTTCCATTTGTAAAAAGAGAAACTAAAAACCCTTACTCCATAGGTGGCTATTTTCTCCTTTGACAGGTTAGAACAACATTTATAGTATAATCCAAACTATATATATATATAAAGGTCAGTGACATCCACTACCTGTTTGTCCTTGAACAAGTAATTTCACCTGTCTGGGCCACAGCTTCCTCCGTTTTAAAATGAAGAGATTGGACTACATTGTTTCTAAGGACTTTCCAGTTTAAAGTCTCTGATTTCAAACGTCAAAGAATGTACTCATTCTGCACATATTTATTAAGCACTTTACCATGCACCAGACACTGACCTGGGCTCTGAGTATGTGGTAGTGAACAAAACAGACAAAGGCTTCTCCTGGAGCTCACATTCTAATGAGAGGAGTGGGGAAGTCAAACACAAAAACAGCAAACATATATTAATAGTACATCAGTATTAATAAGCACAATGGAGAAAAATGAAAAAGGAAAGGGACATTAAGAGTATGGGAGGGCAGACGGGTTATACTGAATGATCAAGGAGACCTCACTGATAAGGTGACATGTGAGTAAAGACCTAAAGGACATAATGAGGCATAATGTGGCTTTATGAGAAAGAACATTCCAGAAACAGGAAATAACACAGGCTCTGGGCAGAAGTATAATTGGCACGTTCAAGGAAGAGCAAGAGTGACCAACAGCAAGCAAGGAAAAGCAGTAGGAGATGAGGTCAGAGAGAGTGAAGAGCAAGATCCTGTAGCATCTTGTAGAACATTGCAAAGGATCTAGCCTTTACTTCAAGCACAAGGGGAAGATAGTATATGATTTGGGGGAAAGAAGTGACAAATATGACACACATTTTTAAAAGATCACAATAGCTGTTGTGGTGAAAATAGACTATAGGATGGCAAGGGTGAGTGCAGGGAGGCCAGTCAGGAGGCTATTGCAGTAATCCAAGTGAGAAATAATGGTGGCTTGGACCAGGGCGGTAGGAGTAGAATACTGAGAAGCAGTCAGATTGCTGGGTGGATTTTAATGTAAAAGCAGGATTGAACAAGGTTTTACATATTTGAGGAGCCTCTGTCTAGGGTGATAGGGTTTGGCTGTGTCCTACCCAAAATCTCGTCTTGAGTTGTCATCCCCATAATCCCCATCTGTCGAAAGTGGGACCAGGTGGAGGTAACTGGGTCATGGGGGCGGTTTCCCCATGCTGTTCTCATAATAGTGAGTGAGTCTCACAAGAGCTTAGGGTTTTATAAGTGTCTGGCACCTTCCCTGCTTGCACTCACTCTGTCCTGCCACCATGTGAAGAAGGTGCCTGCTTCTCTTTTGCCTTCTGCTGTGATTGTAAGTTTCCTGAGGCCTCCCCAGCGATGAGGAACTGTGAGTCAATTAACCCTCTTTTCTTTATAAATAACCCAGTCTCAGGTATTTCTTCATAGCAGCGTGAGAACAGACTAATACATAGAGTCTGGAAGGGTGGGTGGAAGCTCCACAGCCTCCTTAAAAATCGATGTAAACTATCCAACAGAGGAAGCTGCTACTTTTCAAATGCAAGAATTTTGCACAGTGATGCTGTGTCCCAGGAAAATGGAAGCCTCTTTAAGGGCACTCACCAAACCCTCAAGGAGACTGTCGGTCACGTTTCTAATCTGCCTGGAATGACTTCTCTGAGAAAGTCACATCCTTCTGGTAACTGCACTGGGAAAACAGCAGTGCAGGAAGTCAGCAGTCTCCACTGACGACTCACCTGAAGTTTACCTTTCTGAGAACTTGTGTTCCAAAACAAAGTGAGTGTTTTATTTGCCATAGAAGAAAAGGGAAGAAGACATGGAAACAAGAATACAAGTTCATTAGAAGAAGAGTACTCAATTTTAAGAAGAGGGGCACTCACCCTACACTCCAAGTCTCCATCTCTCCTCTCCCTCACATCTTATCCATTACTACCTTCTCAAGACTTTTATCACCGAAAAGAAACAGATCCCAGATAGTTCAGTCTACACCCCAATCAATACAGCCCTGAAAAGGTAAACAGAGTGTTTTGGTTATAATGTTTTATTACAAAGATAATATATGATCATTATAGAAAAATAAAGAAAGAAAATAGGTCATCAATAATTGCATCACCTTGAAACAATCACTTTTAATTTATTGTTAGAGGTTAGTCTATTTTAACATTTCTGAAGTCATACAGACTTACATGATTGTTCTCATGTAACCTGTAACATAAGCATTTCTCATGTTGCTACATCTGTTAATAACAGTGGTTTGATTAATTGTATTGGCTGTGTGGATGTGGAACAGAAGATTCTTGATGTCAAGAAGGGCTGAGGCACAGAAGGTGCAGTCAGTCATTTGGGACCATACTGTCTGTGGCTTTCAGGACAGGGAGCTTCAGGACTCAGGTAGATGACTCTGGAAGAGTCCTTCTCTTTTGGAACTGCAGCATCCCTTCGTCTTCCTCAAAGGGAATTTAGTTCAGGAAATACCAGATCCTCACCTCTCTAATTCTCTTCTCAAATCCCAAGGCAAAACAATGGAGACTTAATGTGGTTCTAGTAATTGGGCTCTTTGTTCTTCTGGAGCTTCCGACTGCATAAGCAGTGAATAGGTGATTTTGTTCTCAGCATGGAGAAGGCAGAAACCAGCAGTAGGGATCCACAGAGAGGGCATAGGAAAGAAGATGTTAAAGAGGCCGGGCATGGGGGCTGATGCCGGTCATCCCAGCACTTTGGGAGGCCGAGGCGGGCAGATCACTTGAGGCCAGAAGTTCGAGATCGGCCTGGCCAACATTGCGAAACCCCGTCTCTACTAAATAAAAAATAAAAATACAAAAATTAGCTGGGCATGATGGCACATGCCTGTAATCCCAGCTACTGGGAGGCTGAGGCATGAGAATCGCTTAAACCCGGGAGGTGGGTTTGCAGTGAGCCAAGATCGCACCACTGCATTCCAGCCTGGGTAACAGATTGAGACTCTGTCTCCAAAAAAAAAAAAAGATGTTAAAGGAAATATCTGAGGCGCAATTCATGAAGTTTAGTGTTCCGGTAGCAAAATGTCACAGCCAAGTATTTTTTGGGAAAATGCAGAAGCAAAATAAAGACAATTGATTGGTTTTCAATTACATAATTGTTTTTTGGGGGTAGGTATCTTGTTAGAAAGTCCCTAGTCACATAATTATATGTTAGTAGGCCGCCTATGATTGGCTGGGGTTGTCTTATTTCTAACATAAGCACTTACCAGAAATGATCCAAGTTAAGTTTTGCTTATGCTTGTATGTAGTATGACCCCAGTGAAGTTTTGCTTATGTTTGTAGTTTAAGCAAAGTTAAAGCCATTTCTAAGGGCCAGGTGGTTTTGTTTGCTCAGGAATTTTTCCAGTCTCCATTTAAATTTTCCTTTAACAATTCCCCCCTTTTTGTCATCCACTCAGCAAGCTGAGAGTGTGACCACATGGCATAACGTTACTCTTTAGTTATTACTGTTGACATGGTCGTTGGGAGGAAGAGTCAGGTAGATGTTTTTATCATCGTCAGTAGGTGCCCTGGGGTTCAGAGTCATGTAGCCGCCGTCAGCTATTTCATAGTCATTGTTGGTTTCTTCAAGTTGTCTCTTTCTGATGGCAATCATTTGACGTCCAGGTGGCTGCAGGAAAGCATTTAAAACCCACAGGATAATTCAATACACCAGGGAGGTAAATACAATAACTATAAGGAGAATAATAGCCAAGGATTGAAAAATTCCTCTGAGCAAAGATTCTCGGGAGCCAGGACTTAATCAATCAAATAAATTAATGAATACAAATAAATATTATCTGATGAAAAACTCATATTTGTTCTTTAAAGTCTTTTAAATTTTACGAGGCTATTGTTTTGCATAAGCTCCTGCACTAGGCCCAAACAGAACAGACTAAAAATCAAAATGGAATCACCCATGATAAAGTTTCAAGTCACCAAACAGAAACTACATTCTTATCTGGCCTTTGGAAAAATCAGGAGAGAGAGATAATAACCTAATAACCTAAAAATCTAATTTCCCAAACAGGCCAGTTTCAATCGGCATCCTTACAAAAAAGTAACCTGATGTTAACCAACCAGTTATTTATTATTCTGTTTCCCTATTCCTGTCTTTTGCAACTTTAACCAGCTTTAAAATAGCCAATCCACTTTAAATTCTTTGTTTCTGCTTTCTTCAGACCTTTTTCTGTCTATGAAGCCAATCTCTTCTGCTGTAACTCATTGGAAACCTTATTCTAATTTAAGGAGGCAAGTATTGCCCAGTTCTAGAATCACCATAAAGCCAACTGAGATCTTTAAGCATTTCTTTTGACATCAGTAGGAACACAAGCTCCTCCTTGTTAAGCTGTTAAGATATCAAGAACTTCTATTTTGGGGTAGTATTGAGGCTAACTTGCTCATTTTAGATTGTATTGCTTGAAAGGAATTCAGAGTATTCTTCTATTAAAAAAACAAAGTTAATATTTGGAGCAAATTATGATCTTAGTTTTTGAGTTTAGAGGACAGCTAGGTGAAACAATTTCTAGATGTGAGTTTGAGGCAAGTTTAAATGGTAGACTGAAGATAGCAGTTGCGATGTGATGTGCTTTACTGGTTTGCAATTTGAATGTCTCTGGTTATTTCAGTAAATATTCTGGTAAACTCTCTGAGTGACCCAGATAGCAACAGGCATTAAGATTGGCATTAAGGCATATGTGCTCTGTTGTAGTGATTTTTCTGAAGCTTAAAGTCACCAGTTTCAGTTTGCAGAGCTTTGGAAAAGGGCAGTTTTAGTTTTTAGTGGAACTAAAAAAAAAATTCAGGAGTCAATCTGGTTTATAGGGAGATAATAAAACTTCAAAGAAAATGAACAGGCCTAGAATTTGACAATGGATGCACAATAGTTTTCTACTAAAATATGATCTTTTTTATTCTGGAGAAAAATATTTTTATTTTCCATTTTTACCAAAAATCAAAGTTAACTTTTTTTGCAAAAATAAATCTAGTTTCATTAAATTTGACCTGATTATTTATATAGGTATAATAAAAACAGTAATTCTAAAATATATTTTAGCCAGAGCTTTGGTGATATCCAAGAGACTTTACTGACTTTGTATCAGTCAACTTTAGTTTTTAAAAACTATCTAGTAATTGAGAAATCTCAGATTAGACCTTTAAAAGCCTCTCTAGGCTAAGAAGCCAAGCCAAGGACTTACCCAATTATGTCCTGTTACAAGGAGAATAGATTCTTATTGAACCTATGCAAATACCCAGACTGAAAATAAAAATACTTGGCCGGGCGCAGTGGCTCACGCTTGTAATCCCAGCACTTTGGGAGGCCGAGGCGGGCGGATCATGAGGTCAGGAGATCGAGACCACGGTGAAAACCCTGTCTCTACTAAAAACACAAAAAAATTAGCCCGGCGTAGTGGCGGGGACCTGTAGTCCCAGCTACTCGGAGAGGCTGAAGCAGGAGAATGGCATGAACCCGGGAGGCGGAGCTACTCAAGAGTTTCCAAATTCTGAAACAATCAGGTAGAGAGAAAAAGATAAGTGGAACACTTTTTTATTTTTGTTTTAGTAGTTTGTCTTATCTGGAAATGGTGTAGATATTTAATGAATACCTGTCATTTCATTTAACATAGTTAAAGTGGCAAACATAATATTAAACAAAACCAACTACCTGTCATCTCAAGGTATTTTTTTGACAAATTGTATAGGGGACAACATGAGCTTATTTGGATAAAACTAGGTAGAATATTCACTTTCATTAATGCCAATATTCTTATTTATTAAAGATTACTCAGGTCATATGAACTTGAAAAGCATTTTGGCAAAGTTATTTTTTTCTGAGAAAATACGTAATTTATATAAGTGCTTATTTTCCTCTAGGCCAATTGAGCTCCTTTAATACTGTTTCTAATAAATACCATCTGGAGGTAGAATAATATTATATACAAATAGCATACACATGTGTAGATATATGTAAACATACAGAAAGATGCAAACAGAAATTCATGGCTTTTGTTCTGAAATTTTAGCCATGTGCCGAGTATAATAATATAAAACTAATTAGTTGGATCCAGCCTCTGGTTAAAGTTAGCTGTTCAGATGGCAGACACTTTTTATTGATATTTGTGGAGAGGACTATTAAGATTTTTCATTTGCCCGTTTGTTTCTAAAAAATTCCTCCTTTTATCTTTTTGATGAGTCATTTCGCTGAAGCTTGTGTTTTAAAAAACATTTACACAACTCAAAGGCCCAGAGAAAGGGTATGAAGCTTTCTCCAAGAAGGAGTTTTGGGGCATTTTCACCTATTATTAGGAGTCAATCTTATTGAAACTGTGGATTAAATTTTAAATGAGTGACTAAGGAGACATCTAGTTTATCTGGCCTATTTCCAATTAGTTTTTTATTATTTTTAGCCTTAGTGGTTGCTTTTATAATAGTCCATGTGTGCAATAACAAGAGTTAAATTTAGTTGTTGTAGATACTCCTGGCTCATTTGAGGATCTAATTTTTTAAGGAGGTTAGCATTGAGTAGGTTCAGATGGAAAAAGCAAGCAATCAAAGAGGTTAATAGGTTTAGAATACTTTCTTATTAACACATTGTGAAGATTTACTTAGAGACTATTTTTTTAAATCATTCTTTTAGAAACCTTTACATACCAATCAAAATTATTTATCATTGTCTCTGAGACATTTGGGATCTCATTTTTTCCCAGTGCATCCCTTAAATGAACAATTTTTTCTAGATTTAAACATCCTCACTGTGACCATTGCAACTTTAAGTCATGGTCTTTAAGTCTCTGGTAAGGCACACCTATTTCTCTAGAAAGTCACAGGTTCTGGGCCCATATTATCTGAACATAAAAATCACTGTTTCAGATGGAGGAGTCCCAGACTCTGTACATTCTGACAAAGCCATAATATCTTGCCCTTCTGAAATTTACCTACCTGAGGACTCCAACTGGACCCCCAGTTCAGTTTCTGTTGAACACCTAGTTCAATCTGTCAAATACCCAATTTAACCTCTGGATCCCAATCCAGAAATCAGACCTTGTCTGGAAACTAATACACTATACTGGACCTAGTATAGTTCCTGTTGGAAACAGATGAACTTGTCAAACACCCAGATTAACTGCTGAATCAAATGAGAAATAAAATTACTCAAATAAACTCAGAGAGCTCAGGACACAAGTTGCAAGCCTGATACCTGAGAATGACTTACCTAGTGACTCACAAATGTAGGAAGAAACCAGTGAACACAATGGGCTCAATGGGTCCTATGCCTGGTTACCCATTGCTGTTAGGGATCTTTGGGGGAGGTTCTACTTTATATCCTACTTCTGACACCAAACTGTTAAAGAAAAATCTAAGGCACAATTCAATTTTAAAGAGTTCATTTGAGTAAGAAGCAATTCATGAATTGGGCGACACCCAACCAAAAGAGGTCTAATGTTTTAATGACAGAAAGTCAGAGACAAGTATTAATTGGGAAAATGTGGAAATAAAATAAAGAAATTTGATAGGTTTGCAGTTACATAATTGTCTTTTGGGTGAGGTACCTTATTGAAGTGTTCTTAGTCACAAAATTATGTTAGTTGGCTGCTTACAATTGGCTAGGGTTAAATCTTATTTCTGTCTAACATAAACATTTACCAGAAATGATCCAGGTTAAGTATTACCTATGTTTAGTTACAATCCAACTTGAGTTTCACTTATGTTTGCAGTTTAAGCAATCATAAGGCTATTTCTAAGGCCTGGGTGGCTTTGTTTGCTCAGGAGTTTTCAGGCCCAGTCTCCATTTTAATTTTGCATTAACAAAGGCAAAAAGAGAGGAAACAGGAGAGAAGGGACAAGGCAGGAGGAAAAGGAGATGGCTGGGATTACTCACCTCAAATTGGGCAGCATTCACAGAATCAGTGGAATTGGCTGTGGGGAAAAAGAAAAAGATTAGCCAGGGCACTGCTGATGCTGAGGCTGCAAAACCATAACCAGACTCAAGGCAAGGACTGCCGACCCCTTGACACAGTCCTGTAAGGCCAAGGGCTAAGTAAATATGGCCTCATGTACCCACCCTTGGGGTCACCCAGCCACAGCCTTCCCCACGGGCCACACTGGTGGAGGGAAGCAGTCACCTGGGCCACACTCTTTTCAGGGAATTGCTGAGCTTTCCTAGAAGCAAACCAGACAGCTTGGGGATCTGAGATACTGGGGAAGAGGTGGAGCGGGGTGTTCAGCATCAGAGTGAAGTAAAGTCCAGATTTTTGCGACCACATCAGGGAGAGAAGGCTGAGGGCCATTTCCACATTGTCAAATGTAGTGCATCTTTGTTGGAACTTTGAAGGATATAGTACTCCATGGCATTAAAAAGGAAGACAGAGTAAGAAAGTAACAGGAGAGAGAAAAAGAGAGGCAGGGAGGGAGAAAGGGAGGGAGGGAGGGGGGAAGGAAGGAAGGGAGGGAGGGAGGGAGTGAGGAAGGGAGGGAAGGAAGGACTTTCTCTGGTTAGTGTCCAAAACACACGTAATTGCCTCATATTTTTGTCATAAACTGACTTTGCCAGTGGGAAAAGCAGCCTCAGTACCTGCAAAGCAGCATTTCTCAGGAAGTTAGGAGGCGTCTGAGACAACGCATCTAGTCTCTTCTCTCACCCCCTGAACAAAGAGGGTCTTTACTGCCATGCTCCAAATTCTGCAGCAAACCACATTCTGAATTCCCATTCTAATACATTCCCCAACTATTTCAGCAACCCAGCTTTGCCTTTTGGAAAAGGATTTTAAAAAAACCTTTTTTTAAAAACCCCAATGCCTGGCTGCAAAAATGCCTTGTGAAATGTGCTTATGCCAGTGTAGACAGAACCACACAACAAGACGGATAATCCAGTTGCTTGGACTTTATTTTTTCCAGATCTGCTTTGGCCCTGGTGTGAACACAGGCCCCTATCACCACTGGGCCTGGCCAGCGGACATGCAACCTTGCTGCAAGCACAGCTGAACAAGTGATGTTTTGCTCAAGCTCTTAAATCTGTTGGCTCTGCTCTGAATCATACTCCAGCCATCTGAGGTGGGGTCTTTGACAGCCTCTTTTTCCTGCCTGTTCGTACTGTCATGGAAGCCCCCAGAGAAAGCCCTGGTTTCCTTTGTGCTCTGACTTTAACTACAGTCTGGAAGTTGCCTGGCATCCTCCTGGAAGTTCGTTTACATACTCCCACCTGAATGTCAGACCTAGAAGGCCTGAGAGGTCACCCCGGCCACCCACTCATTTCCTCAGTGAGGAGACTGAACCCCATCAGGGAGACTGACATGCTCAAGGCTACACCGTGTGATGGGGGCAGAAACAGGCCCAAATTCAGTCAACCTTGAGTGCCTGGGCATCAGAACTGAGCTTTGCCCACAGAGTAGAGCCCACTAGTGCCCCTAGTCCCCCAGAATTTTCTCAAGCCCAAACCTCCTCTTAGTGTTCCACAGACAGCTGAGCCTGGCCATTCCACCCCATCCCTCCACAGAGGCAGATTCCTTAGCAAATCGAGGGGTTTCCAGGCCTCCTCCTCCTTTCCCCTTAGACTCCTGCCTCCCGCATCCGATTGGCCTCAGTCTTACAGCCCGTAGCCCTATCCTTTGCCAGCTCTGCCAAAGCTCCACAGAAAGACCAAAGTATCTCTGATTTCCTGCTCTGGAAATATCACCAGATTCCTGGTCCTAGAAATTTGAACACAGCCCTCTCCTCTGTATCTGGGACTGGTGTTTCTCTTCTCATCTCCAGCGAGGTCCTCTTTAGGCCCAGAAATTAGACTCAGAGCTGACCAAGCGATTTGAGCGCTGGCCATCTCCCCATCGCTGCTCCTTCCCTGGCTCCCAGCTGAACTCGCACAAGCCCCTTCTCGCTGGCTCCAGTCCAACCGGCAGCCCTGGTGAGCCATCACTGAATCCCTGAGACAACCCTGTACTCACCTGGTTTCTCAGGGAGGGTCTCTCCCATTTCCCTGCACTCAGGGTATCCTGAGAGAGCTGGGAGGGGCACACAGAGGTTAGTAGGATTAGGCGGTGGGGCCTGAGTCCTCGGGACCAAGGACCAGGGCCAGGGTTGGATGGGACCAGCTCAGGCCTTCCCTCTGGCAGATGCTTCCTGTCCTCCCACCCCCAGTTCCCCTGCTCAGGGGCTGCTCCTGCCTGGAAAAGGGCTGGTCCAGAGGCAGAATTCAGCTCACCCATGGGGATGCCAGGAGTGTCAGAAAGGCCACTCCATGGCATCTGTCTGAGGCTTGCTCTGCCTTTTAAAAACACCCCTGTGTCTCAGTCTCTCTCTCTCTTTTTCTCTGTATTTACTTATTATCAGTAACTGAGGTCCTGGGTATGAACCAATTGCAAAGTGCTTTGTGAGGTGTTAGTGGGATTATTTCTCCTTCTCGGTGGCTTGCAGTGCCCTCTCTACTCCCCCCTCATATGAGCCCCACCCAGCCTCAGTCCCTGCCTTGGCCCAGTGCCTGGAGAGTCCTCCTTCCCTAGCTAAGTGCTGTCCTCACATACCACCTCCTCCAGGATGGCAACAGCCCTGTTTGTGTGCTGTTACTGCCTACCAGGCGCTGGTGTAAGAGCATCAGCCTCTTTCATCCCCATGGCAACCCTGTGAGGTGAGTCCTATTAGTGCTCTTGTTGAGGATGAACTAATAAATGAACTAATAAATAAAAGGTGGGCCTAGATCGGAATGCGTATCTAGCCCTAAGAGCGAGATTCTGGCAATGTCTGGGGTTAGGGCCTGGGCCAAATGGAAACTGATAACAAAAGGGACCGGGAGGAGCTACAAACCTGAAATCTGCTTTTTCCTGCAGTAGATCAAGGCCAGTACAGCAGCAACAATGGCTACTACAGCAATCCCAGTGACCACAGCCACAATGATCCCCATTGGTGAAGAGCTGCCCACGCTGGGCACTAGGGAAGATAGACGTTAGGGCAGGATGGGGGTTACTATTTTAATGACAACGTTTGTATTCTCCCTGTCCCACCTCCCACCTCCAATGCTATGTCCCAGTGCTTGTCACCTGAAGCTCTTCTGTGTCTGAGTCACTCACCAGTGCAAGACTCACCACATCCCCAGCCTCACCGGCACAGGGTTTCTGTGGCTGGACTTGTGCCTCCTCCCTACCCAGGTTTCTCCACCAAATGAATGAAAGCACACTGGTGAGCATGCAGGAGCAGAGGGAAGGGCTCCCCTTAGCCCTTGGGGGCAGTACGGAGGGTGGGCCCAAAGCCTCGCATAGCTGGAGGCATCATTACTCTATGGAGCACAGCCTTGAACAGTCCATGACATGCCAGACCTTCTGGAGTGAATGGCTATAACATGAGCCATGAGAGGAAACGAAGCAAACCTCAGCTCTTAGGAATGCCCAGGAGCTTAGGGAACCTCTGCATCAATGAGGGAGCTCTGCTTCGCTGCCATCTTCAGTCTGGGGCCTGCATTTCAAAGTGAAACAACAGCCTGACTACCTATTACCTGGGAGGTGAGGGCTCTAAGCTCTAGCCCCTACTTGTTGGTCCATACTTAGCCAGGCCTCCACACCACTCCTCTTTGCTCCAGTGCGCAATTTTGCTGCTATGGCCTTTCTCAGACCTCCATGTAGGCCCATGTGACCTCAGCCCTTGTCCATCCCCTCTTCTCCCCTCCCTACATCTTGGCAGACTCCCCATACCTTGGACAGTGATGGTCACAGGCTTGGATGAGTACAGCGCGTAGCCTATGTTTCCTGTGCAGTGGTAATCACCACTGTGACTATGGTTTGCTTGTGGGATGGAGAAGTTGGGATCCAAACGGGAAAATTTCTTGGATTTTCCATTCTGGAAGAATGTGACCTTGACCAGAGGCCTGTCCTTCCAGCTGTGGCATCTCAGCACGATGGTTTCTCCCTCCTGGAACTCCAGGTGAGGGGTCTGGAGCACCAGCCATTCTGAAAGGCACAAATATGATAAGAAGAAGTTGTAAGGATAGATTCCAAGGGTTTTTCAGTCTCAGAGGTACATTACTCACAGAACTTGAAACGATGTCTGGCAGAGAGAAATGAAGATGCTTCATGACAGACGTGAGCATTCTCTTATAGGCAATATATGGTATTATATCTATGGGACTTCTAAAAAACAGAAGTTTTCAGAAGTTTCAAAGATGCAGAGCAGATATTTAAAACAATTCTGAGGAATTTAAAATACTATGTTTGAATAGAGAAATGAGCGCATTTCAGTAACTGTAGAGGCTACTCGACAGGGCCTGAAGCCATCAGTTTTTGTGGTCTGGGGATTACTAATTTAATGGTAAGTTTTGTACAAGCTTTGGGAAGTGAGGGTGGGCAGCCACGAACTGTATTAGCAAAGAAGTAGAGCCTTTTTCCCCCCTTTTTTCCACATGCTGTTGCTGGTTTAAAAAAAAAATAGAGCCTTAATCATCCCTCATCCACCCTGTCTTAGTCTGTTCTGGCTGCTGTAACAAAATAGTATAAACTGGGTGGTTTATAAACAACAGAAATTTATTTCTCCCTGTTCTGGAGGCTGGAAAGTCCAAGATCAAGGTGCTTACAGCTTCTTTGATAAGAGCCTACTTCTTGGTTCACAGAACAGAACTGAGGCTTCTTGCTGTGTCCTCACATGGCGGAAGAGGCCTTTGAGGTCCCTTGGCCCTCTTTTATAAGGGCTCTGCCCTCATGACCTAATCACCTACCCAAAGACCCCACCTCCTAATACCATCACCCTGGGGGTTGCTATTTGATTAATTCATATCATATGAATTTTGGGGGCACAGAAACATTCAGACCATACTATACCCTGCATGAAATCTTCCATCCACATAAGAAATGAAAAGGTATGACTTTTGAATTCACACAGGTGAATTCAGTATTCATTTGTGACTCTGAATAAAAGGGGCATTCAAGAAAAATTTTAAACTTAAAATCACTTTTTCCTTTTTGCCTACAAACATCATCCCTCCCAACAATTCCTTCCCTTCATTGATGGCAGAGTAATCAGATTCCAAAATTCAGCTACCTCGGAGGACAAATCTATTAACAAAGTTTCAATAAATTTAATAAAGATGAAAATCAAATTGCTGTATCATAGGAATAAATATAATTTATTCTATCTTATTTAAATAAAAATTCATTTAAAAAACAGTTTTCTTTTTCTTTTTTTTTTTTGAGATGGAGTTTTGCTCTTATTGCCCAGGCTGGAGTGGAATGGCGCGAACTCGGCTCACTGCAAACTCCACCTCCCAAGTTCAAGCAATCCCCCTCCCTCAGCCTCCTGAGTAGCTGGATTACAGGCATGCGCCATCACGCCCGGCTAATTTTGTATTTTTAGTAGAGATGGGGTTTTTCCATGTTGGCCAGGCTGGTCTCGAACTCCCGACCTCAAGTGATCCATCCACCTCGGCCTCCCAAAGTGCTGGGATTACAGGCGTGAGCCACTGTGCCTGGCCAAAAGAAAACTGTTCTGTATATGAAAGGCCAGGTACCATTACTGAGATGGCATAAAACAGAAACTAAAGTCAGGATTGGGATTTTGGCTGTGCCATTAACTGCTGAGCTCTTGGGTCTAATCAGTTGCATTTCTTTGTACAATGGATGGGTGGGACTAGGTAGTTTCTCTCTAACAACCCTTCAGATCTCAATTTTTTTTTTTTTTTTTTTTTTTGAGACGGAGTTTCGCTCTTGTTGCCCAGGCTGGAGTGCAGTGGTGTGATCTTGGCTCACTGCAACCTCCACCTCCCAGGTTCAAGCGATTCTCCTGCCTCAGTCTCCCGAGTAGCTGGGATTACAGGCATGCGCCACCATGCCCGGCTAATTTTGTATTTTTAGTAGAAACAGGGTTTCTCCATGTTGGTCAGGCTGGTCTCAAACTCCCAACCTCAGGTGATCCTCCTGCCTCAGCCTCCCAAAGTGCTGGGATTACAGGTATGAGCCACCACACCCAGCCCTCAATTTTTATTATCTATATTTTTACATTTTCATAAGAAGAGTCAGAATTACTATCAGCTGTCCCTGGGAAGCCAATACAGAGAGGAGCTATGATGTCATTAGGCAGCTTTTGAGGTCAACTCAATATTTATTTATTCCCCTTCAGTAGAGCACCATCAACAGAAAGCGACTCCACCACCAGGATCTCTCTGGTACAGCAGCAGCCTTAAAGGACCACATAAACAAATCACCCTCTCAGTGTTGAACAGGAGAATCTAAAACACTGAATGTTTACCTGTGACCATCTCCAGGGTTTATGCACCAAGAGTGCAGCTCAAGTAAACAACAATAGAAATGTGCTTATATTTTCAGACATTGGAAGCAGGTAGAAACAGTATCTAAGCCAGGCGTGGTGGCTCATGCCTATAATCCCAACACTTTGAGAGGCTGAGGAGGGAAGATCACTTGAGGCCAGGAGCTGAAGACCAGCCTGGACAACATACTGAGACCCTGTCTCTATAAAAAGAAATAAAAATAAGTCACTTGGCATGGTGGTGTGCACCTGGAGTCCCAGCTACTTGGGGGGAAAAAAAGAAATACTATCTAGAAGCGTTTTCTCTACAGACTCTATTAAACTGAACACTGTCAGATGTTTACATAAACCTAAATCAGATCATGTGACTCCTTTAATTAAAGCCATCTCAACTCACTCAGGAATAAAAGTCAAAATAGTTGCAACAGCCTATCAGCCTCTGCCTGATCTACCCTTCACCCTCCCCTCACCTCTGACCTCATCTTCCAGACTGGATTCTGCACTCCCACCTGCTCACACCTGTCTGGCAGCCTCCTGCCTTAGAGCCTTTAGAGGTCTATTTCCTCCAACCTCTCTGCTTTACCACATTGCCACAGGAGGAGGGTAGTTTTTTAAAGTAGGGATTTCCTTCTGCTTCTCTCACACTCAGCTGTTTGTGGCCTCGTAACCCCCTTGCTCAATCAAGACTGAGGCAAAAACAACCTAACACATGCTGAGAAAATTATTAGAAATTCCCCCTTCCCCCACCACGCATGCTAAGCAAAAGGGGCGGGTGAAGTGGGGAATGAATGAGCAATTCACAACAGTGTCCCAGTAAGCAGTCCACCCCCACTCTTTCCTGCAAACCTCTGCCTGTAAACAGATTTCATCCGTCCTGGCCCTCCCAGGTCCACCCCGGGGCCTTCCTCCACTGACCGGAAAGCACAGTAAGATGCACAGCATCGCTGAGGCTGGTCTGGCCAGTCTGGCACCTGTACTCCCCGCTGTCATTGTTCTTGGCCTTGAACCTGTAGCTGGGCTGTGTGTAGGCGGGGATGAGATTCCCATTGTGGAACCACTGAGTGGAGTCGCTCTCAGGGCTGTGAGCCCCTCGGCATGTCAGAGTCACAGAGTCCTCCTGGAGCACGTTGATCCACGGGGGCTCGAGTTTCAGCACAGCCTTTGGGGGAGCTGCTGAGGGGCAGAGAGTGGAAAGGGGTGTGGAATAAATAACCCTGAAGGGACTGTGGATACCAAAAGAGCTCCCAAGGGAGGTCAGGCACCAAAGAGTCCTATTGTAGATGTAGTTCAAGATCTGTACTTGCAGCAGCCTCATTCCCTTGGGTCTTCAGTGGATCCAAGAAGCAAACCCCAGACCCCACTAAAATGGGGGAACTGCCCATGCTGAACCCAAGGTTGATTTTCAGTGGAATAGACATATCCCCCCCTCAGCAAACACAGCATCATATTATGAGGATACAACACTGTCAATACAAGGAAGCAAAGGGCCTACTCACCAGCTTGACTGTCTGCAGAAGCTGTAAAAGAGAAGAGAGTGGATCAACGTCAAGCAGGAGAAGACGGCTTCAAATTTAGCTGCGTATGTGAAAGGGGCAGGGGAGGTGAGCTTGGGCTCTTCCTTCTCCAGGACCCATCTCAAGATCCTGTTTCCAGTTGATCTTTTATAAGAGTATTCACTTCATATGTCCCCTTTATCTCATTTCCTGTTCCTCCTCATGACTACAAAGTACACATGAATGTTTGGTGCAGAATAGACTTTCCAGGGACTATGAAACTACCTCTGAATTCTGACCTTAGGAACCATTGGAACACTTAAGAATTCAGGGTCCTCTCTCCTCTTTCAATCTATCCCCTGCTTCCAGGGCCCAGGCCGGCTCCTTACCACACCGGTGGCTGGAGTCCAGGCAGTAGGAATGTCTGAAATTGCCCTATTTCAGAATGACCCTCACTCACCCAGCAGCAGCAAAACTGTCAATGGTTGAAGCAGCCACAGGTTGCTGGGACGTACATTCCGAAACATTAGGGTCTCCATAGTCATCCCAGCACTGTGCCAACGTCCAGTGGGGTTTAAGAGACAAGCTTAGAAAAGAGGAAGGAAATGGTTTCATCTTCTTGTGCAGCTGTCATCAGTCCTCAATTCTGTTTCTGCTAACCAATCAGGAACAATTCCAGTTAGGAGTTGAGTCTGCTTTACAGATAAGTCTATTACACACCAGCTTGTGTCCTTGTGAAAACCCGGGGGAGGGGTTACCGTTGTGCTGGCCGGTATACCCCTCCTTAGAGTGTTCTTTTTCTGTTTAAGATAATTCCTGGTCGGCCGGGTGCGGTGGCTCACGCCTGTAATCCCAGCACTTTGGGAGGCCAAGGCGGGTGGATCACGAGGTCAGGAGATAGAGACCATCCTGGCTAACACGGTGAAACCCCGTCTCTACTAATAATACAAAAAAAATTTAGCCAGACGCGGTGGCAGGGAGTCCCAGCTACTCGGGAGGCTGAGGCAGGAGAATGGCGTGAACCCGGGAGGCGGAGCTTGCAGTGAGCCCAGATAGCGCCACTGCACTCCAGCCTGGGCGAAAGAGCGAGACTCTGTCTCAAAAAAAAAAAAAAAAAAAAAAAAAAGATAATTCCTGGTCAAAATCTTATCCAAAGGCATTAGAGTAGTTTGCTTCCAACAGGAGCCAAAAATGACCAGCAATGCAGCCTGACAGAGAAGAGGGGAGCAGAGCCTGGGAAGAAGATAATGTCCAGCTATTTTTTATACCCACAGGACAGAAACTTAAAGTAGAAAATTACCTTGTTTTTCACGATATTTTCTCCTACTGAAATTTTCTTTTCTTGAAACGGGAACCTTTTCTCCCACTGAAACTGCAAGTAGTTTTCCCTCTATGTTTTCCATTACAGAAATTGTAAGGAACTGCCCATGCGGAGCAGTTGATTTGCACACATATTTATATCTTTCAAAAATGGAACACAAATAATGGGGTTATAAATTTGCAAACATTTTTGAAGGGGATTTAGGAACTATCTATTAAACATTTGAAATTTGTAAGCCTTATCACCTAAAAATTCCATTTCAAAAAATACGTCCAATAGAAACACTTAGGTGTGAAAAAAAATCAACAAGAATATTCATTGCAGTATTGTAGCATATAAGGAAAAAAGTCAAGATTAGAAGATAATAGTGACAGTTCAAGACCATCCTGGGCAACAGAGTGAAATCTCATCTCTATAAAATTAATTAAAAAGTAAATAAAATGGGGGATTTTATTAAATAAATAAAATTTATTTTTATAAATTTAATAAAATAAAAGTAACTGCCTTATAGAGTTGTTTTGAAGGTTAAATAATGTCAGGTAAATTAATTGTATAAAGTACTTAGAATAATAACAAAAATATCAGAAAATGTTAAATAATTTAATTACTATCTTTATGCTACTCTTTTATGGATGGGCCTGTGAGAAGACAGTGACACCCCTGTATTTAGTGGGTGGTATTTTACCTGAAAAGGGTGCTCATTCCCAGTGCCTAAGGAAGTATGTTTCCCAGAGCAGGTGGAGAGCCACTGCTGGTGCAGTGGGAATCTTGCTCGCCATAGTGGTTGCTAGTTATCATGCACATAGTCTGGACCTCCTGAGAGTCAAGGCATACAGGATGCAGTCCAGGGTAGGAAGTATAGCAACGTATGCTCCATGAAGTGGCAAGTTGGGAGTAAGCTAGTAAAGACCCCCAGGGAGGTGCCAGCAGAGCTAGAGACATATTCTGCGGAGAGTATCTTACAGAGAATGTGACAGAGTATATGGGTCTGAGAGGGGGCTGGTTATGGTAGATTTAGACATTGTGATCATGGCTAGGACTAGAGAGATTCCTAGGGGAATACCCATACACTAAAAATTAAATGCACACGTCATTTCTATACAGGCAAAAGAATGTTATCCTCACATATGCAGGTGGCAAAGGAAGGAGCAATAAATTGTTCTCAGGCCATCTATACTCTGCTTACCCATGAGATACACTATACCCCACCCCAGTCCAACTGTAAAATTTCAGGACAATGATTTTGTATCTAAGGTAGCCTTTAAAAAACACAAATACGTTTAAACTTTTCCCAAAAAAAATTTTTTTTTTTTTTTGAGAATGAGGTCTCACTATATTGCCCAGGCAGGTCTTGAACTCCTGGACTCAAGCTATCCTCTCACCTCTGCCTCCTTAAGACCTGGGATTACAGGCATGAGTTACTGAGCCCAGCACTTTTCCTAAACCTTTTCTGAGACTTTATAGCAATATATTCTGCCCAATCACCAAGACCACATCCTGAGTGACTCCTAGGAACTAACTGTGTGGAAGGGACTTAAACCTTCTGGGTAGCCAGATAAAGCTATTCCCAGCAAGGAGAAATTTCCTAGAAACCAGCCACAAATATTTGTCAATTCTTCAGACTTTTCATAATACTTTGTATTCCTCATTCCTAAGTAACTATTGTACCCTCTGCAATGGATTTTATTTTTTTATAATTTTTTAAATTTATTTGTTTTTCCTTGTCATTTAGTAAAATCTCTTGAGAGTCCCAAGTCTTGGGAAATCAAGGGAAGGGATTTTTGTCCACTCTTTGGCCAGAACATTGAAAGAGGATTGGTGTATCCCCTAGAGATCTATTATGGCAGGGTCAGCAGTTATTAAATAAGAAGATTCTAGAGGGAAATTGTGATGTGGGTCTGAATCAAAGCCTCTAGGTCAACCACCCACTCCCACTGCACAGCAAAGCATGAGGTGCAGTGTTCTGTTTGAGTGTGGAAGTAGGCATCTCCTTTCACCTACCCAATGCCATAGCACTCACATTCCCAGGACATCTACCTCTGGCTTATGTTCTCAAAAGACTGTTCACCTCTTCATGTTGTTTCATTAACAAAATCTCCTCTTTGAGATGACTGGGATGTCGGCACCCACACAGAATCAATAATGTCAAGCCAGCTCAAGAAGGGCTACTCCTGCTTTTTTGTTTGTAGGAGTTCCTTCCTCAGTGGGGTTCTAGTTTGACCCTAAGGGAGAGGGAGTCTACAATTAGGATTTTATTAAGTTACTTTTCAGATTGAATCCAGTTGAGGGAGAAAGACTGGCACGTTGGAGGGATTTACCATTGAAACAGAGCTAAAGGGATGCTGTGGAATAATGAAAAGTAAACACAACCTATAATCAGCTTAAGTGGAAATAAATGGCAAACTGTGGCAATGTGATACTTTATACACACTCCCTCCTCTGCCCCCGGGGGTGGCTGTAGGTATTAAAAGAGACAAGGCAAGTAAAAGCTGCAAACTCTCTGCTCATAAGTAAGAAATATTTGATAATTTTGGGTCACCCCAAAGACAATGTCATTAGAGGATATTGTGTTTGAGGCCTTGAGAAGTGAGGGGAAATCTAAAATTAGAAATAATACTGTTTTAGTTTCTCAGAAGATCAGAAAAGCCATTTCTTAATACTAAAGAAGATAGAAAACTATTCATTACTACACAACAAAGAATTCAAGAGAACCGGCCAGGCGCGGTGGCTCAAGCCTGTAATCCCAGCACTTTGGGAGGTTGAGGCTGGCGGATCACGAGGTCAGGAGATCGAGACCATCCTGGCTAATACGGTGAAACCCCGCCACTACTAAAAATACAAAAACATTAGCCAGGTGTGGTGGCGTGTGCCTGTAGTCCCAGCTACTCGGGAGGCTGAGGCAGGAGAATGGCGTGAACCTGGGAGGCGGAGCTTGCAGTGAGCAGAGATTGTGCCACTGCACTCCAGCCTGAGCGACACAACAGAGTGAGACTCTGTCTCAAAAAAAAAAAAAAAAAAGAATTCAAGAGAACCAGGATTTCAGACACAAGAGCAATTTGATATTAAGAAGTTCTGGCAAATTAAACATGCTAGGACTTCTGAGCAGTCAGTAGCATTAAATAAGGTATGTTTCTTTCAAAACTTCAGCTCCAGCCTTTGCCTTCCTTCCCCCTTACTCCACTTTTGCCTCTATATATGAATATTTTACCTCTCTAACATGAACATCTGAACCTGGACATGACCCCTGGTTTTTGGCTTGTTACTACTCAAAATGTGCTGAGAGTGCACTATAGTCTTACCACACTGCAAGTAGAGACCGAACAGAAATTGGAATTCAGACTACAAGAATAGAAGAAAAAGGCATTTTTGAGGAAGAAACATAAAAGGGAACCTACTAAAACTTTAAATGACATATCAAAAGCCAATAGATGGATACTTTTCCCCTTCTAGGGAAAATTAGGAAAGGGTATATTTTTCTAGAGAAAAATGTGTGTGTGTGTGTATATGTGTATATGTGTGCATGTGTGTGTGTATGTATCTGTATGTGTTTGTGTGTGTATGTATCTCTGTGTGTGTGTGTAAATGTGACCTAGCAGAGTACCATGAGTCATCCCATATTCTAGGAGGGCCCAAGGTTTTATTTTTGTTTTTTTGTCTGTTTTTGATATTGAGAAAGGCAGGCAACAGAATTTACAAAGAACTTAAGAAGATTAGTTGTTTTTGTAGGCTTTATAGACAAGCTTTGTAAAGGAACAGTTCTTGAGAGAAGAAATATGTACTTGGATTTAATATTTAAATGTATGATAGGCAGGAGAAGAGGAGTTCACTCCAAGAAGATTCAGAGCCCTTGTGTACACATATCTCCTGGTGACTTGTTCTGTTATTTCAGGTTAGTGGTCAGAACTGTAGCAGTTCCTTTGTAGGAGGAAATCCTACCAGGCTTGGATTTTTAACAATCCTGCTGTAAGATTTCCTAACCACCTACTCCAACACGTTTTCCAGAACTTATAGAAATTCTATTCAGCATCCAGATCTCAGGAGCAGCATTCCTGTGGTGTTGAAGAGGATTTCAAACTTAGTGCAAAAGACCTACAAGAGTTTAAGGATTATGATAACCTGTGAACAAGATCAGGAATAGAAACAGTATGGCCCACAAAAACAAAGATACAAAGTCTTCCCCTTTCTCTGGAAGAGGTTCATATATAGGAAACTCTCCCTGAGGCAGGAGAGTCAAAATGTGTCTGAGCACAACTGCCATTGGAAAATAATATCTTCTTTCATTATTATATCGGGCATTGTTATTTTTCCTGTGATTAGATATGCCTCTGACCCATTAGAATAACAAAGTGCAAACAGAGCCTCGGAGGGGTGTCCTCAGGTATAACTGTGAGAATTGCCTGGGAAACAGCCTCAGAGCACCCAGACAACAGAGTTTCATTCATTCAGCAAGTATCTATTGGGTGCTTACCAGGTACTAGACTGTTCTAGACGCCTCAGATACATTTGTAAATAAAACAGACAAAAATCCCTGCATTCAGAGAGCTTCCATTCTATTGGAGAGAGACATAAAGTAAACAATAAACACATTAAATAAGTATATAATATTATATGAAATGATACAAAGTATGGGAGGAAAAAGAGCAGGGAAAGGGGATTAGAAGTGGAAGTGGATTGCAATTTTAAGTAGAGTGAGAAGGTGACAGTTGAGCAAAGATTTGAAAGATGAAGGAACTGAGCTCACGGCTATCTAGTGAAAGAACATTTCTGGCAGACAAAACAATCAGGAGAGGAACTGAAACTGCTTTAAGCCTGGAATGTTCCAGGAGTTGTTTGGAGTGGAACTGAGGGAGGGAGCGAGCGGCAGGAAATGAGGTCAGAGAGGAAATGAGAGACCAGATCACACAAGACCTCATGAGATTGTTCACTTTGACACAAATGAAATGGGGAACTTTTGGGAGATTTTGAGCATAGAAGTGATATGATCTGAAATGTTTTTGAAAGACCATTCTGATTGCTGTCTTAAGAAAAGATTGTAGCAGGGCAAAGGCAGAAGCAGTGAGACAAGTAGGACGCTGTTGCAGCAAGCCAGGCATGAAAAGATGGAGGCTAGTACTAGAGTAGTAGTATAGAGGTAGTAGGAAGTCTACATTCTATACATACTTTAAGACAGAACAACCAGACACAGTGGCTCACACCTGTAATCCCAGCACTTTGGAAAGCCAAGGCAGGAGCATCAGTTGAGCCCGGGAGTTTGAGACCAGCCTGGGCAATATAGCAAGACCTCATCAATATAAAAAATCAAAAGAATTAGCCACCTATGGTGGGACTACGCCTGTAGTCCCAGCTACTCAGGAGGCTGAGGTCGGAGGATCGCTTGAGCCTGGGGTATCAAGCCTGCAGTGAGCTGTGATCACACCCCTGCCCTCCATCCTGAGTAACAGAGCAAGACTCTGTCTCAAAAATAAAATGAAAATAAAAAAATAAAATGAGGATAAAACCACCAGAATTTCCTGATAGACTAGATGTGGGAAGGAGATGAGTCCAAGATTTTTAACCTAAATGTCTCAGTTGTTTATTGCACCATAAAAAACCACCCCAAAACTTAATGGCTTAAAACAACCAATTTCTTATCTCTTATGCTTCTTCTGTGGGTTGACTGGGCTCAGATGGGCATTTTTGTTTGGGGTCTTTTATGCTACTGCAGTCAGTGGTAGAGTTTTATGCAGATTTGAATGCAGAAGATGACCTGGGAGAATAATGCTTCTTGTGTTGACTGGCATAAACATGGATAAAGGATATCATGATATATTCAAAATAAGTAAAATGCCAGTGAAGCTATGAGTGTTGGCATGTAGAGGACGGTGGTAATCTGGGGCTCTCTCTTGATGCCTGTTAACAAAAGACTGGTTGTAAGTCCTGAGTTCATTCTGAGTGTGCTGACTCCAGCTGATGGAGTTGAGGTTGCCTAGAGAAGCCACGCATTACTCCAAATATATGGCCTTTCTTGACCCTGATAAAGTGGGTTAGGGTAGAAGTCCTGGGTAATCTAAGGTCTTGGTCCCAGGGAACAGGGACCAATCTTGACCTCTTTGGGGAATTAGTAATTTTATACATTGTCTTCCTCCAGACCTTTGCTGTCCAATATGATGGGAGTCATCAGCCACATATGGATATTAAAATGTTGTTAGTCCAAACTGAAATGTGCTATAAGCATAAAATACACAGTGACTTTTGAAAACAGTATGAAAAAATGAATATTAGATATCTCATTAATATTTTATGCTAATTACATGTTAAATGATATTTTGAATATGTTGGTTATATAAAATATTAATAAAATTACTATCTTGGTTCTTTTTACTCTTTTTAATGTGGCTACTAGAAAATGTTAAACTACATATGTGATTTATGTGATATATGTATTGGACAGAGCTGCTCTTATACCCTTGATGGGGCTGAAGACATCTGGAAACTCATGTGTGAGATCCCTCTGAACCCTTCTTCTTAGAATCATTGCACTCCTTCTCCATATGGTCAGAGTTTCATCATTTCTCTTGAGAGTTAGAAATCCTAGAACCCTCAGGCTTCTGACAGTTCTAAGCTTGAATGCCTTTGCCCCTGCCCCCAGGTTTTTTGTAAGTAGAGGTTTGCAAACAAAATTCCTCTATTTTGCTGTAACCTGGTAACTTTCACATGTACAAGGGGGTGCTCAACACCCTCTTAAAATCTCTTCATCCCAACTTTCTTTGTAATCGATTTTTTTATTATTTCATTAGCATAACCTCAATTGTTAGTTTAATGTTACCAAAATCCCTCTTAACAGCTATAGTTATCCCTTACCATAATTGTTTCTGATACAGTTTGGCTCCTAGGGGTTCAAGTTAACATTACCTAAATAAGCATAGGAATGTTTATTCTCTCTGGATGCAAGAGTACTGAAGTGCTGCATCTTGTCTCAAAATTTTGAATTTATGATAAATTTTACAATAGATTTATGCATTGCCAAAAAAAAAAGGAAAGAAAGAGAAAAATGTGGAGGAGGACATCTGATGACAGCTAATTCCAGCTGCTGACATCAGAATTTAAGGGCAGAAGGCTTATTTATAAATCACAGGAATAGAACATTGAAATCTAACCCCTTCATTTTACAAATAAGGAAACCACAGCTCAAACAAGAATTGTGAGTTGACCCAAGGCAGACCTCTCCCATGCCACTCTACCTCATTGTCTCCATTCAGTTATTTGCACTGCCTACTCAAGACATATTTTATCATGTCCCTGTATCTAATTGTCTCTGTTGTTAGTTTTTCCATAATTCAAGAGTAAGATCTTCAGAATGAAAGTTTCTCTAGGGCAGAAATTCTAATAGATTCATTACACTTATTTTTGCTGAATTGGGTAAATGGGCACAGGAAGACAAGAATACTCACATTTGTTGAGCATCCGACTTTATTATAATTACTGATTTTTCTATGTAATATCGGCTTATCTATCTAATATCAGCTTCTCTAAAGTGATTTTTGGGGGTAAATATTCCCCCAAAGTTTAGTTTTCTATATTGTTTCATTGGAAGATAGGATGAGAAAGTTCTTGCGGGCCAGAACTTCAAAGAGCACACAGAATCTTCATCAACTTATAAATAAGTCAACAATTTGTCCCTGAAGTTTAATACCATTGCATACAGTCAACATGATATTTGCCTAGAAAACTGTCAAAGCAACTGGTACTAAAATGCTCACCATGGCTCATAGAACAATGTTTACGTTCCCATTAATTGACTGCTTTTTGAACAATATAGCTTGTGTTTATTTCTCCACCCCTAGTATCAAAATCAAGCAGGTCAGCCCAATTGATATGGTTCTATGGGGTCATGGATGATGGATGGTTATTGGTATGTTGATAGCAAAAATATCCATGAAAAAATTTTAAAATAAATTTTAAAAATCATAGCTTTCTAAAAATATTTTTTAAATTCCTATAGCTGAAGGTGCATGGATTTTAAGTTCAAATAAAGAATTGTCTTCAGGAGAGAGTATCAGATGTCAAAGACATCTGATAATTTTTCCAAATACATTATCAAGAATACCAGAGAGTCGTGAACCTGGGAGGCGGAGCTTGTGGTGAGCCGAGATCGCGCCACTGCACTCCAGCCTGGGCGACAGAGCAAGACTCCGTCTCAAAAAAAAAAAAAAAAAAAAAAAGAGACCTGAGAGTTTGAGATTTGGATTACAGATCAGTGGAAGAGTGTCTAGGTAAATACCAAAGCAATACCAGTTGCTGTTTGCTGTTTGCTGATTATAGATTGACTTCTATATTAACTGGGGATGTGAAGTAGATAGGCATCCCCATATAAAGCACTTGGAGAAGAAATCACTTCCTGTTAAACCTGACAGGATAAATTTGTTGCTAAATATACCTCTAGAATACACCTCTAAAATATACCAATAGAAATATAAGAAATTCAATTTTACATTTTTAAAATTAATTTTAACAATATATTTTATTTAACCCAATGTGTTAGTTTTCTAGAGCTGCCATAACAAAGTACCAAAAACTAGGTGGCTTAAAAAACAGAAATTTATTGTCTTACAGTTCTGGAGGCCAAAAGTCCAAGATCAAGGTGTCAGTAGGGTGAAGGCACTAGGGAAAGATCTGTTCCAGGCCACTTTCCTAGGTTATGGTAGTTCCTTAGCGTATGGCAGCAGAACTCCAACTTCTCATGCTGTTCTCCTTGTCTATATGTCTGTCTTTCTATCCAAATTTCACTTTTTAAATTAGGACACAAGTCATATTAGATAGGGGCCCACTCTACTCCAGTATGACCTAATCTTAAATAACTATGTAGAAAGCAGAAGCCTCATTTGTAAATAAGCTCACACTTGCAGGTACTAGGAGATAGAACATCAACATATGTACGTTTTATTGTATGTCGATTACATGTCAATAAAGCTGTGAAATGAAGCTAATTGTAAAAATATTTAATACAGAAAGACAAATGACATAAATCCCTACTCATCATATTATCATGTCATGAATTTCAGGGGGTTATGTGAAAAATACATACACATGATTTATTATCTCCTATATGATTATACTTTGATACCATTTCCTTTTCTAATGAACTACTTATATTAGTTATCTATGACTGCATAATAACTTGCTGTAAAACTTACCAATTTAAGCTAACGAATATTTATTATGTCAACAGTTTCTGTGGGTCAGGAATCCAGGAGCAGCTTAGCCTCATGGTTCTGGCACAGGGTCCTCATGAGGTTACAGTCAAGCTGTTGGCTGGGGCTGCCATTATTTGAAGTTTCAACTGAGGCTGGAGCATGCCATTCCAAGCTCATTCTGGTGGTTGCTCACTTAGGTAGCCTTAGCTCTTCCACATGTGGGCCTCTCCATAGGCTGCCTGTATGTCCTAAAAAATGTCTACTGGCTTCTTCGAAATACCTGTGTGTCCTCACAAAATGATATTTCGCTTCTGTGAAAAGTGGATTTTGAGAGAGACAGAGAAAGAGGGACAGGGAGCCTAAGATGAAGCCATAGGCTTTTACAACCTAATATTAGAAGAGATGTACCTTCATTTTTGCCATATTCTATTTTTACGAAGACAAATTGTGATATGATGTGGGAGCAATCTGCAGGGGGTGTGAATATAAGAAGGTGGGATAATTAGAGGCTGTTTTAGAGGTTGACTACCACAAAAGTATAACTGACATATGTACTTACCTACTCCTCCCTTATACTTTTAAACTGCCACATAGTGTTTTGTAGCTCATAAACAGGCTCTTAACTATAAATATGTGGCATATTTTCTAATTTTCTGTATTAGAGATAATGAAGCCATGAAGATACAACTTTGCCAATGGGTGCAAATATTTGAGTAAGATAAATATATAGAGTGGAATTGTTAGGGTTAAGAATAAACATTTCTTTGGGAGGCCGAGGCGGGTGGATCACGAGGTCAGGAGATCGAGACCACGGTGAAACCCCGTCTCTACTAAAAATACAAAAAATTAGCAGGGCGTGGTGGCGGGCGCCTGTAGTCCCAGCTACTTGGAGAGGCTGAGGCAGGAGAATGGCGTGACCCCGGGAGGCAGAGCTTGCAGTGAGCCGAGACTGTGCCACTGCACTCCAGCCTGGGTGCCTGGGTGACAGAGTGAGACTCCGTCTCAAAAAAAAAAAAAAAGAATAAACATTTAAGATGTAGATGCATTCTTCCAAATTTTTATTTCAAAACTTTGTAGTGTTAGATTAGGTAGACAGCCAGAAATGAGCAGGCAAGGGAGCCCCCTGGAAAAAGAAGTCCTGGAGATGCTGCCCACTGACAGTCAACCAAAAGAAAATGGCTAAATTCGCTACATCTGGCCTTGTGGTTAGGCTCCTCCAGCCCTGAAGGGGACTTAATAGGCCCTAGCTAGAGATAACCATGCTAGGGATTTTCCCCACTGGCAAACACAATCCTCCAAAAACTTGTCCTAGAGTATACGTTTGCTCATTTTAACAGTAAAAACACACCCCTAGAGATTTTAAATGCTAATTAGACCTGCAACATGTATACCAGCATGTACAACCACAGAGCATGCATGCCCAAAGGGACCTCCCAAAACATACATGCAAGTGACACCCCCTCAAGCCCTTTCATGAATAATCATGTAAGATTCTCATAGAGAGAGTCACCCAGCACTACCAGCTGCTGGCTTATTCTTTTGAGCAACTCACTCTGACTCATCTTTCAGAGTGTAATGTCTACTTAAATAGACATTACTACTACTAGTTTTTCAGCCAGGCCAGCTTGGAGTTGTTTTCTACTCCTCTCTAGGAATGTACTTTGTCTTTTTTTCAATAAACTCTGCTACTTAACCCTTGCTATGCGTCTCTTGGCTGAATTCCTTCTTCCAAGTTAAGAAGAACCTAGGATTCCCGCACTTGCCAGTAATAGTACTATAATTTCACATTCAAAAAAAAAAAACGATAATAGTGACCATTTTCTCAGACCTTCAGCAATGCTGCACTACCAAATATTTAAAATAATACCAAAGGCTAAAAAATATCACAAATTAGAAGTTTGCATAGATGGATGGACATGTGATAAAGGATATATAATAGGATGTTAAAGACACAATCTAGATGAGTTTGCAAGTATTATTAGTTTCCCAGGATGGCTGCAACAAATTACCACGAACTAGGTGGCATAAAATGACAGAAATTTGTTCTATCACAGATCTGGAAATTAAAAGTGTGAAATCAAGATGTCAGCAGGACCATGCTCCCACTAAAGTCTTCCCATGCTTCCACTAGGGAAGAATCTTTCTTTGCCTCCTCCTACCTTCTGCTGACTCCCAGATATCCTTCACATTCCTTGGTCTTTGGCAACATGACTTGAGTCTCTGTCTACACCTTCAGATGGACTTCTTTTCAGTTTGTTTCTGTGTGTCCTCTCCTCATTTTAGACAGCATTTACCTTCACTTTATCCACAGGCTGTCCACCAAGCTTCAAATGATAAGACACACTGAATGCTTGCAGAAATATCTGATTAAAGACTAATACATCATCAATGACCCCAAAATGAGTATGTAAGATTTCTCATTTGCAGAAATATCTGATTAAAGACTAATACATCAACATCCCAAAAATGAGTAAGATTTCCCATTTCACTATAAATATATGTAAATTAAATGAAATTTTCAAAACATAAATGAGAGTACACAACCTCAACTTTTTATACACACAGCTCAGGATCTGGAACCAGTGAAACAGCCAGAGCACTTGATGGCGTAAGTGTTATCCTCAGAAATCGCAGACTCTGACAGGTGGCCAAACCAGTAGACAAAGATGCCCTCAGCAGAGAGAAAAGTAGCCTTTCATTCACAAAGTTTCCATTGGCAGAAGAATTGCTGTGACAAAGTCCTGGCCAATTCTCTATAAGTGTCTCTGTCTGCATACATACATCCATTGTTAGTGTGTGTGTTGTTCTTGTTGTTCTTTGTGTGAAAAACAAATGTCAGCTAGAAGTCTATCCTAATGCCCACCCCCCATCACACACACTCCTGGTCAGTTTGACTGTTCAGTTTTCCTCAATGGGTCCTCTCCTTCCACACTTCAACCTCCATTGCCAGGTTGCTCTAACTAGCCAGAACTCTGAAGATTCATTTTCACATCCAGAATACACAAGAAACTCAAACATATCAACAGTGAGCAAGCCCAGGAACACGAACACACACACACACACACACACACACACACAGCTGACCACCACCACATACAAATACCATCTAAACCCATTAACAAGTGGGCAAAGAACACATAGGAATGGCCAACCAATACGTGTATGAAGAAAATGCTCAATATCACCAATTATCAGGGAAATGCAAATTGAAACCATGATGAGCTGTCATCTTACCCCAATTAGGATGACTATCATTAAACGGAAGAAAAAATAACCAATCCTGGCAACGAGATAGACAAAAGGGACGACTTAGACACCATTGGTGGGAAGGTAAATAAGTACAGCCATCATGAAAAATAGCATGGAGATTTCTCAAAACAAAACAAACCCCTGCCCACTCTGATAACTAAAGTTAGAGCTACCATTGAATCCAGCAATCCCACAGCTGGGTATTTATCCGAAGCAAAGGAAATCCAGATATCAGAGGGATACCTGCACCCCTATGTTTAATGCAGCACTATCCACAATTGCAGAAACATCAAATCAACCTAAGTGTCCATCAGCCAGGAAATGAACAAAAAAATGTGGCATATATACACCATGGAATACTATTTGGCCATACAAAGGAACAAAATCCTTTCATTTGCAGCAACATGGATAGAACTGGAGGTCACAGTGTAACATCAAATGAGCCAGGCACAGAAAGAAAGGGCATGTTCTCACTCCTATGTGGGAGCTCGGAAAGTTCACCTTGTCGAGGTAGAGAGCAGAATAATAGATACCAGAGGCTGGAGAGGGTGTATGGGTGACTGTGGTGAAGAGAGGTTTGTGGCAATTACCTTGCTCAATTAATTTAAAACAAAAAGGAGATATTGGAGGCCACACAAATGTTTCTTATGATTAGGCATAATTGAAGCCTGTCAGTAACAATATGAACCTGTGACTGCCACATTTACTACTTGAGACCATCACTACAGAAGTTACTACTGTTACTGCTTGAGACCAAAGCTACAGCAGTTACTACAGTTACGACTTGACCATCATTACAACTGAACAGAGGGACAAACACAGAAATAATAAAAAACAAAAGAAACGATCTTAAAGAAAGGGGAACCGGGGAAGAAGAGAGCTCCCTGCTTCTAGTGAGCAAAGGCAGCCCCTGAGTTTCTACAGCCCTTTGTATTGATTGGGTAACAAGAGCAAGGAGGAGGAGGTAATGATTTGTTGGCTGCTTAACTGATCACAGGTTCATATTGTTACTGACAGGCTTCAATTATGCCTAATCATAAGAAACATTTGTGCGGCCTCCAATATCTCCTTTTTGTTTTTAAATTAATTGAGCAAGGCAATTGCGGGCTGTGTAACCCTTAATTGCCAGTTGGTGATCCAGCTTCATTTTTCTTAGCCCTTATTCAAAATAGAGTTGCTCTGGTTTGAATGCTTCTTACATATCTCCCCCTTCCCTTTTACAAGAGGACCCTTAATCCTAAGGGTTGCAGAAGGATGAAGGTCCGTCTTCTGCAACTTCTTCATGCTGAATAGAGGTGATTATATTCCTGCCTATTAGGGTCTCTTGTATTCAGGGTAGAGAGGAGCTCAGTCACAAAGCATTGGTCCATTAAGCACCGATCGTACCTCTGAGTTCCAGCAAAAGGTGAAACCCTGGCGCTCCAGCAGTTTCTCAGCTTCCTGTGTGGTTTTCCTGATCTGTCCCCATGTTATGGGGGTTGAAGTCAGCGTGACTCCGGTTGGTCCTCGTTCCATCTTCACATTCAAATTCAACTGGTTCATGTCTCATACTGTGGGAACCGGTCCATGGTTGGGATCCATGGGTCCTTCTAGTCTCCCGTTCCATGGTCATACACACCTTGAGGGCACCCACATGGTTTGTTCATCTTCTATAAAGACACAAGCATACCCTCATCCCCACTTAGTAAATTTACTGAAACAAAAGCAAAGGTTCCTGTGGCTGTAGCCAGGAGGCATGCCATTGCTGAGCATTTGTTCTACAAGCTGTAACTCAGCTTCTGCCTCTTTGGTTAATTACCATGAGGTAAAACTTTCCACAGAAGAGACAGGATCTTTCTGATTAACAGAAGACACAGAAAAAGCAAATGAAGACTTATCCTTCTCGTAAACAATCCTCAAGATCTATTACCAAGAGAGACCAGTCTCTTGCTCCCGTATCCATAACCCCACAAAACTTTTCTTCAATCTACACTGCACAAGTGGGTCTATGAGATGCTATGGGTTGTGATAGATAAATCTCTTAGGTGTGCTTCCAAATCCCTGACCTCCTCCCTTCTTCTTGGGTAGAGAAGGATACAATTTACAGGGAATAAGCAACAACTGAGCAATACACTCTCCCGTTTCAAAAACCCAAAGATCTTGTAACATTACCACTACCTGAATTTCTCCTTCACAATCAAAATCAACAACTCCTGGGCCTGTAAGTTAAGACAGCTTTTACCAAAATCAATCCCATGTATCTTGTTGGAAAAGATCCCCAAATACCAATGGGAATCTTTGTGAGTTTGTTTCCTCTAATTAACATAATTTGTTCTCTAACTAGGAGAGCTAATCCTGTGTTTCCAGGTGTTCCAGGGGAGAGGGAATCAATGTGCCTCTGGAAACCCACCCTCAGATGGAGTTGTGGCCTGGACAGGGAATGCCTTCATAGTTTGAGGTACTGGGTCCAGGCCCCCTTCTCGTTTCCCAACAGGAGGATGCCACTTTGATGAAATTTTGAGTGGCATTGATTAGCCCAATGATTTCCATTATTACAAGGAGGGCAAAGTCCTGGCGTTTTTTCTGTTAAGATGGGGACTGTTAGAAGATCCCTTTTTCCCAGATGTCTGGCAGCCTTCTTTTTGAAGTGTCCAATTTTTCTATACTTATAACACTTTCCCACTTTAGGGCTTGACCCTTGGCTTCTTTTAGATCTGTCAGTTACCAAAGTAGCCATTTCCTGAGTCAATACTGCAGAGCAATGAAGCTCAGTTCCCACCTCTTGACAAGCTCGGAGAAAACCTCCCAAGTCCTCTGCACACCTCACAGGTGCCAGCACATGTTTACAATCCATGAAAGCCAAAGCTAAAGTTAGCCTTTCTGTAGCCATAAAAGATGGTACAAGCCAATTTTCATTCTCCCTCTCCCGTTCACTACTTTCCATAGGTGCTATAGGTGGGGCAAAACAATTATCTTAAACCCTGAAATAATGGCAAGAAGATGGTATGTACCAAACTCCAAACAAAAAACAGAAAAGAAATAATCAAATTCTTCCTCATGTTACCCTGATTAAAAAACTTCCCATTCTTTGTACCTCTAGGGTAGTGACTAGCACCTTTTTAGAGCAATGACCTTATGTTGCTGCTGGCAGACTTGTAATAGGATTTCTGGTTTATCTGATTGGTTTTAGTTTTTTCTGTTCTTTAATTTTTTCTGTTCCAGCAGACCTTACTCGTTCAAGTCCCTATAAGACCCTATCTGTCCCTATCTGTCCCTACAAATCTCTGCTAGTCTTTGCTAGTCTCTACTTTTGTACCTCTTTGGGGCACTGACTTTATATTGCAAGTCTTTGCTGGTCTTTATCTATCCCTATCTGTCCCTGTCTGTCCCTACCTATATCTACTTACTTATCTCTACTTACTTAACTCTTTCTTAACTCTACTTACTTTACTTTCTTAACTCTACTTACTTAACTTACTTATCTCTACTTACTTATTTCTACTTATCTCTATTTGCCCCTGCAGTCCTTTTCAGGTCCCTTCAGGTTTCTTTTTTCCCCGATAGTCCCTGTTCAGACACCACTTGTGGCAGACTGCCACAGTTACTACTTGAGACCATCATTACAGCAATTACTACTGTTACCACTTGAGAGTGTCATTATGACTGGGACAAATGCAGAAATGATAACAAAAAAACAAAAGAAACTATTTTAAAGAAAGGGGAACCAGGGAAGAAGAAGAGAGCTCCCCACCTCTAGTGCACAAAAGCAGCCCTTGAGCTTCTACAGCCCTTTGTATTTGTTGAGTAACAAGAGTAAGGAGGAGGAGGTAATGATTGGTCACCTGCTTAATTGATGACAGGTTCATATTGTTACTGACAGGCTTCAATTATACCTAATCATAAGAAACATTTGTATGGCCTCCAACAAGTTTGGTGAAATGGGTACGAGCATGCGGTTAGATGGAAGGAATACGTTTTAATGTTCCATGGCAGAGTAGGGCGACTATAGGTAACAATGTATTAGAGTGTGTTTCCAAAGAGCTAGAAGACAGCACTTGAGATGTTCCCAACAGATGAAGATGACAGATACCCACAGGATGGATGTCCTACACCCCCTCACTGGATCACTACGCAATCTACACATGTTACAACATATCACAGGAATCTCATTAATATCATGTCCAGATGAAGAAAAACATTATTATGCTAAAAGAGTCGTTTTCACAGCTCCTCCTCCCCAGCACCATAGCCTATGGTCTCAGCTTCTCAAGTTCTGCTGCCATCCCTGCCAAAGCTGCTGACACATGTGGAGCCCAATCATGAACCCTGGGCTCAGGGTCTGGTACGCCTTGGAAAAGGGCTTGCTGGCGTGAGTGGCTCTTGCAAGTGGCCCAACCATTAGGCACAGATCTCTCCCAGCAGAGAGAGAAGCTGCCTGTCAGCCACCAGGCTTGGCTTTGTGGAAGCAGTGCTGCTGGAGAGACCTGGCCCATTCAGTGGCCAGTTGCAAGCGACAGTGTGTGGTGCTGACGGTAGTGGTCATGATGGTGGTGGTTGTGGTGGGTCCACTGGTGGCCACAATGCTACAGGAGGTAGAAAGAAATTATTTAGGCAGATAGTGAGGGTAAAAGAGTCCTCAGCAGAGCTTTCCTTTTAAGAAAAAGCAGCCCAAGAAATTAATTTTTCCTAACAAAGAGCAGCCTAAAACATTGAGCTACAAACATACATAAGCAAGCTGGAAGCTTGCACAGGGGAATGCCAGCAGCTGTGCCAATAGAAAAGGGCTACCCGGGGGCCAGGCATATTCAACATTCAGGCTCCATCTTCCCTTTTTTTTTTTTTTGTTACCACATGTACAGTAAAGGAACAGGCGACATGGCCCAGCTCAGGAAGAAGACCCACTTGCATTATAAAAGATCAGGGTGGGAGCGGCCAGAAATTTGCATCCTAGGCAATGGCACACCTAGTCCTAACCAGTTTTTTGCACCCTATGCAAATGGCAGACCTAGTCCAACCAATCATTAATGCCCCATGTAAATCAAACACTGCCTCCTCACCAGGCATCTATAAAACCCCCTGTGTTTCACTGCAGATCTGGAAACCCATTTCTCTGGGATCCCTCTCACCAGCAGACAGGCATTCTTTTTCTTTCACCCATTAAACTTCTGCTCTTAACCTCATTCTCTGTGTGTTCACATCCTTGATTTCCTTGACTGTGAGACAACGGACCTTGGGTATCACCTCAGACAACGAGGCCATTTCATTGTGGGGGCCCATCTAGGATCCAAAGTAGATTCATCAGAAGGGTGAGGATAGGAGCAGACTCCAAATGTTTACTTTCATTTCAGGGCCTTCTGCTCTCAATTTTAAAATCAAACTAAAAACTGAGTGTCTGATGGCCAGTTTAAAACCTTTAAGGTGGCCACGGATCTCAAGACTCAGATGACAGACTTGGTGGGGGGAACTTAGCAAACACCCCAGTGGCCTCAGAGTGCTGGGAAAGTTGGCTCTGTTTAAAGCAGTTTCCTTTCATGGAGATCCTAGCTGTCATGTGGGGCTGAAAAAGTCCAGAGGCAGCTGATGGTTCCAGGCAAGGGCCACACCCCAGTATTACCTGAAGGCTTCTGGAGTAACCCAAGCCTCCAACTGCCACACTGTTGGGTGTCAGCAACAGGATCTCCAGCTTTTCCTGTGGCAATTTTCCTGCTTTCCTGTCCATAATCACCATGTCTCTTATCCAATCTCTGTATGCAATGCTGTGGGAATTCATGCAGCTCAGGAAAATAATCCTGTTACTCAAGATCAACAAATGCCATAGTAACCAGGAGTATAGCTAAAGGGAATGCCATTTTTGTGATTTTTCTAGAAACAAAAGGTTTCGCACCACCACCCCACCCTTGTCCCCAGTGAACATCTCTCTCTCTACCCTTGGTTTGGAGAGCACATGGTATTTAAACAGCGCCACCTAGTGGAACAGAAATTCTCTCCATGGGCCATCTTGGCAAAGCCCTTTGCTGAAACACTCTATTTTCTAATTCTCCTCCCTTTTTGCTCCCCTCTACTAGAGATCAGGCTGTATGTCCCATCTATGGATAGGAAAACTCAACAATGGGAGAAAAATGTCCTCCAAAACCAAATTTTAGCCCTAATACTGTTACATCAGCAGAAAAACTGCCATTCGGTCCCTACAATCTTTTAAGACACCTATTTTCCTCCAACTAAAATGGTACTTAAATAATAAGGAGATTTTATGTCTAGAAGTTAACCACAACCACTGCCTAAGAATAAATGCTTTATTCTTAGGCCACAATAGCAGATTATAGAACTCAACTGAGTACATTCCCTCCATTAATGGGCCTTGCCAAATACAACTGTTACATAGTCTTTCCTGAGGTCTATCTATCGGGGAGCCATACAGATCACACAAGTCTAGGAAGTCAAAGGGAAATCACAAGCGGACTAGAGTCGCATGGGTGAGCGTGACTAACTCCATCATTTGGCTCCTCTGGATCCATGGCTGCAAGTCACGCCTGCATCCATGGGTGGCACCTTTAGTGGATGCCAGGGCCCAGGGAACCAAGGAGGGAAAACAGTTGGGAGCATGCCCCCACTGTCTTCCTCTCTACCTTGGGCCATTCCAAAGGAAGGAGGGAACAAAGGACTCCTTTTGAGTGCATTCTAAAGCACTGAGACTCCTTTGACCCCGAAACTCTGCTTTTGCACGAGGGCAGGGCCTTCTTATTAGGCTTTTTCAAGCACTGCACAACAGACCCAGTTATTTCAGTAGTCATATCAGGCAGGCCCAAAGGGAATGATTCCCCAAAATTAGAGAAGCAACTCCTGGCGGAACCATCTGAGGCAGTGATTGAGTGTCCTGGCCCTTTTTGTCCCCATTATTCAGAGCCCCACCCAACATTGTCATCAGCTCCTCCAGTTCTACCATCTCCACAACTCCCCACTCTCCCAACTTTGCTCTTACCCCTACAGGAAATGCCCAATGAAGGTGATGCCATCTTAGGGTTCAAGTTCTCTTCTCATTACAGGACCTTAGGCAAATGAAGGGAGACTTAGGCTGATTCTCTGATGACCCTGGTAGGTATATATAAGCGTTCCAAAATTTAACTCAGGTGTTTGACCTCACATGAAGGGATGTTATGCTGCTTTTAAGCCAAATCCTAACCACAGCTGAAAAACAGTCAGCTCTATAGACAGCAGAGAAGTTTGGCGATGAGGAATATGTCTCCTATAGTAGGCCAAAAAGGAAAAGAGAAAATATGGAAGGCAAAGAAATAGGGGAATCATCATTCCCAATAGGAAGAGAGGTGGTACCTCTTGACAACCCTGAATGGAACTCCAGTGACTCCAAAGATGAATGGAAAAGGAAACACTTTTTAATGTGCATATTGGAGGGCCTACAAAGAACTAGTGCCAAACCTCTTAATTACTCTAAACTGTTCATGAATAGACAAAAAGCAGATGAGAATCCCTCAGCCTTTATGGAAAAGCTGAGAGATGCACTAATAAAACACACCTCCTTATCCCCTTATTCAGTCGAGGGATAGCTCATCCTAAAGAACAAGTTTATTAAACAGGCAGCTCCCAATATTACAAGGAAACTGCAGAAGCAGGCTATAGGACCTTGGAAAACCTCCTGAGGGTGGCCACCTCGGTCTTTTATAATAGGGACCAGGAAAAGGCCCAGGAGAAAGGGAGAAAACACTAGAGAAAGACAGAGTTTCTAGTAGCTGCTTTGCAAGCTTGCAAGTCCAGGATCCCCAAGGTGCATCCACTAGTGGCTACCAGTGTGGCAAGTCAGGGCACTTTAAGAAAGATTGTCCAGGCAGCAAGAAGAAGCCACCTCAACCCTGTCCAACTGGTATCAGGGACCACTGGAGATTAGACTGTCCTCATAGATGGAGGTCACTGGGTTCAGAACCAATCTCACAGATGGCCCAACAGGACTGATGGGTCCCAGAGCTGAAACCCCTGGCTCCAGAGGCTCAAACTTCCATTTCTGCTCAGGAGCCCCAGGTGATTCTGGAAATTGAAGGAAGGAGGGTGGACCTCCCTCTGGACACTGGATCCAGTCTCTCTCTCTTCTCCTTTCCAATCCAGGCCTCCCATCTTCCCACAGCATGACCATGATGGGCATCTCAGGAAAGCTTCTAACCTAATGTTTTTCTCATCCCATTACTTGCAGTTAAGGGGTCCTATTATTTACACGTCTTCCCAATCGTGCCTGAAAGTCCCATTCCTTTACTAGGTAGAGACAATTTAGTTCACATGGCCACCAGCATCCTTATAGCCCCAGAAGAAACTCTTTGTCTTCCCCTGGTGGAAGCTAATATTAATACAGAAGTATGGGCAACTGTGGGAAGAATAAGATCGAGCTTTAACCACTAAGCTGGTCCAGATCAACCTTAAGGATCCTACTTATTTTCCTAACCAGAGACAATATCTTCAAAGTCAGAAGCTAGGAAAGGGCTATAAGCCATTATTAATAACCTGAAAATGCAGGACCTTCTCAAATCCTGTAAAAGCACCTACAACACCCCAATATTAGGAGTACAAAAACCCAATGCAGAATGGAGACTAGTTCAGGACCTCTGCCTCATTAATGACGCCATAGTCCCAATTCATCCAGTGGTCTCTAATTCCTATGCCTTGCTAACTCAAATATCTGAGGGAACTAAATGGTTCACAGTCCTAGATCTAAAGGATGGCTTTTTCTGTATACCATTATATCCTAACTCTCAATACCCGTTTGTCTTCTAAATTCTGGCCAAACAACCTAGTTAACATGGATGGTGCTGCCTCAGGAATTTCAATATAGTCCTCACTTGTTTGGAAAGGCACTATCAAAGGATCTTTCTGAGTTTTCTCATCCTCAGGTCAGGGTCTTGCAATATGTATATGACATCCTGCTCTGTGCCCCAGCTGAGGAAGCTTCCCAGGAAGACACAGAAGCTCTTCTTAATTTCCTAGCTGACAAAGGATATGAGGTTTCAAAATCCAAGGTGCAGCTTCGCCAAACCTCAGTGAAGTACCTGGGTTTACTGTTGTGTGAAGGGACCAGAGCACTAGGGGTAGAAAGGATTGAACCCATTTCTTCCTTCCCCCTTCCTAAGACCCTCAAGCAACTAAGAGCATTTTGGTACCTGACATGATTTTGCAGACTATGGATACCTGGGTATGGTGAGATAGCTCACCCCTGACAACACCTCATAAAAGAAACTCAGGTGGCTAAAACTCATTTCCTGACCTTGGAACCTGAAGTTCAAAAGGCCTTTAACCAGCAAAAACAAGCCTTACTTAAGTCACCAGCCCTTGGCCTTCCCATAGGGAGGGCCTTCAATCTTTATATATTAGAAAGGAAGGGAATGGCACTAGGAATTTTAACTCAAGCCTAAAGATCATCTCAACAACCAGTGGGCTACCTGAGTAAGAAACTTGATTTGGTAGCTAAAGGATGGCCAGCATGCCTCCGAGCAGTAGCAGCAGTGGTCCTACTGGTACCAGAGGCTACCAAATTATCCCTAGGAAATGGCAGAACTCTTTATACCTCCACGTAATGTACTAGGATTGCTGTCCTCTAGGGGAAACCTTTGGGTAATGGATAGACGGCTCTTTAAATATCAGGCTCTGCTGTAAGAAGGGCCTATAATCCAGTTAAAAACTTGCTCTCACCTAAACCCAGCTGCTGTCCATCCCTAGGAAACTGGGAAACCTAAAGATAACTGTGAACAAGTTGTGGTACAGACCTCTGCAGCCAGGGAGGATCTCAGGGAAACCCCTCTAGAAGATACAGATGGTACTCTCTTCAAGGATGGCAGTTCCTTTGTGGAGCATCAGGCAGGATATGCAGTAGGCACTCTAAATGATATTATTGAATGTGTGTCTTTCTCTCTCCAGGCACAAGCACACAACTAGCTAAACTGATATTTCTTACAAGAGCACTAGAATTAAACAAGGGACGTGACTCCATGTATGCTTTCTTAGCTCTTAATGCACATGCTGCCATTTGGAAATAAACACACTTTCTTAACACTAATGGCTGTACTTATTTTTCTTCCTGAGATAGGTTTCTAAGTATTCCCTTTTATCGACCTCCTCTCCAAATTCAGTTAGTTTCCCTTCTGGTTAATGATAGCCATCCTAGCTGGGATAAAATGACACCTCATCGTGGTTTTGATTTACATTCCCTGGCGATTGGACATACTGAGCACTTTCTGCATATACCCATTAGTTGGCCATTACTATGTGTTTATTGTACACATTCTAATAAGATTAGGTGGTGTGCACAGGTGCCAGCAGTTGCCTGTTTGCACATGTGTCTGTGCCTATATTTGTGCAAGGTGGAGTTCCTGCATGTATGCAAGCTCCCACTTACAGTTGACAAGTTTAAGTTTCTCGCCTATTCTGGATGTGAAAATGAATCTTGAGAAGTCCCAAGAGTTAGACCAACCTGGCAATGGACATTGAAGCACGGAGATACAGGAGCTTCCACAGCCTGGAAGGGGACCCGAGTGGGTTGCCGCTGCTGGCTGCCCGCTGCTGGCTTGGGCAGCCTGCTTTTATTCCCTTATTTGACCCCACCCTCATCCTGCTGATCGGTCCATTTTACAGAGAGCTGATTGGTCCATTTTACAGAGAGCTGATTGGTCTGTTTTGACAGGGTGCTGATTGGTGCATTTACAATCCTTTAGCTAGACACAGAGTGCTGATTGGTGCATTTACAAACTTTGAGCCAGACACAAAGTGCTGATTGGTGCATTTACAATCCTCCAGCTAGACATAAAATTTCTCCAAGTCCCCACCAGATTAGCTAGATACAGACTGCTGATTGGTGCATCCACCAACCCCAAGCTAGACAGAGTGCTGACTGGTGCATATACAATCCTCCAGCTAGACATAAAAGTTCTCCAAGTCCCCACCAGACTCAGGAGCCCAGCTGGCTTCACCTAGTGGATCCTGTGCTGGGGCCACAGACGGAGCTGCCAGCCAGTCCCGTGCATGCGCCGGCACCCCTCAGCCCTTGGGCGGTCGATGGGACTGGGTGCCACGGAGCAGGGGGCGGCACCCATTGGGGAGGCTCAGGCCATGCAGGAGCCCACCATGTCAGGGGGCTCAGGCATGGCATGAGGAGGCGGCTGAGGCCCAGCGAGAATTTGAGCGTGCTGCAGGTGGGCTGTCAGTGCTGGGGGACCTGGCGCACACTCCACCGCTGCTGGCCTGGGTGCTAAGCCCCTCACTGCCTGGGGCCGAGCCCATGCCCACCTGGAACCCAAAATGGCCCGCGAGCACCACACGCAGCCCCAGTTCCCACCTGTGCCTCTCCCTCCACACTTCCCCACAAACAGAGGGAGCCCACTCTGGCCTTGGCCAGCCCAGAGAGCAGCTCCTACAGTGCAGCAGCAGGCTGAAGGGCTCCTCAAGCACAGCCAGAGTGGACACCGAGGCCAAGAAGGTGCCGAGAGCAAGCAAGGGCTGCTAGCACATTGTCACCTCTCAATCCCCCCTCTAAAGAGGACACCCCAGCTGCTTTTGGGAATTTGGCTGATGACTGCTGTAGCTACTTCCTGTTGGATAGAGGCAATGAAGGGGTCCTGCAGTTGTAGTGTCCTCCAGAGGGGAGCTCTCTAGGCCAGTGAAAGTGGCAGCAGTCTAGGGGTGCTCGGTAGAAGTTGTTAGTTGAACTCATTTGGGGTTCCATTTCTAAGACCATCTGTAGCTTGATGGCCTCAATTCTAGAGGAAACAAATTTGACAAGAAGGTTAAAGATACAGAGCCCAAAGGCAAGTAACAGCAAGATGTATGCCAGGGGACCTAGAAAGAGGAGAAGCCATGTTGCCCAACTCCAGAGGTTGGTATAAGAGTTTGAAACGCGTTGTCTGATTTCAGAAGACTTTGGCTGTAAACGCCAGGTGGCATCTCATACTATCCCTGACTGGTTAGTGTAAAAACAACACTCTTCCCCTAAGAAGGTGCAGAGTCCTCCTTTCTCAGGAGTGAGGAAGTCTAGGCCTCGGCAGTTTTGGAGAGTCACTGCTGCCAAGGAGTCTATTTGAGATTGTAGAGTAAGGATAGATTTCGTTATTTCTTGTAAACTGTCTGAGAGGCAGATATCGGTTGAAGTTCCACATAAGAAGAATATGCCTTGGCTGGGTAGACAGAAATTTACCCTGGCTTTTACAAGAATAGGGTACACTGTTTTTTTTCTTTACTGCTTCCATCTCTCTTTCTTTCTCTTTGGCTTCTTTGTCTCTGTCTCTCTCTCTTTCTGACTCCCTCTGTGTCTCTGTCCCTTCCTCTCTCTCTCTCTCTGACTTTCTGTCTCTTTCTCTCTTTCCTTTCTGCTGGTCTTTCCCTGCCTCTGCCAGCTGCTTATGCTGCTGTTCTTTCCTCTCCTTCCCCATTTTGATGGCTTCAGCAGTGTAAGACTGCCACCTCCTTGGGTTTTTGCACTGCTTGCAATAACTCCATAATTTCCTTGTGCTATTTAATGGGGGTTCCCCCAGAGGTTAGGAACTCCCTTTCTTTCCATATTGCAGCACGGACATGTAGGATTAGACAAGCATACTTGCTATCTGTATACACATTATTTTTCCCTTTCCCAGTTCTAAGGCTTGGATAAGTGCCACTAGTTCTGCTAACTGGGCACTGGTCCCCGGGGGAAGAGGCTTACTTTCAAGTGTGGTTACATCACTAACTATGGCATAACCTGCCCTTCATACCCCATTTTCCACAAAGGAACTTCCATCGGTATATAAGTTAAGGTCAGGATTAGCTAAGGGGACCTCTAAGAGATCATCTCGGGTGGCATAAGTCTGGACTATAATTTGTTGGCAGTCATGCTCAATTGGTTCCCATCCTCTGGGAGATAAGTGGCAGGGTTGAGGGCCACGCATGTATGTATTTGAAGCACCAGTGTCCCTCAAAGAGTAGCGCCTGGCATCTAAGTAGGCAGTTGTCTGATAGCCATAAACTTCCTTTGGCACCTAGTATGCCATTTACATCATGAGTAGTCCAGACAGTGAGATCCTTTCCTTGTATTATCTTGATAGCCTCTGACACTAAGACGGCCACCGCTACAACTACCTGTAAACAGTGAGGCCAGCCTTTTGCTACTACATCAATTTCCTTACTTAGGTAGGACACTGGGTGTGGGGTTGTCCCATGAGTCTGAGTAAGGACTCCAAGAGCTATCCTTGCTCTCTCTGTGATGTATAAAGAGAGATTTTTTCCTGTCGGAAGGCTTAAAGCTGGAGCTTGTACTAGGGCCTGCTTTAAGGTTTTGAAGGCAGTTTCTGCCTCTGGCTCCCATTCTACTAAATGAGTATTTGCCCTCCGAGTTTTCTTGATTAGAGTATAGAGGGTCCTGGCTATCTCGCTGTATCCAGGGATCTATAGTCGGCAAAAGCCGGTGATTCCAAAGAACCCCCGAAACTCTTTTAATGTCTTAGGGTGAGGATAAGCCAGTATAGGCTGTATTCATTCCTTGCTGAGGGCCCTGGTCCCTCTGGCTAAGATTAGGCCTAGATATTTGATCTGCTGTAGGCAAAGCTGGGCCTTCAACCTAGACATCTTGTACCCTTGATTAGATAGAAAGTTCAAGAGATCTAGAGTAGCCTGCTGGCATGAGGCTTCTGAACTGGTAGCCAAAAGTAAATCATCCACATACTGAAAGACCAGATTGCCTGGACTTGAGAAGTGGCCTAGATCTCAGGCCAGTGCCTGACCAAACAGATGAGGGCTATCCCTAAACCCTTGGGGCAAGACCGTCCATGTAAGTTGGGACGTGTGGTCTGTGGGATCCTCAAAGGCAAAGAGAAATTGGGAGTCATATTGCAGGGGAATGCAGAAGGAGGCATCCTTGAGGTCCAGAACAGTGAACCATTCTGCTCCCTCTGGTATTTGAGAGAGCAGGGTATAGGGGTTGGGTACAACAGGAAATAGAGGAATTACTGCCTTACTGATGAGTCTAAGATCTTGCACTAGTCTCCACTGACCATTCGGTTTTTGTACTCCTAGAATTGAGGTGTTGCAGGGACTGCTGCATTTCCTTACTAAGCCTTGAGCTTTTAAATGTTTAACAATATCCTGTAATCCTTTATGAGCTTCAGGCCTTAAGGGATATTGCCTTTGATAAGGAAAAGTGGTGGGGTCTTTTAGCCTGATTTGGACTGGGCAGGCATTTTTTTCCCTTTCCAAATTGTCCTTCCAATGCCCAGACTTCAGGGTTGATTCTCTCCTCAAGTAGGGG
The DNA here is from genome assembly GCF_009828535.3 of Hylobates moloch. Lineage (NCBI taxonomy): Eukaryota > Metazoa > Chordata > Mammalia > Primates > Hylobatidae > Hylobates > Hylobates moloch. Next base: position 72,121,046 of record NW_026652283.1, read on the forward strand.
ACAACAAATGGGTAACTTGTTCCCCATATTCATGTAGATGATAGCTCCAGCTTTGGCTAATATATCCCTCCCTAATAAGGGTGTGGGACTTTCGGCATAATAAGAAAGGCATGTGAAAAGAGCAAAGTCTCCCAATTACAACTGAGGAGGTGGGAGAAATACCTGGTTACAGGCTGTCCCAGGATTCCTCGGATGGTAATGGAACTTGAGGACAGTTGTCCAGGACAGGAGATTAATATTGAGAAGGCTGCTCCAGTCTCCAGGAGGAAGTCAATTTCCTGGCCCTCGATGGTTAAATATAACCAGGGCTCAGTGAGGGTGATGACATGGGCTGGCGCTTGCCCTGGGCACCCTCAGTCCTGTTGTTGGATCATCTGGTTGGGGGCTTCTGACCCAGAGAACCTTTGTCCTCTGGGGCAGTGCACCTTCCAGTGATTGCCTCGGCATAGTGGACATGGATGAGGGGGTGGCTTGTTTCTCGTTGGACAATCTTTTCTAAAGTGTCCTTGTAAACCACACTGATAACAAGCCCTACCAAGTGATTGGCCTGCTCCATTTTCTGTCCTCTCTGAACCACCAAGGTTTGTTTGTCTGAGGGCCATTACTAAGGCTGCAGCCTTTCTCTGATCTCACTTTTCCTTTTGGACCTGTTCCTCTTGGTCCCTACTATAGAACACCGAGGTTGCCAGGTTTAACAATGCCTCCAGATTTTATTCAGGGTCCATAGCTTGCTTTTGGAGATTTCTCCTGATATCTGCAGCTGATTGGGTAATAAAATTATCTTTTAGAATAAATTGACACTTGAGTGATTCAGGTGACAGGCGAGTATATTTTCTTAAGGCCTCCCATAGCCACTCAAGGAAGGCAGAAGAATTTTCTTCCTTTCCCTGAGTTATGGTGGACATCATTGAATAATTCTTGGGCTTTTTCCTAATTCTCCTTAGTCCTTCTAGAACACAGGTCAACAGATGTTTACGACTCTGGTCCCCATGATCTGAGTTGAGGTCCCACTGGGGATCCATACTGGGGATGGCTTGCTGACCGGTAAGGAATTTGTCCCTTTCTTTGGCTGCCATTCTATCATTTACTTGACTAAGATGCCAGGTATCTCCAGACTCTCGGGCTGTAGCTAAAGCTGCATTCTTTTCATTAAAGGCCAGGGTTTGATATAACAGTAGCATGACATCTCTCCAAGCGAGGTCGAAACTTTGCCCTAGACCCTGTAGGACATCTATGTACCTATCAGGATCATCTGAAAACTTCCCCAGGTCTGCCTTGATCTGCTTTAAATCAGAGAGGGAGAAGGGGACATGTACCCAAGTTGGGCCAAATTCCCCTCCCCCTACAGCTTGAAGGGGACATAACCGATAGCCCAGGGGGGCTTGTGGTCCTTTGGAGATTTCTTTGCTTATTTCCTTCTGGGCAGGTGAGATCAGAGGAGGATTATCATTAATAGGAAGGGGAGCTATAGGGAGGCTAGGATGTGGGGGTAAGCTGAGAGGTCCTCCTGTGGGATGTAAATTGCAAACTTTGCATAGTTGTGTATCCTCCTTCAGTGAAAAGAAAGCTTAGACATAAGGTATTTCACTCCATTTGCCTTCCCTCTCACAGAAAAGGTCAAGCTGCAGGATAGTATTGTAATTTGTACTTCCCTCAGGTGGCCATGTTTCCCCATCAGAGAGAGAATATTGGCGCCAGGCCATAGCACAGAAAAAAATGAGCTGCCTCTTCTTCAGGGTTTGTGGGTCAAATTGGTCCCAATGGCTTAGGATGCATTTCAAGGGTGAGCCTGTTGACGCCTGAGTATTTCCCATCTGAAAGACAAAACCGCCCACAGTTTTGGTTTGTTTTGTCTCTCCCCCTGCCCAAGAACCAGCAACTGTCCCTGGACCCTGCTGATCAGAATAGTTGCACTCAGCAATGCAGCAGCAAAAACACTAGTTTTCCTCCAAGACCACAAGGAGGACTGAAGAAGGTCGGATTTAGTGGCCCTTACTGACGCATTCTCGAAAACCTGAAGGCTTGCCTGTCCTCTTGTTAATATTGGGACCTTACCTGTGTCCTATAAAGATGTTATGCCCCAAAAATGAAGTGGAGGGCCATACCCTGAGGGAGGAAAGGGATCATAAGTGTTGGAAGAGTGACACTTTTGTCCTCACTTATATGAATAGGAAGGATAAAATTTCTGAGGCTCCCCATATCCTAGCTTCAGGAATAGCTTTTGTTAGGCCTGCTGGTCTGAGGAGGGATCCTAAAATTCCAGGTAGTACCCCCTACAATGGGGTTTTGGGCAAAAATTATGTCTTTCTGATTGGTGAGCCCAGGTGCCTAAAGAAGGTAACAGAGTCCTGGAGTTTATACTAGAAATCATTGTTATAGGAGAAACTAGAAAAGCACCAGAGACAGGAAATGATTTCTAGAAGCAGAACTACCCTCAGAGAAGAGAGGTGAGAGGAAGTTTGTCTAGCAGGCATTAGGACCCAGGGGACAAGGGTCAGGATAGATAGGATAGGTAGGCGAGTCTCACTTGGGCGACATGCCTTTGAGAGTTCCACTCATGGCCACAGGGTCAACCAACTTGTTGTTGGGACCCTGGAGCTGAATGGCTTTCCTCTCTGTCGACCCTCAGCTCAGCCCAGAAGTACAGGAAAAGCAGAAGCTGGTTCCAGGCAAACCAACGCTCCCAACTCCGAAGAGTTGGGGGTTGTTAGAGAGCCCTTTCCCACAAAGCCTGACAACCATGTCTTTAGTCCAGCGGCCACACTAGTAGCTTTTAACTGGCCAACAGGTGCCCGGTATTTAGCCCCCAAATTCTAAGGAAAAATAGGACAGAATACCAAGTGAAAGGGGTCCAATGGTACTCACCACTTGGCTGTAGGTGATAGTCCCATCTGGGTTGCCAAAATGTGTCTGGAATTGGTGGGTTCTTGGTCTTGCTGACTTCAAGAATGAAGCCATGGACCTTCGCGGTGAGTGTTACAGTTCTTAAAGACAGAGTGTCCAGAGTTTTTTCCTTCAGATGTTCAGATATGTCCGGAGGTTCTTCCTGCTGGTGGGTTTGTGGTCTCACTGGCTTCAGCAGTGAAGTTGCAGACCTTTGCAGTGACAGTTACAGCTCTTAAAGGCAGAGCAGACCCCAAGAGTGAGCAGCAGCAAGATTTATTGCAAAGAGGAAAACAACAAAGCTTCCACAGTGTGGAAGGGGACCCGAGTGGGTTGCCGTGGCTGGCTGCCCACTGCTGGCTGGGGCAGCCTACTTTTATTCCCTTATCTGACCCCACCCACATCCTGCTGATTGGTCCATTTTACAGAGAGCTGATTAGTCCATTTTGACAGGGTGCTGACTGGTGTGTTAACAAACCTTGACCTAGACACAGTGCTGATTGGTGCATTTACAATCATTTAGCTAGCCACAGAGTGCTGATGGGTGCATTTACAAACCTTGAGCTAGACACAAAGTGCTGATTGGTGTATTTACAATCCTACAGCTAGACATAAAAGTTCTCCAAGTCCCCACCAGATTAGCTAGACACAGACTGCTGATTGGTGCATCCACAAACCCCAAACTACACACAGAGTGCTGACGGGCGCATATACAATCATCCAGCTGACATAAAACTTCTCCAAGTCCCCACTAAACTCAGGAGCCCAGGTGGCTTCACCTAGTGGATCCTAATCCGGGGCCACAGGTAGAGCTGCCAGCCAGCCGCATACTGCACGCCGGCATCCCTCACAACTTGGGCGGTTCATGCGACAAAGCAGCGGAGCAGGGGGCGGTGCCCATTGGGGAGGCACAGGCCACGTAAGAGCCCACGGGGATGGAAGGGGGAAGGTGGGGGGGAGGTGGGGGGCAATTGGTGGGGGGGAATTGGTGGTGAGGTGGGGGGAAGGTGGGGGAGGCGAAGCAGGTTGAGGGAGGTGGGGGAGGGGAGGGAGGTTGAGGGCGTGGTGAGGGCAGGGGAGGGAGGTGGAGGAGGAGGGGAGGTGGGGGTATGAGGGGAGGAAGTGGGTGGGGGTTGGGGGAGAGGTGGGGGAGGCTCAGCCACAGTGCGGTGCAGGCCCCAAGCCCTACTCCACCGAAAGGCGCTGAGTCCCAAGAATTCCAGCGCGGCGTGGGCAGGTGGACAGTGCTGGGGGACCCTGTGAACACTCCGCAGCTGCTGGACGGGGTGCCAAGACCCTCACTGCCTGGGGCCAGCAGAGCCGACCGGCTGCTCAGAGTGCGGGACCCAGCGACCTCGAGCGCACCAGAAATCGTGCTGGCACACGAGCGCTGCCGGCTGCCCCAGGTCCTGGGTGCCCATCTCCCTCCACACCTACAGGCAAGCACATGGAGCCTGCTCCAGCCTCAGCCAACAAAGAGAGTGGCTCCCACAATGCAGAAGAGGGCTGAAGAGCTCCTCAAGTGCGGCCAGCCTAGAGGCTGAGGGCGAGAAGGCGCCGAGAGTGAGCGACGGCTGCTAGCAAGTTGTCACCTCTCCAAAGGACAGGCTGTGGCCAGCGCCCAAATGCCCATGTGGGCAGGTGGCAGTGGAGGGCCATGCTGAGCTTGGAACCCTGGCAAAGACGCAAAGTTTTTTTTTTTTTTTTTTTTTTTTGGTTTTTGGGTTTTTTCTTTCTCACTTCTGTCAGCTACGGTGGGTGGGGGGGTCAGTGTGTAAGTACGTTTCCCATCGCCACGGTAGGCTGGCTTGCTTGCCAGCGTGATGTGGGTGGATGTCAGTGGGTGACAGTGATGGACGAAGGTGTCCGTTCCCGTGGCTGGCGTCCAGCCCAGCCCGGGGCCAGGGGCTGACACCAAGAAAAGGAGAGAAGCATGTCGCCTGCTGAGAGCGGGAAGAAGGAGTCCAGGGTGCCCAGGGGGTGCACGGGGCTGGCTGGC